>NC_044929.1:16357475-16433540 GCF_003576645.1 Ipomoea triloba | reverse complement strand
AATATATATATATATATATATATATATATATATATATATATATATATATATATATATATATATATAAATCTGTTCAAATGTGGTCACGCCTTCCTGTGCGGCCATGCGGTTTTCACCACTCAATACTAAGAAATGCACCACAATGAAAATGCATAAAAACATTAAACACCTCATAACTCCCCTGTTTCTAATTGTGCATTTCTTAACACTTGTGTGGTGTATTTTTTCATACGTAGTGGTGTGCTTTTGGTGATGTGTACCTAATAGTGCATATTTGTGTGGTGTATTTTTTAACATTGAGTGGTGCAAACTGCACCGACCGCACGGGAAGGCACGGCCACACCTGATTAATTTTATTTTTTAATATTTATTATTAAAAAATTATTTTAAAATGCCCATTCACCATCCACATAAGCAGGCAACCTGATGAAATGAAAGGTAACCTGCTATAATGTGAAATTGCATGTATTTGGAGTGTTCAATGACCTAATTGCACATTTGTTTCATTCAGTGGCCTATATGCACTTTCAGGTCACGTTCAATGGCTAATTTGAACCTTATTTCTATTTTAAATTACTAGTTTCTTCATCTTCCCTAGTCGAAAACGTAGATTCTATTCATTTTCCGGCATGTTTCTTTGTCTCTGGGCATATACAATGAGCACTTATTTATACTGGACAAGGAAATTTTTTTAGGACAAAAAATGGTTATCTAGGACTTCAAGTCAATTACAATTTTTTAAAATATTTGTTTACATTTTTAAATGTCACGTCAGTATTTTTTATCAATAGGATCAATCATTTTGGTTGAATTGCATAAAATTGCATTATTCATGGACTTAATTTTCGTATAGAAATAGTAATATGAGTATTTGATAATTTGAGTTGTGTTAAAAGTAGATCTTCAGTTAGTTCTAACACAATGCATTAAGAAAAAGAAAATTGCAGAGAAAGGATTAAAGAAAGTTAAAGAACAAGAAAATATGAGAGTGTTCCTCTTATTAGGATTCTATGTATTTGAGTCAGGTTATGACTCTTTATCCTAGTCTCTCTGAGACTCCTACTCTCTATATATATTTGTATTATAAAACTCTGTAATTTATCTCATTCAATACAATTCATAGTTCTCATTTAGTACAGTTAGCTAGGGTTTCTTGTCCCTATGGCTGATGGCAATTCTGCCATTAACGGATTTGTTCCTTCCTCTAAATGGATTGTCTTAGATGTTACTATTACTTCTTTGGTCTCTACAGCTGTCAATTCTCTATCCACCGCATCCCCATTCAATACAATTCATACAATTCTCATCTAGTATCAGTTAGCTAGGGTTTTTTGCCCCTATCTCTACGGCCGTCAATTTATCCCATTCAATAACATTCATACAGTTCTCATATGGTATCAGTTAGCTAGGGTTTCTTGTCTCTACGGACGTCAATTCCCATTAAATTAACCAACAAGGATTTTCTATTCTAGAGGATTCAGGTTGTTCAATTTTTACGGGGTCATGATTTAATAGGGTTTGTGGATGGGACAAACCCATATCCGCTGCCCACCATTACTCCTGCCAACGACTCCACTACTTCGCAACCTAATCTAGCATACGCCACTGGATTCACCACGACCAAGCTCTGTTGTCCATGCTAATCTCCTCACTTTCACCAGAGGTCATGCACTTGCCAATAAGATGCAAAACGTCCAAGGATGTGGGTTGCCGTCGAACAGTCGCTTGCCTCGTCCTCGCATGTTTGTTCTCTCCACTTGCTCGGGCAGCTCCAGTCGCTTCGACAAGGCGACTCCTCCGTTGCCAACTACATCGGCCGTGCGCAGATGGTGATCGAAGACCTTGCACTAGCTGGCCGGCTGGTCACCCTTGACAAGCAGAACCTTTATGTGTTTCGGGGTTTCTACCCAGAATTCCGCCCCTTAACAGCATCGCTAGCCGTTCGTGGTCAACCTGCGTCTCTTCAAGAGCTTGTTGACTTTCTAGGCGCACAAGAGTTCATCGTCGCTGACGACTTCGGTCGATCCATATAGCAATGGATGGTGCTTACTACCCAGCGAGGAAGGTAGCGTGGTCGCTCTGGACGTAGTGGCGCTTGACATATTGTTGAAACTAGTATAACTCTTGTGGCTCATGCTTATGTTCCTTCTCGATTTTGGGACTTTGCCTTTGAAACTACTGTTTATTTGAAAAATAAAATGCCATCTAGTGTCTTGAATAATTTTAGTCCTCACCTAGTGGCTCATAAGTCCCCTCCGTCTTATTTCTTTCTTCGTGTCTTTGGTTGTCTGTGTTATCCTAACTTGAGACCATACAATCGTCATAAAATGTCTTACAGATCCTCTCCTTGTGTCTTCTTAGGTTATCTTGACTCTTTTCATGGGTATAGGTGAATGGACTTACAGACTGATAAGATATGTGTGTGCAAGCATGTGCGGTTTGATGAAACAGTTTTTTCGTTTGCCATTAAGACTATTTTGCAGGTTCCTTCAGTTCCTCAACCTCATCTTTAGGCTGAATCCATCTTCCAGCCATGCCATGAGACACCCACTACTGTTGTCTCGGGATCCCCACCTCCTGTGCAAAATGTTTCTTCTGTTTTTCGGCTTGAAGGCCCTTGGAAAATAGGAGGTGAACCAAATTTTGGAAATGCATGCTTGAATTGTGTGTTGAGAGAGTGTCCCCTTGATCTTACTCTTTGAAAAAGGGTTTTTGTTTCCTTTGAATATTCCTTGAATTGGAAAATTGGGCACATTATTATCACATTTACTTGATGGTGTGAAAGATTACCCCCCTCCGTTTTCTTGCACAACTCTCTTGATTGACCATTTGTTTCTTGAGATTATCTCGAGCTATCTTTAGCACTTATCATCCTTGCATTGATTGATAACTTGCTTGAGGACAAGCAAGAATAAAGTGTGGAAACTTGTGATACGTGCGGAAACTTGTGATAAGGATGTGAAGAGATCACCTCTATATGAAGGATGTGAAGAGATCACCTCTTGTGATCTTGGGAGCGAAATCAAGGAGAACGTGCTTCCAAAGCACAAATCAAATGCCCAAAAGAATAAGGACAAGGCACACAAAGGTACATTTAATGTTTTTTTATAAAAATTTTGTTGTGATGCCCAATGGAAGGAGTTATTTGAGAATGATGGTATGGAGGAGTTTACATGTTTAGGCAAAGAGACATCGACTTTAGTTTCTACTGGTTGTCCTATAAAGAAGGGTGACTGGGAGCCTTTGTGGTTTCGTGTTCTATCAAGGACACGGAATTCTCAAATGCTCTAGTCGATCTTGGAGCCTCGATTAATTTGATGCCATTGAGTGTGTATGAGGGCTTGAAATTGTCTTGTTTGAAGCCGACTAGGCTCACACTCCGGTTAGCCGACAGAACCACTCGGTATCCTAAGGGCTTAACGGAAGATATACTTGTAATGGTCAGTGAGTTTTTAGTGCCCGTGGATTTTGTTGTTTGTGAAATGGGAAAGAATGAGCCCTTTGGCTCACTAATCTTAAGAAGGCCATTTCTGACAACGTGTCGTGCCTTAATTGATGTAGGCACGGACGAAATAACTTTGAGGTTTGATGGGGAAAAAGCCAAGACCGAGAATGTTAATTTCATGAAGGAAGGAAAAGAAGCTACAAATGATATGGTCAAGGTGAAAACCAAGACCAAGCCTATATGGGTGATGGAAAAGTTGGTTTGGAAGAACACTTGGGGCCTGTTTACTAATAAAAAACTGTTTTCTGTTTTCTAATTTTTCAGTTTTCATTCTCTGTATTCGGTTTAGAAAACTTGTTTACTAACACTTATTTTTTCAATTTATTTTAGATTAACGTTATAAAATTAACAAGAAGTTTAATTTCAAGTGATTTTTAGACCTCATATTAAAATATTTTAAAATATGTTTGGTTTAAATAGAATAAATATAATTTTTAATTTTAAGTCCAATATGTAAAAATTTTACATTTTGATATCCAAACCAAATCTATATATGTATATAACATGAATAAAAATATATCCGAACCATGGTTGCAGTAGGCGCTAGGCGCTAGTCGGGCGGTAGACTAGCGCCTAGCGCCTAAGCGGTCTAGGCGGCGCCTAGGCGATACCTAGGTGGTTCTAGGCGGCGACCTATAAAAACAAAAAATTAATTCATGTGTGTGGGTGTATGTCATATATTGTATTATATATTACATATATATATCTCTTACTTCTCTTACTTATATAAATAAATAAATTTAAATACATATAAATATAATAATAAAATTAACAACGCCGACTCGCTTGAGTTAACTCGGCTAACTCTGTCTAGTTAGGCGAGTTAACTCGGCCAAATTCGACCTAGGCGGCCGACCACCTAGGCGAACGCCTAGGGATCAATTCGCCACGGTCTAGGAGCGCCAAGCGCCTAGGCGGGGATTTTTGCAACAGTGATCCGAACCAATAACCTATTAAGTTCACATAAAATTTAGTTTAGATAATATTAATATTTTTGAACTAATATTTAAAATATGTTTGGATATATTCATTTGAATGACATGTATATAATATATATAATTTTTATTTTGAATTCTAATATTATATATGTGAAATTTCAATATCCGATATTTGGACCAAACTTGTATCCGATATAACATAATTAAAAATATTCGAATCAATAATCAATTGAGTTCAATCAAAATATAAAATGTGGTATATATTTTAATTTTTAATTTTAATAATGTGAATGATGTATAATTTTAAGCATAAGCAAATAAGTTATGTTTAAATAAGTAATGCAAGTAGAAAAGATAAAACACGATGATAAGTAAAAGAAGATGATAATGAATGTAATCATAGCAATGAATAAATATGGAAGTAGATAATGGTAAGAATGTGGTTATAGTGACATATAGTCTAATAGATGATAGTTGATTCTATTTTCCATTTAGAAAATAGCTTTTAATAGTGTTTCAGTTTTCTAGAAAACTGGAAAATTATTTCCTGTTTTCAAAATGGAAAACTGTGGTAGTAAACGTGTTTTCTGTTTTCTGTTTTCTAATTTTCCAAATTTTTAGAAAACTGAAGAAAATTTCTAGTTAGTAAACGTGCCCTTGGGCCCAAGTGCTTCTAACCAAAGGTGAAGGATAATGGTTGAGAAAAGTGAAATGTTGCGTCTAGCCAAATACGTAAAACGTGGCGCTTCTTGGGAGGCAACCCAAGGTTTTCATGTGCATATATTGTCTTGATTTCTTGTGAATTTTTGTGTTTTTGTTGGTATTTTGTTTTGGTATGTTTTTGGGACTAACTTGCAGGAGCTTGGTGCAATACTTGAGCTAAAATTGACCAAAAGTGGAAGGCAAAAGCAAAGAACGAAGAAAGATCTCTACAGAGCCTCCCACGCGTGGAAGCTACGTGGGAAATTTCCAGAGACGCTCCACGTGGACGTCCACGTGTGGACGCCCACGTGGATGAGCATTGACAGGAAAAATAAAAGTCTTCGGCCGAAACATCACAAAGCCATTTCCTCCCACTACATTTTTGTTCTTGACCACGAGAGAGGGAGCTCCACGCAAGGTTTGAAGGAAAATTTCATATTCTCCATCTTTTGTTTAAAGTTTTCAAGTAGAAATCATCAAATCATCATCTTAAGTAGGTAAATCATCTCTAAATTTCATCTCCATGGCCATTTTTAAAGATTTGAGTTGAATGTTCTTGAAATTCTTACTACATTGTCTTGTGATTTTCATGATGAAATACTTGCTTATATTGGTTAGTTTGTATCATTAGAACATTGTTTCATTGTTTTCTTTGATTGAATGTGAACAATTTGTGAGAATGAATTTTCATGAAAGAACCCTAGTCTGAATTTGGATGAAATTGTGAATTGGGTTTTTTGATTAGTGTTGATTTACATGAAATTGATGGTAGAAATTGTTAAGAAACATGTTCTTGTGCTTGAATATGAATTCAATTTGATGATACACACACTTGTATGAAGAAATGCGCATTCACCCTTCAACCCTAGTTCTTGAATTGGGGAAGAAGATGAAGTTGACTTTTGAAATGTTGACTCTGACTTGACTTTGTTTAATCTTGAATTGTGAATGTGTGTTGATGATTGGAATGAATTGCTATGATTTTTATGATTAAGAATAGATGAAAAAGAGGGGAAACCATGCCCAATTTTTGAAAAATTTTGTTGAAGTGATTTTCGAAAAAGGAAGAGGAATTTCGAAAATGTTGAAAAACATTTAGAGAAGAAAAGAGAGATTGAGTGTGACTAACCAATGATATTCATGGAATTTTTCTTGTGTTAAAGACCTTGTAGGAAAAATATGGGAAGAACAAAAAAAAAGCGAAGAAGCGCACATTCGAAGTTGCGGGAGTTCTAGCCGAACAAGGGCTAGTGTGCAACCCCCACCACCGGTTGAACAAAATGCAAGAGAAACAAGAGTACTTAGGGGTTTGAATCGAGAGCAATTGACACTCGTGGATGTCTACAAGTCCAAGAATTTGATCGGTGGAAAATATTTTGATCCAAGTGTGCTAAGAGAGTTCGCGTGTGATTACATAGTGGACCGGTTGCTTAGGCACTGGCAATGGAGTAAGGTGTTTGAGTGGAGAGGACCGACCTATGGGCTGGTAACATATGAGTTCTTAGCTTCTTTGAAGATTAAGAAGGAGGCCAACAATTCCAAACAATCGATCTCATATGTGTTATTTGGAAAGAAATACAACCACTCCGTGGATGACCTAGCCTTGATCCTTGGAGTTCATAACTGCCATGACACTACAAAAAAAGAGTTTTTAGCGACGGACAAAATCCGTCGTTAAAAGGGCAAAATCCGTCCGTCACAAAAACCCTTATCGCTAGAATTTAGCGACAAAATTTTTTTCGTCGCTAGAATATAGCGACGGAAATATCCGTCGCTAAGTAAAATAAATCCATCGCTAAATTCTTTTCGGCGACGAATTTATGGTAAAATTTGCGAGGGAATAACGGCGACAACTTTTGTTGCTAAATCTAGCTACGGAAAATCCGTCGCTAATTTCTTAATTTGAAGATCTGGTGACGAATTTGAAAGGAAATAGCGACGGATATTTCCGTCGCTAATTATTTATTTTATAAAAAAAATTATTATTTTAATTAAAATCCCTATTTTTTAATTTACTGGTTAACGCTTTAAAATCCATAAACACACTATATATAACACTACCTAATACTATCAAATTAGTATCAAACTTTATATCATCATAAAATTAAAGTATTACCAAACTTTATAGTAACACAATAATTTAATCAAACTTTAATACAATAATATATCATCAAAACACAATATTGTAAAATACAAAATGCAATTACATAAAGTCTGAAAGTAACATTTTTGATTGATTTTGGTAGTATTGCAAATCCAATAAATGATACAAATCCGTTGTGTGCATACAACATTGATGGAATTGAATGAAAATGGAAACCATCAACATGATACTCCTCCACCCACCTGCAAAACATCATTACATTATTTTCACAATGCATCAAGCATCAAGCATAATCAAGTATATATATCATTATTAACACTAATCACCTTAAGGCAATCCAACTAGCATTAACTATAAACTTGTCGAGAAGAAAGACCAACTTGAACAAAACATACCGACAAGATTTGTTCTACATGTGGAGCATAGAAAAGGATGAGCAAGTAAACATGGGCGTACAAGTCAAGAAGTGGATCACAGATCAGAACAAGCCAAATGTTTAATCGGTATTCATCGGGCCATTGGTGACCAAGTTGTGCCAAGGATTGGGCCTTGATGCAAATTTAGCGAGTGAGAGAATTGAGGCGGAGATGACTGCATTTACTATTCAAGATTTCTTTGTTATGAGCTTACGGCTTGGAAGAGATGATGCTTTGTCGGTGAATGAGGAAAATGAAGAGAATGAAGAAGGACAAGATGAGGAAGATGAAGATAATGAAGAAGAGGAGCACCAAGGTGGATATGACGCACCGAAGGATGTACCCACAATGATGGATTGGGAAACCACTAGAGCTTTTCACATGCAGCTACATTAAGAGCAGATGGCTTTTTTACAGTCTCATAGTGCTAGGCAGGATGAGCAGATTGCACAGACAAGAGAAGCCGTGGAGAGAAATGCAAGGATGATTGAAGAGCTTCAAGCCCAGTTGGCCAACCAATTCCATCCTCCCTCATATGGTGGTTAGTGAGAGTCCATAGCTCCAAGGCACAAGAAGGAAGAGATTTGAAGAGAAAAATATTGTTGAATGAGTGATTGTTATGAGTCTCAATTGAAACATTAGGTTCCCTATGCGCGGTGTTCTGCCTTTTATATTTTCTTTACTTTCATGCACTTTATTGCTTTCTAGATTAAATGCTTTTATAGACTTTTTAATACTTGCACTTTAATTTTTAGATTCTTGATGCTTTTTACTTGTTTTTTAGTATGTTCTACTTTAGACTATGTTTGATGTTCTTTTTAGCTTGATGTTATTTTTTTTAGCATTTGAGTTGGGCTAAAGATGTTAAACTTAGCGCTCTTGGGAGGCACTCCAAGCTTTATAGAAAAAAAAAAGAGAGAGAAAAGTAGGAAAATGAAAAAAAAAAGGAGAGAAGGAATAAAAGGAGTAGCTTCCTACTCCATTGCACCTTGAATGTTTACATGCTAACAATTTTTCTTGTAGCATTGATGACGGAGGCAACTCATGTTCGAAGCTAAAGTGTGGAAAAGAAAGGGATGCATACTTGATTGTAACTTATTATCCCTTTTTTACATTAAATGCCCTGTTTTCAATTTCAAAGTGTGGAAATATCTTGTTAGATTTGCATTTCACTTTACACAAATGATGAGCATGCCATTCTTTGTTTCACAAAAGGATTCTTTGTTGTAATCTCCATCCTGTAGGCACTTCTAAAGTGTGGAAAGGGGTTTGGTTTAAAGTGTGGAAATGATTGTTGTAATTTGATTATTTGAGTGATAGACCCGTGTTCCTTTAATCCACTTAGTCCTCAAAGCAACATCGAGGACTATGTTTGGTTTAAAGTGTGGAAAGGATGCACTTTGTGCTTTAAAATGTTTGATTGCTTAATTGGTCTTGTGGTCATGATGCATGGGTGTTGTTGATATTTGGAGAGTAAGTCATTCTTGATATTATCTAGGAAGAGCTTTGATTAGATGTCAATTAATTTTTTTATTCTTGGAATATCCTTGGGAAGTTACCTTTTGTACCCATGAGAGTGTTTAGAACCAAGTAGGTTTATATTCTTGCATCCTTGCATGATTTTCACCTCTTATTTTGTTAGGACCTTAGTCAAGGATCCCTTGAAGTGGGAGTGTACACATCCTAATTTGAGAAGGATAATGTAAGCAAAACCCGTAATTGAACTAACTTTGGTAGGGCATGGGGCAAAAGGTGAGCCTATTGGTGAGCAATGAGAGAAAAATCCCTTATCCCAAGAAAGAGGCAAGAGGGGTTGTTATGGTGAAAGTAGAAAAGGCTAAAAAGGGTCAATCCTAGAGGTAAAAATCGAGGAAAGCCATCTTGGTAGGATTTTAGGCAACCATTGCACTATCTTCGAACAAGCGTAGAGCTCTATGTGAAGTTGGTTGTCCCAACGAAATGATCCTAGAAGATGAGAAAACAAGAGAGGAGGTGAGCCGCTTCGCTAGGGTTCGGGTACCCATTGCACCGACCTTCGAAAAAGCATGGAGATCCATGTGAAGTCTGGTGCCCAATGACGTTACCCTAGGAAGTGAGAAAAAAGAGGGTCCGCCTTAAGCCATTGGCGGTGAGTGGTCCATGCTTCTACCCTCATCTATTTTTATGCTTAAGGCTTTTGCGTTTCGGTTGGAAGGGTTGATTAAGTTGTATACATCGTTCCCACTAGTGGGATCGGCTTGAAGCCCCTAGCCAAATAGGAGGTGAATCCAACCTTGGTTTGCATGCTTGAAAATGGTGTGAGAGGTGTGTCCCCTATGCTTAAATGTTTATCTTTAAAGGGTTTTGCCTTCCCGTGAATATTCCTTTAGTTGTATGACATCTAGTTAATGCCCTTTGTAGATAGCATGAGGGATCTCCCCTTCCCCAGTAACTTTTGCATTCATTTTTGATTGACCGAGTGTCCAATTGAGTGATCCTAGCTATCTTTGGTTCTTATGTGTTTGTGGTTTGAAATGATTTGCTTGAGGACAAGCAAAGTAAAGTGTGAAAACTTTGATAAGCACCAAAGATAACTAGATTAAGGGTCTAAGTTGGGGTAATTTAGAAGCGATTTGGCATCCTTTGTGAACTATTTATGACATTCATAAGTTCTAATGTGTAAATCTAGTGCAAATGTTATTCTTGGCACACTTTGAGTGGTTTTGTAGGTTTCGGAGATGAAAACGCAAAGCATGTAAACTTGACAAGCAAAACGAAGTAAAGGATAAAAACCCGGAGGAGTGAGCAGACTGTTCCACGCGTGGAGTAGGCGTGGGAAAAGTCCAGAGAGCTCCCACGCGTGAGTCCATGTGTGGACTCGTGCGTGGACAGGGCGTTCTGGAAAATTAAGTGGCAAGGGTAATTTTGGGGAAGCTATTTAAAGGCTTAGTTATGAAATTTTAGAGAGAGTTGGAGAAAAGTTCAGATTGAGTTTTTAGATTACATTTTTACCTTTTAGACATTTGCAGAGAGAAGTGAGAGAAAAACCTAACTAGTAGAAGTTCATCTTTGATTTCAATTTGAGAAGACAATCTACTTTGAAGTTTGCTTTTGGATTATATATTTGATCTCAATTAGGTAATCTACAATTCTATCTTTGATTCTATTGCAATTTAGATTATTTCTATTTCAATTCCTTGTATGATTTTAGATCTTGTGATTTCAATTGCTAGATATGAATAGCTATATCTCAAATAGGGATTGAATTGTGCAAGATCATGATGCTAAGTGTAGATCTATAGTTTCTTATTGAGGAGATTGGATTGATTATTCTTGTTCATGATTGTTGAATTGTTTGTATTCTATGAGTTATGGCCATCTCTTGAATGTTCTAAGGCATTAACCTAGGCAAGATATTGCTAGTGTTATTGTTAAGCTCCATTCAATCACGATTTCCTATGTAGATCTTGAATATGATTAGTAGGGAGGTGATGTAGACAATGTGTTTGTGAAAATGCCTAGGCCTCTTGGTTGTGAAAAGGCACTCCAGTGCTAGAGAGTCTTAGTAGACCAAATGCGGGGAAAAGTACTAAACTAATCACCCTAGAATAACCAACTTAGCAAGCCAATCCTCCCTTGCACATGTCAAACGAGGAAGCATCATGATCGAATACAATTCATTCCCTAGTTCTTTTAATTGATTTGATTCACTTGATTGTTTGCATTTGTTTGATACAACTTCACAACGATTTGATTTTTAATGTGTGAGCGTGATGAAATATTCCGGTGAACACAATGCATTCTCTTAAATAAAAGTTAAACAAGACCTCCGCTTTGCCTCCGTGAGAGACAATACAATCTGGGGGTAACCCCAACACACAATCTTTTGAGCACTTGTTCGCACCATACGCCGAATGCGTGCCGTCAAACATAGGAAGCCTACTTTCACTCAATGACTTTGTCAAAATATCTGTGAGTTGATAATCTATATTGACATATTCAAGCACAATATCCTTGTTTTCAACATGATCACGAATAAAATGATACTTAATATCAATGTGCTTTGTCTTTGAGTGTAGCACTGGGTTATGACTTGTGGCTATAGCACTTGTGTTATCACATTTGATGCTAATTTCTTTGGTTCCACTCCATAGTTCTTGAGTTGTTGTTTCATCCACAATACTTGAGTACAACAACTTCCAACGGCTGTGACGGTAATTATGTTACCGGTGTATATTTGATAAGTGGAGTAACAATAGTTCAGTACAATGCAATGGGTAAGTAATAACAATACTCGTACAAGAATGTTTGGGGACAGTAGTGTTTGAGTACAATGGTATTTTGTGAGGGTGAATGATCTTGTGTACAGTATAGTAGTGCTGAGTATTATCAACGAAGTCCCCCCCTCCTCTACAACAGCGCTCCTCTTATACTTGAGATACAACGACTCTTTGTGACTTGTAACGGTTGTTCAATGATGGTGAGCCTTCAATGGTAGTGGAGCTATTGATAATGATGGTGAGAAGTAACTCCTCTTCAATGTGTTGTCTTTGTATAATGGGTGACCGTTTGTTGCCTTCGGGTCAGTGGTGGTGGTCCGGGTCGAATGCTGCTTGCTTGATTACTCTGTCACCAGTGCCCCCACTCCCTAGCCAACGAAAGTGGTTGAGGTGGTTTTGGAGTAATGACTTGTGTAAAAATTATTTTTGTTTGTATTTTGTTTTGTTTTGTTTTGTTTTTTTTTTGCCAACGTGGCGATTGTGGCTGCCTCGACCAAAAGTGGCCGAGGTCGGGCCTCAGCCAAGAGTGGCCGAGGTCGGCCTCGGCAAAGAGTAGCCGAGGTCGGGCCTCGGCCACGACTGGCCGAGGTCGGCCTCGGTCGGCTTTAGCCAAGGTAGGCCGAGGTCGGCCTCAGCCACGCCTCGACCTAGTTCTAATTTTTTTTTTGGCGTTTTTGCATGCGAGCTGACCTCGACCAGTCGAAGGTCCGCTCTCCCGTTAGGTAGCTTGCGAGATCGAATCTCGTGCCGACCCTAAGGGACTAGAGTGTGGTGTTTTTTGAAACCAAGCCTTCGGCTTGACTCAGAAAAACACTCTCTTGTTAGGTAGCTAGCGAGATCGGATCTCGTGCCGGCGCTAAGAGAATACAGTGTGGTATTTTCGTAACAAAGCCTTAAGCTTTACCTTGAAAACACCCTCCCGTCAGGTATTTAGCGAGATCGGATCTCGTGCCAGCCCTAAGGAAATAGAGTTATTTTATTTTATTTTATTTTTACGGAATTAGTCATGGTGGACCATGACCACTAGGTACACTGAAAATTGTAGACGCCACTTGAGTAGGCGAAGCCGCTTGAGGAGGTAACGCCACTTGTGGAGGCGACACTGTGGATGCGAAGGCGACGCCATTGAGGATGCGACGCCACTTGATGAGCAGGACGTTGCTTGAAGAAGGCGACGCCGTAGATGCGGAGGCGACGCCACTTGATGAGCAGGACGCTCCTTGAAGAAGGCAACGCCGTGGATGAGGAGGCGACGCCATTGAGGATGCGATGCCACTTGATGAGCAAGCGCCGCTGGAGGAGGCAATGCCGTGGATTAGGAGGCGATGCCACTTGATGAAGAGGACGCCGCTTGAGGTGGCGATGCCGTGGATGAGGAGGCACCGCTGGAGAAGGAGGATGCGACGCCGTGGATGAGGAGGCGATGTCATGGATGAAGAGGCGACACCGCTTGAGGAGGCGGACGCCCTGCCATGGAAGACACCGGGGCGACCTTCTTTTGTAATATGTAGAGCTGTGCCTGAGATTTGACCTCAGCTCTTAACGAAAGCACCAATGACGGTAATTATGTTACCGGTGTATATTTGATAAGTGGAGTAACAATAGTTCAGTACAATGCAATGGGTAAGTAATAACAATACTCGTACAAGAGTGTTTGAGGACAGTAGTGTTTGAGTACAATGGTATTTTGTGAGGGTGAATGATCTTGTGTACAGTATAGTAGTGCTGAGTATTATCAACGAAGTCCCCCCTCCTCTACAACAGGGCTCCTCTTATACTTGAGGTACAACGACTCTTTGTGACTTATAATGGTTGTTCAATGATGGTGAGCCTTCAATGGTAGTGGAGCTATTGATAATGATTGTGAGAAGTAACTCCTCTTCAATGTGTCGTCTTTGTATAACGGGTGATCGTTTGTTGCCTTCGGGTCAGTGGTGGTGGTCCGGGTCGAATGCTGCTTGCCTGATTACTCTATCAGGCTGTATATTCGACTTCTGTTGTACTTGTTGCAATGGAGTTTTGCTTCTTGCTAAACCATGACACAAGTCTTCCTCTAAGATTGACATGTGCCTGAGGTGCTCTTTTAGTCTATCTTACATCCGATGAAATCAGCATCCAAATTGCCAATAAGCTCAAAAGAAATACCTTCCGGATACCAAAGCCAAACACTTTGCGTACCTTGAGGTATCTTAGAATCGTTTTAGCGGCTGTAAGTTGACTTTCTTTAGGGGTTGATTGAAATATAGCACAAACACCTATGGAAAATGAAATGTCAGACCTACCTATTGTAAGATATAGCAATGAGCCAATGATCACTCTATACTTAGCTTGATCAACTTCCTTTTCTTCGTTATCAATGTCCATTCGTAATGAAGTGTGCATTGGGATCTTGACCGATGACTTCCCATCAATACGAAACTTCATGATCAAATCCTTTATATACTTGGTTTGATTGATGAAGATTCCTTCCTCACTTTGCTTGACTTGCAAACCCAAGAAATAATTGAGTTCTCCATCATGCTCATCTTAAATTTGCTCTTCATAAGTTTGGAGAACTTCTCACACAACGAAGGGTTGGTACTCCTAAATATGAAGTCATCGACGTAGATTTGCAGTAATAAAATGTGATCACCATCTTTGATCTAGAATAGGGTTTATCAAATTTACCTTTCGTGAATCCACAATTTATTAGGAAACACGAGAGGGTGTCATACCAAGCTCTTGGCGCTTGTTTCAAATCCATACAAGTTTTTTTCAACTTGTAGACTTTATCTTTACCCATATTCACCATAAATCCTAGGGTTGCTCTATATACACCTCTTCTTCCAATAATAGATTTAGAAAGGCACTCTTAACATCTATTTGGAAGACTTTGAAATCTTTATGTGTGGCATAGGCTAAGAATATCCTTATAGTCTTCAATCTTGCCACTGGAGTGAATGTTTAATCAAAATCTATACCTTCCTCTTGACAATAGCCTTTTGCAAATTGCAACTAATCGAGCTTTGCTCCTAACAAGATATATCATGGTCTACACAACCGTCAGTATGGTTTAAAGACATCACATTCTATCGGACAACTAGTAGAGTAAATATATCTTTACAATGTAAGGTTCATAGGGCAACACATACATATCCTATGCAAGGATCGACTGTTGAACACAGTCGTGTCATTTTACAGTCCCAAAAATTGATTTTTCATTCATGTGGAGGATTGTTGGAAAAAGTAGCATTTTAAGTGGCTATTTTGTGATACAAATACTAGTGAGGTCCGCTTCAGGTTTGGGTCTGGTCAAAGCAGATTTGGATTCTTCGAAGTGAGATGAAGAAATTGATATATTGTACGCTCAAAACGGACAATGGGTTGATATGAACCTAGTCCAAGGTTCAAATAAATATGGAGTATTATCCCAAGATAGCTCTCAAGGTAAGGATAGAGATGGATCGAAATACCTTAGACCTTACGAGAAACCCTTAGTCCGAATACTCAAAGACTTAGAAGAATCTCATTGTAGCTTCAAATACCTCGGTGATGCAATCTTCAATCAACTAGAGTCAGATCTAGTTTCCTTCGATTCAAGAACGATTCCAGAACCTAAATCTAAGGTTGAAGAAAGGAAGATTGATTCGAGTCCACGAATCAATTTGCTAGTTGAGAACTAGCAACTAATTGAGTCCACGATTAGCCATAAGGTTTCTTACACAAGTGTAAAGAAAAACTTAAGAATTTTATTGAATGAAAGCCTCCTTAAAACTACTATGGATATGCCCTATTTATAGGTGTAGGGGTAGCATTGTAATCCTAAATACAATGGGAAAAAGAGTCGTAAACCTAATCTAGAAAGCAAGTAAATATAGTCATATTTAGAAAGGGATTTAATGAATCCTTTCTAAATACAAACTAGTGTTTTCTCTTTCATGCCAAACAATTTAAAATAATGATGACAAAAAATAATAGGGCTGATTTGGGCCTAATTTAATCTCAAAATCGGCACTTAAACAATTATAAAAAACTTTGAGTTATTCTTCATCTTTTGCAATTGGGCTTGACTTGAATTTTCACCATCTTTGAACATAGCCAATGAAGAGTTGCCTTAATTCTTTAGATTTGGGCATTGTGATTGGCCCAATTGGTATTCTTAATGGATCTTCATTATGTTGGCCCACATCATGGGTGAATTAGAAATTGAGTTTCAAAGTAAACCCATTTGAGTTGAAAATGAAGGTGAAAAAAATAAAGCTTGGAAGAAGCATTTGTCCCACATTGAAAAGGAAATGTGTTTGCACTAGTATATATACAATACAATTTAAGAAATTTGAATTGTATAGTATAAAGGTTCTCTCTCATGCGTAGGGGTGGCACCCGGGTCGCTTGTATTTGTATTCTGTAACAGTAATGTTAAATTCGATATTAATAGAAACACAACAACTCTCCTTTGTATTTTTCTTTCCAAAAAACATTACTCTTACTTTTCCAAAAATCTTGTGTTCTACCCTACCCGCGTTCTTGTTCGTCGAATTTACTTATCGAGTGCTCTAACTTTAAAATCAAAAGTTTATTTTATTTTTGGAACCCTAAGTTACAAAGCTCCTAACACATAGCACCTAAGGGAACTAGCAAATAAGGTTTTAAGGAAAGTGTTAGTGTCACACAACTCGAACTTGTAAATCTGTAACTCTTTCGTTTTTGTACTCGTATTTTGGAATTTTTCGTAAATATTCCAACAACTAACGGTTTCAATTCTTATATTTTCTTTAAAAAAAATCAGAAGTTGAACCTTATGAGTTCTGATTTCAAATCAAAATTGAAACGTACTTACAGTTTTGATTTTGATTCCGATTCAGTTCAATTTGAACCACAATCATCTACACTAATCAGTCTATTTATGAACAACTAACTATATTTCACCATGCGTAATACTGCACATACTCATATTTTCTATTCAATTTCTTAATTACTCCCAACTTAGATGTCATATTATGATTCATCTAAAAAAATTTGTAGGTCACAATTTTTTATTATTTTCTTTTTCTTTTATAAATCAAATCATGCAGGTGACATGAGTTTTACTTCATGCACTCTACTTCATGAGAGTACATGTATCATTCTTTTCAGGATCAATGATTGATTGTTGCCATTAAAGTGGACTTAATATCTTTAATTAGATGTGAAGATGGTACCATTATGCTTAAATGCTTAAATGTATTTTGTTGGTTCGACACCATTAATATTTAAAATATGCTCATAACAGATTGTGTTTTTTGAATGACAAAATAAATGGCAGACACCGCCTAAAAGTATGCATAGGGTAAATTCGGTTCATATGTAATAGGCTTTGTTTTGTATTCTCAACTTTTATTTCATCTTATCAAGTTCTTGATGTGAACATTTTCTAGTAAAAGTCATTGCAAAATATGCATAGTGGTAGTGCCACAAAATAGAGTTTGGGGTTGCCCAGAACAACAGTCAAAGATGCTATTTCCCCACTTTCTTTATTCCACCATAGTTTGGCTGGCTTCCATCGCAGTGCCATCTGACCAATCCCACTCTGCATTGGCCGGTGGGATCATGCCTAAACATGATTTCTTCTCCAAAAGCGGCGTCGTGTAACTATAAGAGGACTGTAGTCGCTGGAAAACAACCGGAGAATTCAAATTATTTTGTGGAGTCGTCGTGATCTGAACAGCAAACAAAAAGTCTGCTTTTTTCCTGCGGCTCCGCCTGTCTTCTTCCCCAAATTGCTACTGTGAACGCACTCGCACAAAGAGGTGTATTTATATAGAAGAATAAAGTAGTTGATCACATCTAGAGCAGCTGCAGAGCTCTCTCCCTTGATGATTCCGAGGTAAACATAGTTTTTTTTTTTTTTTTCGAGTGAGTAGTATTTGTTTTACTATTGAACAGTGGATGCTGAAATGGAAGAAACCTTGTTGCTATTTCAAAGAAAATTTGTTTCTGTTTCTGTTTCCGTATCAAATCTATGATGGTTGTTGATCTTATCCGTAGTGATCAAACTCAAGTGAGAACTGGGATGTTTGTAGTGTTATTCACATTTTTGCGATCCATTTGAAGTTTATTTGTTTGTTTTTTAGAATTGTAATTAATTCTTGGTACTTCTCATAGGAAGAGAATTGACCTGTCTGTGCATATGGTCAAACACTTTAAATTGGATTCTTGAGTTGGTTATAATTAATGGTATCTTGGGACTATAGGTATGAGGGCTAGTGAGATGAGGTTAGGTCAATATTTAAAATTTAATGCAGCTTTGGTACAGGTTTTCCTTTCATCTGATGAACTTGTACTGGACTCTGATGCCTCATTTTCTTTTCTATGCTGAAGGGGTTACGTTTATCTGTAGGCTGGAGTTTAGATTCTCCAGATCTTTGATTGGAAAGTCACATTGGTCGAAGTGGAGAGAGAATCTCCAGTCAAATAACTTGGCAGATCAGGTCTCCAGTCCAGTAAGAAGAGAACTAGCTAGCAGGTGTGCTTAAAATGGTGCCTTTAACAATTGCTACAGTTTACCGATACTTATGTGGACAAAATGGTCCACACAATAAATTGCCTGAGTGATACCTATGCACATGGTCGAAACTACACTAAAACATTAAATCCAATCAATTAACTAGTATAACCCTATGGCCTTATAAACCCATATGTTTCTCCCGATGCGGGACTCTAAACAAATAGATTTTAAATGATTCTTATAGAATTTTTTCAAACTTTTGTAAATTTTGTAGGAGTCTATAAAAGTCTTATATCACAAACATTTATAGACTTCTAATGACTTTTTATTTTAAAAAGTTTACATAAGTCATTAAATCTCTAAATTTTAATATACCATTACAAACTTTCATTGCCTTCTATTGATACTTATTATTTATAATTTTATTTCATATGAACGTGTTTTTTTCTTAATTTCCTTTTCAGTCAGTTGCAAAAAACCATTTGTGATTTATAATAGGAAAGTTTGATAGAATTAAGTATTGCTGCTGAAATCTGAAGTTGTAGGACTTCTAGGTCCCAAATGATGCTTATCCAAAAAATGTCTTCTCTTTTAATGCAAAATTTAGTCTTTTCTTTTCTTTTTGAACTTGTATTACTCCATTTTGTGAAGCTAATCCGTAAAATGTTTTTTGAGTTGTAACATATAGAGTAAATATTTTCTGTAATTCCAGAATCCTGAATGATTTTAAGTAAAATGGTAAAATAATGGATGCTTTTCTCTTGAACCAGTGTCAGATGCAGGCCGCATTATCCTTGATGTGGCTATTAATAATGATACTTGAGATACATCATTAACTGTTTGAAGCATCTTTACTTTTTCAATGAATTTAGGGTGGACATACTGATGCCATTCTAGCTACAAAAATAAATAAATACAAATTGTTGTTGATTCTATTAGTTGTTCTATCTTGTAGATTATCTTTTGCCATGAAGGCTCATAGTAAAAATGATGATGATTTGGAAAGTGGCAAGTTGGAGAAAGACAGAGAAAGGTCACTACGGAGTAGTAGGATTATCACAGTACAGAATAAGGCCTTACTATCCGGGCTATCATATTGTATTTCTTCATGCAGCATGATATTGATTAATAAGTACGTTTTGTCCAGCTATGACTTTAATGCAGGGATATCATTGATGCTCTACCAGGTCCGATCTAATCTCCTTAATACAGTCTCATTCATATAAGTATTTATTCACCCAAAAAAGAACGAAGCGAAAATATCATATGTATGACAAATCCTTTATTGTTTTCTGTGGTGTAGAATTTCGTCTCAGTGGTGTTAGTTTCTATTTTGAACTTCGTTGGTATAATATCCACAGAGCCGCTGACATGGAAGCTAATTAAAGTCTGGCTACCTGTTAATTTTATCTTCGTTGGGATGCTTATCACAAGTATGTTTAGGTACTAAGTTCTAACACTTTTATGTCTGTTGCAACTTTTATATTAAGAAGGACAAAACACCAAATTCTTAAAATTTCACTCGCAGTGCTTTATATATTCAATTTGATAGTGCTGCTCATACATGTGTTTCTTGCAGTCTGAAATACATTAATGTTGCCATGGTCACCGTCCTGAAGAATGTTACTAATGTGATTACTGCTGTTGGTGAAATGTATCTTTTTAAGAAACACCATGATAGCAGAGTTTGGGCTGCTCTTTTCTTAATGGTATGCTCAGAATTAGATTTTCCTCCATATTTACGTACTTTTATTTAAAAATAAAAATTTATGATGACTCAAGGATTGCATGATTGGTAATGGTTCTAGTATTGGTCTTTTTTGTATTTACTTATTTTCTAATAATAAACCGCTAGAGAGTCATGTTATCTGTATTTAGTTAATCAATACTTTGGCAGAATGGTCGTTTCTCCTTTATTTCAATTTTAGAAACAGTAGGCTATTGTATATTGTATTTAAGCTCCTAAGAGGTAGGGTGTAAATAACCTCCACCGACCACCGCCACCACTCTTGATTATTTTCGCAATTTGCTGCGTTTATCTTTCATATAACAGATCCATGCATTGGGGTTAAGTTTTAATTTGTCAATATATGTACATGTTCTTAAATAAGTTTGACTTTGTGGGTTGGTGTTATGCAGGTAATTTCAGCAATCTCCGGAGGAATTACTGATCTTTCTTTTAATGCCATTGGCTATACATGGCAGATTATTAATTGTTTCATGACGGCATCATACTCTGTGAGTGTTTACTCTTAGTTTGTGTCTTTTCAGTGCCTTCTTGCTCATGCTAAGCCTTTTCAGGGTTATTCTTCTTGTGTTTCTGTTAAACATATAGGATCTAAATTCTCAAACATTTCTACCCGATCTCTTGCAGTCTTGCTTATTCTTTTCCTTGTATGCAGCACTTTGCATTAAACTATGGAAAATATACAATAAATATTCTAGTCACAATGGGTTCTCATGGTGCAGTTAACTCTGCGTAGGATCATGGATACTGCCAAGCAAGTCACAAAATCGGGAAACCTTGATGAGTTCTCAATGGTCCTGCTGAATAACACCCTATCACTGCCGTTAGGCATTGTGCTTGTCTTTTTGTTCAATGAAGTGGATTATCTTGCTACTACGTAAGTTTTGTTCAAATGCTTTCAACTTACCTTATTCAATGTAGCATTACTAGCTTTCTATAATTCTATGCTCGAGCAACTAAAGCTGCTGCTACGGTTAGGTGAATAAAATTCAATGTCTATTCTTTGTATCTTGATGACAGACCACTCTTACAGTTACCCATGTTTTGGCTGGTTATAACTTTGAGTGGATTTTTGGGCTTAGCAATTAGCTTTACGTCTATGTGGTTTCTTCACCAAACAGGCGCTACTACATACAGGTAACCGGCTTCTTTTCTTCTCTCTTTTTCACCTGTCAATTTTGCAGTTAATCTTTGGATGTTGATATCTATGTATCTAAGTAGTCATATAATGAGCCAATGATCTTGGCTTGATTGGCCAAACTGCGAGGCCTCCCGACCTCAGCCTTGCTCCGCACTGATGTAACCTTGAGCAAAAAATTAAAATGAAAAAGATGCAATGGCCTTTTTCTTTTGCATCTGAAAGTTCCCTGGTTGGTTTTGGTAGTGTTGGCATATATAGTTCTTTACTTTATTCTTTGACGTGGCTAGCTAATCTTAGGGATGGCAATGGGTCGGTTTACCCATTTTGGTAGTGTTGGCATATATAGTTCTTTACTTTATTCTTTGGTCGCAAATTTTACTGTGGACCGCGCATCAAAACGACGTCGTTTTGATTAATGAAAACAGACGGATTATACGGTCTCCGTTTCGCACCATTCACTTTCAGTTTATATATACTGCAGTTACATTTAAACACAACTGCAGTTATATACACTCAAATATGTGAACCTGTTATTTAGTTTCCCCTCAACACAACTAGAATTTCTTTTATAATACATTGCAGTTTCATTTCAACACAACTACAATATTATTTCGATATAACTACAGTTTCATTGGACAATATACACCCAAAAATGTGAAACTATTATTCAGTATCAGTTTATATGCACTGCAGTTACATTTCAACACAACTACAGTTATATGTCGATATAATTACAGTTTCATTCGATAATATAAAAACAAATATGAGAGAGACAGTATCTTTTGAGATGAACTGTAGTATTAGTTACGGAGATTTACGGCAGCCGTTTTCTCCCACCTATTGAAACGGCGTCGTTTTGTGACCATGGTCCACTGTATAACGACTGTTCTTTAGTGCTGACAGCTAATCCTAGGGATGGCAATGGGTTGGTTTACCGGTTATGGTTTTTTTTTTCTTTTTTTAAAACGGAGTATTATATTAAATGAGTTTTGGAGCCCTAATAAGTGGCTAAGTGTAGTATGAAATGGAAAATACTATATAGACTCCCATTTCTTACTCTCTCACAAATCTTTGATGTAGACATTTTTTCTAAGACCCCATATGATGAAAATATCTTATTCTTGTTTGTCACGTTATGGAGTAAAAGTGAGGAAGTAGAATTTGAGAGTGCATGTAGTAAAACTCGTATGAAATGAGACGCAATCATCATACCGTGGACCATTAACATAATGTTCACATTTTTAGTGTACTGAAGTTCATTGTTAGGTGCCAAAGGCCTTGTGGTCAAGCGGCATCCGGTGTACACTCCCATGTGGAAGGGAGTGGGTTCGAGCCTCAGCGGAGGCATCTGTTGACTTACTACAATGTAATAGAGTCAGTAGAACTCAAAAAAAAAAAAAAAGTTCATTGTTAGGTATATTAACTAAAAATGAACCTTCATTATATTAAAAATAAACTTTTAATGTATATTTATATAATTATATGTGATCTATATTGTAATGTGAATCATGATCCACAATAAAATTTGCCAACAAGATGCTAGTGGGGCAAATGTGAGCCTTTCGAGTTGGTCATGAATGCAGACTCCACTCGAGTTTCTTGGTTTATACTTAACACGCTGGCTATTTTGTTCTTTGCATTGTGCAGCCTCGTGGGATCGCTAAACAAGATCCCATTATCTGTGACCGGCATCCTTCTTTTCAAAGTACCCACAAGCCTAGAGAACGCAACTAGTATTTTATTTGGTCAGTTCCTCCTCTTCATTCTCGCCATTGTCGACCTTGCTAGTTTTGTATATTCTCGGGTTGTAAATTTAATTCAAAGCATGGCTTGGGTTTTGCAGGCCTCTTGGCAGGAGTGTTTTTTGCTAGGGCAAAGATGCGGGAACGATAGTCGAAGATATATTGGCCTTTTTTTTCTCTGTAGAATTGGCTTGATCTCCAATCAAAATTCTTATTATCAAGTTATGTAGATCTCTGAGTGTAGAATATTTGAACCTCTCAGTTATGTGTGGTCTAAGCTGGTTGACTTCATTGTAGTCTAGTCACAAGCTAAGCTTCACTCAAAGCACATCTTTAGCAGTAACTTGTGGGCTTTCCCGTAAAGATAAGAGCATAATATTTATGTAACAATATATATATATATATATATATATATATATATATAAACAAAAGTGTCATTTTCCTGTTCATTTTAGAAAAAAAATTGGTTTGAAATTTGAAATCAGTCCATATAAGATTACAATACTTAAAAAAATTAAATTATATTTAAGTGAATAACTTAAATTCAATATATATATATATATATATATATATATATATATATATATATATATTTTGTCATAAATTGTTATAAGATTAGAAAACTATATATTATACTATACTTATTGTCATAAAAAAAATTAGAACTTTTTTTCCCAAAAAAAAAAAAAAACAAAATATGTTTCATTTTCACGCTAATAAAATTTGTAATTACTAAAGTTCATTTGCAATGAAAAATTAAAAACTAAAAAAATGAAGTTCTAAAATAATTACAATGAACTAATTGTGGTATTATGTTATTTTTTTATTTTTAAACGCTCTTTAAGTGTTAATTTAAAATAGTGATAGTCTTATTAACAAATATTAATATCAATATTATTAACAAATATTAATATCAATAGTCTTATTTAACTATTTCAAATTAAATGTTACTTTTTTGATTTTTTTTTAATTTCTATAATAATGCTAATTTTGTCTATAATTATTAATCAATTGAAGAATTTTTAGTAAAGACTGAAATTACATCGAATGACATATTTACATCATTTGTTAAATATTATATACTTTGAAGTCATTCATTAACATTAAAGGTTGTGTCACTTGTGATGTTAATGAGAAATATTGATCACACTCTTGGCATTTGCAATGGTACTCAGTTGGTTATAACGAAATTAGCTGACCATGTTACAGAAGCACGCATATTGGCAAGGACAAATGCTGACACCAATGTACTAATAGCTAAAATGACCATCACTCCATTAGACCCAATACTGCCATTCAAGTTTAAGAGAAGACAATTTCCATTGACGCTTTCCTATGCAATGACCATCAACAAAAGTCAAGGTCAAACATTATCGAATGTTGGCTTGCTATTATAAAAAGCAATTTTTGTTCATGGTCAATTATAGTGGGCATGTGGTTGCATCAAGAGTGATTAATCCAGATGGGCTCAAAATCTTAATTTGTGGTGAACTCGAAATCTTTTGTACTTCTACAACTAATTTAGTTTATACAAAGATTTTTAATAATTTGTAATTTATATTTTCAATAATAACATAGAATTAAACATTAAGTTTTGTTAGTAATTGCACATATTTTTGTAAACTATATTATATTATTATTCTCTTTCTTTTATTTTTTTTTTATTTTTTTTGAAACAAAGGAAGGGAAAAGCCCCAACCAAGACAAAGCCCAGCTTAATTAACAGGAAAGAACACACCAGTATCGTCTCTATCATTCACAAGATCCCCCAGAATATGAACTGGAGGTCGTACAAACTCAATCCAGTTAGAGTCGCGGTTGATCACTATCTTTGCTAAAACATCAGGTACCACATTATCCTCCCTGAGGCAGTAAAAGATAAGCACCATCTAATTCTCTTTATTTTATTATAAATGTTATAACAACTTTTATTACACGGACAATATCTAGATATAACAATATAAATTATACTACCTCCGTCCCAATTCGTTTAACGAGGCCTGACTGAAGTAATTTTTAATCCAATTTTTCATAATATTAAGTTTAGCATTAATATATAAAATTTATATATTTAGAAATTACATTAAAAGTACTATTAAACACACAAAATTAAATTTAAAAATAACAAAAAATTACTAAAGAAAATAAGCAAAGAAGAAAGAGTTGGTTTGACCAATGAATAGTAAATAGGACAGGTAAAATGGGACAGAGGGAGTATAAGTTTAGACCGTGCACCGCACGGGTAAAACACTAGTTATCACTTTAAAATGCAAGTCATGACTACTAAAACAAAAAAAAAAAAAAAAAAAAAAAATTAAAGAAGAAAAGAGGAAATAAATCTCACACTCCCAGGGGCTCATAGTTTCAGGTGTTTTACATTTTACTTCTGTATGTGGATTTTGTAGTAATGTTCACGAATATAAGGGCACACTAAAAGCAAAACTAATTTTTTTTTGAGTAGTATTGAGTCCATTACAATATAGTATCTGTTCATACATACTTTCTCAATCTACTGAAGCAGAAAGAATCAATGCCGTCAAATTTGAGTCTTCTCATTTGAGAAGCTACAGCTATGCCGCTCGATCACAAGACCTTTGGCGAGAGCAAAACTACTTCTTCAGGAAAGAAAAAAAAACATATGTAGTTGAGAATCACGCAAAGTGCATAAGAGGCATATGTAGGAGTGTGCAAACTATGGACAATTTTCAGTTAACCGACCGAATTGAAAAAGTTCAGTTCGATTAACGGTTAAAAGTTTTCTAAAATTTCGGTTAACGGTTAATTCAGTTCGAAACCGTCGGTTAACCGACATTTTTAATATATATATATATATATAACCAAAGAATATTTTTGACTTGAATGTCATCTTGATCAATCTGGTGCAAGGTGCTTGAATTATCAGTTTTAAAAGTTCACCTGCTGCTTTTGCTTCACTTTTAACGGTATGCTAAAAAAAATTCAGTTAATTCGGTTCAATTAAAACGGTTCGAATAACCGAATGCACACTCGTAGGCACATGTTCTTCACGCACTTATTTGACGATTAGAGTGATTACCACAAAACAAAAAAGAAACAAAAAATAAAAAATAAAAACAACAAACAAAAAAAAAAAAAAAAAAAAAAAAAAAAAAACAAAAAAAAAAAAAAAAAAAAACAAAAAAAAAAAAAAAAAAAAACAAAAAAAAAAAAAAAAAAAAACAAAAAAAAAAAAAAAAAAAAACAAAAAAAAAAAAAAAAAAAAACAAAAAAAAAAAAAAAAAAAAACAAAAAAAAAAAAAAAAAAACAACAAAAAAAAAAAAAAAAAAAAAAACAAAAAGAAACACACACACAAAAACTAAATTCCCATAAATTGGACATGCTTTAATAAATATTTTCTTTATACTTGCATTTCAAAAAACCTTCATTCCAATTTTACAATTGTACATATACAAACAATAAATTGAGTAATGATTCTGATTTGAGTTACACATTACTATCAAACAATCATGTTTTAAATAAAACTCATGTTGATTTTAAGTATTTGTTACAATTTCAATTCTTATGCCCAAACCAAACATAACTTTTAGAAGTATAAATGGAATCGTGAGAGAATAAATTTTAAATTGGGTTCCAAAATATGAGGGTCGATCTTGGGAATTGGATTAAACAAGGAAACGCGATGCGTGTTGTGTAAGAGCAACCACATCAGTGGTTATTTCACAGTATTTTAAGGAATGAAAGCCACATGGAGGTGAGAGAAGATAAGAGAGAGAAGATTCGGGTGCTCCTGCAAAAATGGGGTTATTTAGGTTTCCAAGAAAAAAGAAATTTAATGATTGGTCACACTACTTTATTTATTTATTTATTTATTATACTTATATTTGTTTTATTTATTTTTTTCTCTCATTCCATTTTCTCTTTCCTAATCACACTTACCATCACTCCTAAAAAACCGTGAAATAACTCAATTGATAAGGATGCTCTAAAGGATAACACTCATATGCGATGCATATTAGGAAAGAAAATGAGAATTGTGTAAAAATTTTGGTATTATACATTGTATATTACCATATTAATCATTGAGTAATAATGTTAACAATGATAGGTAAAGAAGAGAATAATTAACACGTTAATGACTGGTAATGATTTTTAAAATATTAATGATTAATGATAATGATTTGTGATTACATTAAAAGTAATGAGTTAATTTCATTTTTGGTCCTAAATTTATAGGTGGCAGTCCACTTTTAGTTCTTTTTATTAGAACATCCACATTTGGTCTTAGTATTATTATGACATGACCATTTTTGATCATCCATTAACAAAATCGTTGAAATGTCGTTAAATACAAAGACATTTCGATCATTTTTATACAAAGTGGGTTGACCCCACTATATTTTTATATTTATTTTTTTGAAAAAGAATTTGTAACTGAAGACCGAAATGCATTTGTATTTAACGACATTACCAAATGTGGATAATTTGATAAAAAAGGAATAACAATGACACCTATAAATTTAGGTCCAAAAATAGAGTTAACTCTAAAAGTAATAGTGATTAGTCAAAATGTTAAATAAGATGCTGGTAATTTTTGTAATAATTAATCAATAATTAGATTGTTCTAAATATTTATATTATAAATATCTATTCATTAGTATTATTTATTATTTATTATTTCATCTTTTTGTTTTCTCAACTTCTTAGATGTGTCTCTTGGAGTTGCCTTTGTAAGCCTATATAAAGGCACATATATCTTGGAATAATAATATTCTTCTTCACCAACTTTATTCTTCATCTCTATTACTTCACATTTTATTTCACGTTATTAGCAAGAGTGCTTCATATTTTGGAATCTTCATTTTTTCAAGGTATGCTTTACATATTTAATTTAGGTTGGGTAAGAGTTTGTTTTTTTGTGGTTTTTGAATTGACTCGCCTCACGCCCGGTTAATGCGGTTATAGAGCAATATTAGAATGGCTTGACGTCACGAGTGGGTTTCACACTTGATAAGTCAGGAATGCCATGAATCACTCACGACCGAACTCATCTCGAGCTCGAGAAAACTATCTCAGTTTTCATTCTAAATTAAAAAATTTATCTTGAATCTATTTTATTCCTAACTTGTCTCCTTATTTATAGTTGTAGAGTTTTAGTAATGCATGACTATAATCCCTAAGATAACTAAAATCTCAACAAACTACAAATAGATAAATACAAAATTAATCTTAACAAACTAAGATAAATATAAATAAAAAAAAATAAACCTAACAAACTAAATCTAAAATAATTCTAAAATAGTTATTCTAATTAATTTAATTATTCTAATTAAATAATAAAACTAATTCTAAAATGATCCAACGGTCAATCATTAATTCCCATGGTCGCAACAGAACTGTGATATTGCTAAAGACTCGTTATGATTGGATGCATCTTTGCTTCCAAGATTTTAAATATGTTAGCAAGTATAACTCAGCTATTTTTCGATTGAGCTCTCAGTTGAAACTATGTCAGTAAACAATTACTGATTCTGATATGTTAGAGAAAATATACTCCACTTTTCATGCTTGAAATATACTCCTGCAACAGCAATACAGTGAACAAAATAATGAACTATTAATGAAAAATCATGAAATTTGTCATACTAGTTCTACTCCATTCCCTGAATTGAATGCAATATCCTTTAAGTATAATCATGGTCGTGGCAATGGAAGAGGTTATGGTTGTGGATGTGGATGGGGACGCAGACGAGGTAATAGAAGATGAGGTTCTAATGGCCAATTTAATTAACGCCCAAATGAAACAAATAAGGATGATAAACAAGGAAAGGAAAAGATGGTATCAATAAGGGGCCAAAAGAATGTGTTTGTTACTGATGTGGTATGAAAGGTCATTGGTGACGTATTTGTCGTATGCTGAGGCATTTTTTCGATCTTTATCAAGAATCGCTGAAAGGTAAAAAGAAGAACGTTGAGACAATTTTCGTCACAAATGGAGGAATAAGCGTTGAAACAAAATTTGCAACAAATGTTTTTGATGATTTTCCCAATAGCTTCAATGATACAACACATTTAGATGTGGTTGATTTCCTTATTCATCATGAAAATGACAACAGCGTATGCTTTCCTGGGTCACAATGAAAATGAAGATGGTTCCCATGAATAAGCATCTTCATTATCTCCATGAATAAACATTACTTTATTTACCTTTAGCTTTGAAAAAATAAAAGTAATGTTACTTCATTATGAATTAAAATAAAGTTTTTATTAATCGTTATGTTTTTTTAATATTTATTTAGTAATTTTCTTTACCCTTTTAATGTTTATTTTATTTTATTTTATTTTATTAATTCATTTGAAGCATGGAAATGAAGACCCACGATAGAGATTTTATCTAGTATACAATGCTACAACACACACTATACTTAAAGGAAATAAATATTTTTCTTACTTGAAAAATAATGAAGAAAATGTAAACACAATATTCGGTAGTGCAAAAATAATTGAATGCTCCAGAAGAGTCAATTTCATATTACCTGGTGGGACTTGATAAGTGTCAAAAGATGCTAGTTTTCAAGGTCATTTTGGAGGCATTTTGCGTAGTGTGAAGGATTCGTGCATATATGGTTTATGAGTAAAAAGTAATAAAATGTCATTTTACATTGCAAAGCCCTCTAATATGTGCATTTGAGTGTTTTTGATGAATTATGCACAAAAATAGTGGCAAAGAAGCTCAAAACGAATGCATTTTGAAGAGCACAGATAGGGGTGGGCGTCGGTTCGGTTCGGGTGATACCCGAAATTTATTTCGGATATCCGAAAATTTCGGGTGATGTTTTATACACCCGATATCCGAACCAAATTTAATTCGGATATGTTCGGTTTGGGTGAAAACATTTCGGGTTTAATTGGGTACACCCAAAAAAAATGATACTCTGTATAATACTTTATTGAGAGATAAAATAGCTAAGTAAGCTAACAAAAGATCAAAAGAAATAAGAAATACATATATCATCAGTTTTGTTTCAAACTTAAATAACAATATTTTGCCATTGAACAAATTACCAAAAGTCAAAGTAGTCTAAAATAATAAAGATAATCAATTCCATAACAAGCATAAATGAATGAAAATGCAACAAAATATTAGATAAAACAAATCAAAATCTAATGTCTCTTTTAGACTTTTTTTTTTTTCAATTATCTCCATGATTCCAAATCATCAAGTTTCCTGCTCATAAATTTCTGCAAAAAATAAATATAATAGCATTAGTTAATAACATATTGTTCTTTGGCATTAAGATTAAGAATTCAATATATTATACATACCAATTTAATGTTTGTCTGCTTGTGGATCAGAGTGGCTAGTCAAATCATTCTTAGCATTCAAGAGCTGAATTTGAATCCATGTGTTTGCTTTCAAAACCTAACACAGTAAAATTAAATATTAATAATTGAAAAAAAAAAAAAAACAAGAAGGGGGCAGAGAGACTTAGGCAGAGAACAAGTCAATATGTAATATTCAAAATATTCAAAATTGAAAAAGTATAAGATGTTTACCTTTCTCTATCTCTTCAAGGATTGCAATGTCTTCCTCAACACTTACATCTTTTGATTGGGAACGTAACCAATCTTGGGCACATATCACTGCTTGAACCATTCTTGGTGTTAAACTGCTGCGAAAAGCATCAAGTATACGACCACTAGTGCTAAATGTAGACTCCGAAGCAACAGTAGAAATTGGTACTCCAAGCAAGTCGCGTGCCATTTGTGACAAAGTGGGAAACCTAGGTTCATTCACCTTCCACCAAGCAAGTATGTCAAATTTATCACTCAAAGGCTCAAGAGCTTCATCTAAATACTTGTCTAACTCAGTTTTATTTGAAGGAGAACCACTTTCATTAGCATGCCACTGAATAAAATCACTCATGTCATTTTGATCATCTTCAGCACTTGAAATATGAAAATCCACAACAGTAGGGGCAGATTTGTTTGTTGCAAGAACTTGAATAGAACTTCTTGCCTCATATTCACTAAAAATATTACACAAAGCTTCCGTAATTTTTGCTATCAGTTGCTTTCCTTTTTGCTCTCCGTACAACTTAGCGCATACATACTTCACATATGAAAGCTTTTGAGTTGGATCTACTATAGCTGCAAGAAATATAACTTTATTCATTTTTTCAGGATCTCCCAAATACTTATCAAACTTAGATTTCATCCCAATTGCCATTAGAGCCAAATCAATATCTGTGGAATCCCTGCACTGATTTATCTTTGCATGAAGTGTCGCAATATCACGTAAGAATGTGTTTGCAGTCACATATTTACTTCCAGAAACTTTCACTGTAAGCCGATAAAAGTGGCTCAAAAATTTTACCATTCTTCTAACAACCTCCCAATCCTTTTCATTAGGAGTTCTTGATGAAGCTTCATCTTCATATTGACTAACACCAGATGTTAACTCCTTAATATAATTAGGATCTTCAATCTCATATCTTTCAAACACTCTCTCATACTTCTCCGCAACATCTAACATCAAATACACACTATTCCACCTTGTTCTGACATCTAAACAAAGAGCTTTTGTGCATTCAACTTTAGCAAAAACTGCACAATCTTTAAATTTTTTCAACCTTGCCGGAGACTGTCTAACATATTTTACAGCAGCCCTAACAGCATTTATAGAGTCATTTACCTCTTTCAAACCCTCTGAAACAACCAAGTTAATAATATGTGCAAAACATCTCATGTGAAGGAGGTCACCATTCATTATATTAGTCCCCCAATTCTTCAGCACATTTTTCAAACTCTTAATGACATTATCATTAGAAGTTGCATTATCAACGGTGACACAAAATAACTTATCTAAACCCCTATCAACCAAACACCTCATAATTACATCACCAATATCATATCCTTTGTGACTTTCAATTGGACAAAAATTTATTACCCTTTTATTTAACTTCCAATTTGCATCAATCCAATGAGCTGTAATACACATGTAAGACACTCTTTGAATAGAAGTCCAAGTGTCAGTTGTAAGAGACACTCGTTGTTTTGACACATTAAGCACATTTTTTAACTTACACCTCAATTCTATATACAATTCAAAAATATCTTTAGTGACAGTTCTTCTTGAAGGAAGTTGATATCCAGGAGGTGTTATAAGATCAATATAAGTCCGAAAACCATCTTTTTCAACAAAGCAAAATGGGAGTTCATCAATAACAATCATATGAGCCAATCCTTTCCTAGCAACTTCATTATCAAACTTCCAAGTTTTCATATCCCTAATATCACCCTTCTCAGTTTCACCATTCAAACTGTGTTTTATAGGAAAAAAATGAGTTTGAGTAGAATCAATATTATATGATTTGCAATCCTTCAAATGATTCCACAAGTTACTAGTTCCATGTTTTTTTGTTTTAGCAGCATAATCTTTTTTGCAGTAATTACAAGTTGCACGTTGTTTACCACTACCCTTATCAATAAACTTAGCATAATGTTTCCAAACATCTGACCTGTCTTCAATAAACTTAGCATAATGTTTCCAAACATCTGACCTGTCTTCCATACGTTTTCTCTTTTTCCCTCCAGCTTCTTCAATGCAAGCATTCGGTTCATTTGTTACTCCAGAAGGACCCGTACTAATCTCTGTATTCTTAGGATCGCTTGGCATTTCTATTTGGTTGTTATCTTCCATCTGCAAAAAAAAAAAATAAATAAATAAAGAAACTGAAATGCATTAGTATACAGGAAATTTTCAATTACATCAAACAAAGAAACAGATTTCTTCATTGTGATTTGTGAAAAAGAAACGAAACAAATATGTTTATTTCTAATGGTTGACAGTAAATTTAAGAGAGAAAAACATGTAAATTTATAAAGACTGACCTGGTTATGGAGTTACTACTGATTGCCGGCCTTCTTCACTTGCTTTGGCCTTTGCCGTTGACAACAATATGGTCGGCTTTCAGAAATTGGGGAATAAACAGAATAAAATAATATGTGAGAACTGAGAAACTTGAGAACTGTTTGAGAAAGGACTGAAAGGTTGAGAAGCTTTGGATTTTAAAACAATGGGAGATTAGGATTTGGGAGTAGTTGAGACTTGAGAAGCCATGGCTTTGGCCTTTTATTCTTTGAAAATTTGAAGGGGATAAGGAATTGAAGCAACCTGACTGCATCTCGCTGTCTCTAGAGAAATTGAGAAAGTAAGAAATCAAAAACTTGAGAAGTGGAAGAAGTGGATAACAGAGCATCACTGCATCAGACATCTCTTAGACTTCTACAAGAAATAAAAACCTCAATTATAATTATTAATTAAGATTCAATTGCTTTTGCCTTTTGGGAACTGGGATTCTGGGAACATGCGTAATGTGTAAGCATTATATATATATATATATATATATATATATATATATATATATATATATATATATATATATATATATCGGGTTTCGGGTCGGGGTTTGGGTACAAAAATAAAACTCGATATCCGAACTGAAATTAATTTCGGATATACCATATTTAAAAATATCCGAACTGAAAATTAATTGGGTGTATCCAAACTCCAAATTTCGGTTCGGATTTCGGGTATCAGTTCGGATAATCCGAATAACGCCCACCCCTAAGCACAGAAGCAGGAGCAAATCACACGTGTCACACACGTGATCCTAAGCGTGATTTCTCTCTGAACCTAAACCACTGATGAGGACATGACTAGAGCAATTTAAAAGATCATTATGTTTGTCCAAAAATATGAAAGAGAATGTCCTAGAAGTCCCATGGAACCTGATCATCATTAAAACATATATAATAAACCTAGTTATTTTAGTGAATTAAAATGTATTTATGTTGAATTTAATATGTGACTTTTTGTTTTCTATATTTTGGTGTTACATGTATAGGAGTGATGAATGTCATTCCTTACCTTGCCTTGTAAATAGTCTTATAAAAAGGAGGCTAAACATCATCTTGGAGAGAGATATAGAGATTATGAAGTTGAATGAAAATTAGAAAATGCTAAGGCATTTTGTGTTCTCTCATGTGATTTGAGAGGTGTTTATAGGCTTATCAAGATAATAACAATCTTGTGGTACCGTCCATTCTTTATACACTAAGCATTTTTTACAAGTCTTCCGTAGGTAGCCAGTCCAAAAAGCTAACGTGTAATTTAACTAAAAATAAACTTGTTGACATGGAATTTACAAAGCACACATACCAGTCATTTTTTCATCTTACTGCTTGAAATGCTCCAACGATTCCCAAAGGAAACTCCGGCGAAGAATCATCCACAGCGAATTCTTTCTGCAATTAACACAAACACAAACATTTTTCATAGATAACCTGCCAAAACATACATAGATAGACTGCCAAATTGTTGCCCTAAACCCTAAACCAAAACAGAATTCACACTAATACAAACAATTTTCACATATATTCTACTTCCCATTGGTGGAATATGCAGTGCTTCAACTTGCTTCTAACATGCTATGTGGTGGTGATGGCGCCTATCCTGGTTCAGATGCTTTTCCTGGTTGGGTGGACACGAGTGGATCCCAGCTGCCGAGATTAGAGCTTGAAGATGAGAAGGTTTCTCACATAAACCTTGCATGGTCCAGTGGTGGTAAACAATTGGGCAGAGGTAGAAAAGGTAATGGTGGTGGTGGAGGATAGTAGTCAAACACATGATCCAAGTAAAATAGAAAGTCAAGATCAGGTAGATGGTGCAGTCTGTAGGGGCCTCCTTGCACTTGCTCAATGACTGGTGGTCGAGGGTCCTCTTCTTTAGAGATCAGGATCACTGGATCGCTCGAGGTGTCACCACCTCGTGCCCTCCGTTCGCTTCTCGCCTTGCCCTAAGTTTCTCTTGCCTCGTTTGTTCAGCCAGCCTTCTAGAACTACGTCGTCCATTCGCTGGACCTTGAATCTTTGGCTTCATTGTGATCTGCAAAACAAGGTAAACAAACAAAGGAACTCCACAACGATTTATCTATCCATTCCTCCCAATATATATTATTAAGAAGATGCTAGAATCACGTGGTTTGATGATGAAGAGCTTGAAGAGTCTAATCAGTCGCCTCTTGGGTTTCAAAGAGATGATGAATGCAAACAGGACTTTTGGTATATGCATGACCATTTATTGGCTCTTCAACCAGCGCAAATAGGAGCCGGATGGGATGCCTACCTGCATTTGTTTTCAGACTTTTGGGATGCCCTTCATACCCCCCTCCTCCCACTTTACTAGATTGGACCTCTTCACCAACAACACACCCCCCTCTCACTTTCTACCCCATCATCAGTCGCAAAATTTGACCCAACATCCCCTCATATTCCAACCTCAACATCAGTCGCTATCAGCACCGTGAATTTACGACCAAGTATAGCGGTAGAGTGGTGGTGGAAGCGAATAATGGCCGTTCATTTGCCATCGAAGTCGATTCACCGACTCTCCAAACTGACGTCCACAACTACGCTCTTCCTCACCGAGACCTTATATGCAAGGTCACTCATACTCTCCAGGCCGCCGTCTTTGTCGTCGATGGCATCAATTACGCTATGGGTTAGGGCTCTCAGAATTTCGGAATGAGTTTTGGAGAAAACGAGTTTTAGTTTTTGTTATTTTAATTCCATGTAAACAATGCCATGTAATCAAAACCAGGCCAGGTCATCGCAAATCGGGTGGTAACCTGCGAAAAAGCTCATCGTACAATTTTATGAGATAAGTGTGCTTTTTTTTGAAAATGAGATAAGTGTGCTTGATTACAATATGCTTTAGATTGGGGTGTGAATTGAACACTTCCGGGTAATAGATGGGCCTATTTGACCCTTCTGCCTAAAATGTATTTATATTGAATTTAATATGTGACCTTCTGTTTTCTTTATTTTAGTGTTACATGTATAGGGGCGATGAATGCCATTCCTTACCTTAGCTTGTAAATAGTCTTATAAAAATGAGGCTAAAACATAATCTTGGAGAGAGATAGAGAGATTATGAAGTTGAATGAAACTCAGAAAATGCTAAGGCATTTTGTGTTCTCTCATGTGATTTGAGAGGTATTTTTAGGCTTATCAAGATATTAACAATCTTGTGGTTCCATCCACTCCTTATCACCTAAGACCAAGGTGTGGCGGAAATATCCATATAAAAAAAACACAAAAATAATCTCCCAAACCAGCCCCAACATCAACCAATTCTATCTCCAACACCTCAAACCTTAGTTCTTGTTCGTGTTGTTTTTTTGTGAGGAAAAAATCTGGCAATCGTTAGATTTCTTTGGAGAAGTGATTCATGGAATCTTCCCCGAAGGAACCTCATCATTTTGGTATCAGAGCTTTGGGTTCATTCCTCACACGAAAAGTTCGTGATTCCATCGAACAATACAGGTGATGTTTTTTGTCTGCCAAAATTTCCAGACTGCACGGTCTGAAATAAAAATTCAAAAAAACATAGTTCTTTTTGTTATTTTGACCTGAAAGTTTTTTTTGGTAGTATATAACTCACCAATATTGCCTTCCACAAAAAAATTTGGCCAAAATATTTCATACACAAACATTGAAAATTCGTTGAATTCCAACTAGTGTTAAAACAGTTTCTGCCAAAAATTTCCAACCTATAGAGTTTGAAAGATAAAATTTGAAAGAAATAATAATTCCACATATCTTTTTGTCCTAAAAATTTTTATGGTTGAAGTTAACTCATAGTTCTTGCTAACCATAAAAAAAAAAAAAAATTGGGTCGAAATATCATCCACGACATCCTAGAAAATTCGTCAAAGTTCCTGTAAAATTTGTCCATATTTGTTTTGTCATTCCTTGTGTTTTTCTAGTTTATTGTTCATTGTTTCACATCATGCATGGAATCTTTTGAGTTAAACACACTTCAACAAGGATCACTCACTATGGAGACTTGATGATCCAGGATGAGGTGATTGAACCAGCTGTAATTACAAAGAATAGAGTTTGGTGTTAGAAACGAGATTGTACAATTGCTTTCTCACCGGTGCAAGTGTTTGTTTACTTTACTATACTATGCCAAACAAATTGAAGAGAAATTGCAGCAAAAAGGGGGATGAGAATTCGACATTTTTTTCCTTGTCATATGCTGAGAGCTCAAAAGAAATGAATGAGGATGTAAACATGTGTGCACAAGAATGTGAAAACAAATATGAGAAATATTTGAGAGAAAAGGAAGGAGAGATTGAGAAAAAAAGTGAAGATGAGGAAGATGAATTGTCCTATGAACTTTATGAAAAAAGAATGAGAGAGAAGATTTTGAGGACTCCATAACCTTTGTTTTAAGTTCTTTGCACGTTAATGGATGTGATTCAAGGGTTGAAAATTAGTTGGAAGGAATGGTATTGTTTTGCCATGATCTACAAAGCACGGGGTCACTCACTCTTCTTGGTGAATATATTTGATATGTGCCAAAGATACCTAGGTTAAGGGTCTAATAAGGGGTGAAATTGTGTTATTTGGTTTTTTTTTTGTGATTAATTTATAGTATTTTGTGCTCTAATGTGCTAATATTTTCAAAGCTCTATCCTTTGGTACACTTTAGATGGTTTTGTAGGTCTTGAACTCAAGGAGAAAGCATATGAACTTGACAAGGAAACAACCAAGGATGAAGGACAATTGGAGCAGTCCATGATCAACTCCACAACGTGGACTGGCTCGTGGTTTATTTCCAGAAACATTCACGCCACCAGTCCACGACGTGGGAAGAAGAATGAGGTGTATAAGTGAAAAGTTCACGAGCGATCCACGCTCGTGGAAATGACTCTGGGCGCGAATTTGAAGAGTGCATTTGGGGGGGAACTATTTAAAGGCTTAGATTAGATATTTTTACGAGGTTGGCAGGAATTGGCATTAGTTAGCAATTGTTAGATCATTCTTAGAACACAATTTCTAGATTGTAGAGAGAGGTTTTTTTTTTTTTTTTTTTTTAGAAGAACACTTTACTCTAGTTCAATCTTGTAAGAGGAAGATCAACTTTGAAGACAATTGTTTTTGGATTTCAATTGCAAGTTCTTAGGTAATTCATAATTTCTACTTTGATTTGCTTTTCAATTTGATTTCAATTGCTTTCTTCAATTTGTGCATTTAGGTTAATTTTGATCTTAATTGCAAGCATGAGTATGCAACTTCTTTTATAGGATTTGAATTGTGAAGTGAGACATGATGCTAGTGTAGTTCTTCAATTCTAATTTGGAGATTGAATTACATTGATTGGATGAATTATTCTTGGCAATTGTTAGTGAATTGTATGGTTTCTTTGAAGGTGGCCATCTCATTGAATGTTCTAAGGCATCAAGACTAGGCAAGATATTGCTAGTATTGATGTAGCTCCAATCAACATTGATTTTCTATTTCTAGACCTAAAAAGTGTGAGTAGGATAGGTGGTGTAGGCTAGGTGTTTGTGAAAATTCCCCTAAGCTCTTTGGTTGCCTAAAACGTACTCCAAATCTAGGGAGAGCCTAGTAGACCTATCGTTGAACGATGTTGGCAAAGCCTCCCAAGAATAACTAATCTTGCAATACAATTCTCCTAGACCTTAGACACACTATGATGCATCATGATCACTAGCAATTCATTTCCTAGCTTTCTTTAATTGATTTCAAACATCATTCCTTTCATTATTTTATACCACAACATTCATTCTTTTATTCTTTGATCCTTTCGTGACAATGGCGAATGAGGAACATGCTATATATTCCATTGACTAAAGACTTACCAATACTTCCAATTTGTCCTCCCTAGAGACCGACACAACCCGAGGGTAACCCCAATCATCTTTGATTGTTAACCGCACCACAAAAGCATTTAATCAAATGGTGCCATTGACGGGGAGGACAAACGGTAGTAATAATTGCATTATTTTGACTCCATTTCACGTTTTGTTTTACTTTTGCTCGATACTAACCTCCCTAGAGATCTACTTTTAATTCAGGGAGGAAAACTTTGCTTTCTTTCAACTTGGTTATAGGTGAATGCAAACGAGGGCTAAAGGCAACCAAAGCCTACTCCCTCTCAATCTTGAGATAAACTGTGCCACAAGGAGAAGTAACACACACCAACAAGAAGATATGGCTTCCATAATAGGGGAGGATCCCATGGAAGGGGGATCCCACCCCAAACACCACTCTACATCCAAAACCACGCACCCGGTGAGAGAGTTCAAGGGGGAGCCCAAATCCCTCTTGAGCCAATTATTGAAGAAGAGCCTCAAATAGAGAATGAAGGACACCTGGATCCAATTCGGGTGGAAGAGTTCTTTGATTCCCCTAATAAACAAAGGGGGAGATCAATTGCGAACTACATGACGCCCGACTTTAGCATGCACAATTCCATCTATGTGCCACCCTTGGAGAATCTCAATTTCCACATCCATCTATCCGTGCTCAACTTGGTACAAAATANTTTTTTTTTTTTTTTTTTTTTGTAGAAGAACACTTTACTCTAGTTCAATCTTGTAAGAGGAAGATCAACTTTGAAGACAATTGTTTTTGGATTTCAATTGCAAGTTCTTAGGTAATTCATAATTTCTACTTTGATTTGCTTTTCAATTTGATTTCAATTGCTTTCTTCAATTTGTGCATTTAGGTTAATTTTGATCTTAATTGCAAGCATGAGTATGCAACTTCTTTTATAGGATTTGAATTGTGAAGTGAGACATGATGCTAGTGTAGTTCTTCAATTCTAATTTGGAGATTGAATTACATTGATTGGATGAATTATTCTTGGCAATTGTTAGTGAATTGTATGGTTTCTTTGAAGGTGGCCATCTCATTGAATGTTCTAAGGCATCAAGACTAGGCAAGATATTGCTAGTATTGATGTAGCTCCAATCAACATTGATTTTCTATTTCTAGACCTAAAAAGTGTGAGTAGGATAGGTGGTGTAGGCTAGGTGTTTGTGAAAATTCCCCTAAGCTCTTTGGTTGCCTAAAACGTACTCCAAATCTAGGGAGAGCCTAGTAGACCTATCGTTGAACGATGTTGGCAAAGCCTCCCAAGAATAACTAATCTTGCAATACAATTCTCCTAGACCTTAGACACACTATGATGCATCATGATCACTAGCAATTCATTTCCTAGCTTTCTTTAATTGATTTCAAACATCATTCCTTTCATTATTTTATACCACAACATTCATTCTTTTATTCTTTGATCCTTTCGTGACAATGGCGAATGAGGAACATGCTATATATTCCATTGACTAAAGACTTACCAATACTTCCAATTTGTCCTCCCTAGAGACCGACACAACCCGAGGGTAACCCCAATCATCTTTGATTGTTAACCGCACCACAAAAGCATTTAATCAAATGGTGCCATTGACGGGGAGGACAAACGGTAGTAATAATTGCATTATTTTGACTCCATTTCACGTTTTGTTTTACTTTTGCTCGATACTAACCTCCCTAGAGATCTACTTTTAATTCAGGGAGGAAAACTTTGCTTTCTTTCAACTTGGTTATAGGTGAATGCAAACGAGGGCTAAAGGCAACCAAAGCCTACTCCCTCTCAATCTTGAGATAAACTGTGCCACAAGGAGAAGTAACACACACCAACAAGAAGATATGGCTTCCATAATAGGGGAGGATCCCATGGAAGGGGGATCCCACCCCAAACACCACTCTACATCCAAAACCACGCACCCGGTGAGAGAGTTCAAGGGGGAGCCCAAATCCCTCTTGAGCCAATTATTGAAGAAGAGCCTCAAATAGAGAATGAAGGACACCTGGATCCAATTCGGGTGGAAGAGTTCTTTGATTCCCCTAATAAACAAAGGGGGAGATCAATTGCGAACTACATGACGCCCGACTTTAGCATGCACAATTCCATCTATGTGCCACCCTTGGAGAATCTCAATTTCCACATCCATCTATCCGTGCTCAACTTGGTACAAAATAGCCCGTTTGGCGGCTTGCCTTTCGAGGACCCACATGTCCAAATCACAAGGTGCATCCGGGCATGTGGGATGTCTAAACAAGAGGGTGTGAGTGATGAAGTGATCCAATTGAAACTCTTTCCATTCTCTATCATTGGAGAAGCATCAAGGTGGCTAGATAGCCAAGATGATCACCACTTCCGCTCATGGCCCCAACTCCACAAAGAGTTCATGAACGAGTTCTTCCCACTCACCGAAACCATGAAAGTGAGAAAACAAGTTCAAGAGTTCAAGCAAAGCCTGCTTGAAAGCTTAGGGGAAGCGTGGAGAAGATTCAAGACATTAAAGAAGTAATGCCGACCGGACTTGCTACACTCGTGGGACGTAATAAGTTCATTTTACGGGGGTCTCACGGATGAGGGGAAGATGTTATTGGACTTCTCATCTCGTGGTGCGTTCGTATCTTCATCCCCATCCGACGCGTAGGAGTTGATAGAAAGGATCTCATCTAATACCTCATTTTAGTATAACAAGAGGGATATCGCGCCGAAAGGTACAAGTTGAAAGATAATGTTGCAAGTAATGCCAACGTTGAAGCCATGAATCATGAGATTAAGATACTCCAAGCCATGGTGGAGAAGTTGGAAGCTATGTCAAAGTCGTGCATGGCTCTTGTGTTGTATTGCAATATTTGTGGAGAACACCATGACACCAACATTTGTACTTCTACCTCTACTTTTAAGCAAGTGGATGCAATAGACTATCAAAGGGAGAATGACTACAATGTTTATGGTGGTGGTGGAAATAATCAAGGATGGAAACAAGGTCATGGTTGCAACCATAGCGGGGGGTACCAAGGGAGACCTCAATTGAACCAAGGTGGCAAACCCACCTACGGTCAAGGTGGTGAGAGAGGTCGATTGTATATGGCCCACAATAAGGAGAAGGAGCTCAAATGACTCACTACTGACCACCTTACATTTCCCAAATGGACCACCCGGGGCAAAGAAGAGATGACTTGAGAGACCTTGATTAAAGGTTGTTTAAGGCGATATTGGAGCTAAAAAATGATAAAGTTAATCTCAAGCAAGAGATTACACAAGAGATTAGGTAAGAAATCGCAGCTATGGGGCAAGAGTCCAAAACAACCATGAAAACCATTGAAAATCAAATCTCACAAATGTTTAGGATGATGTCGGAGAGACAATATGGACAATTGCCTAGTACTACGAAGAACAACCCTAAGGAGAGGGTTAATACTATAATCGTGGTTGAAGATGAAAGCCTTAGACACCTTGATGCAATGGAGAAGGTGTGTGGTGGAACCGGTTGTGTTGAGAAGATTGACGAGAAGGAGGAAGCAAAACTCACCTCTTGTGGCCAAACAATTCATGCCAAGTAGACCATGTAACCCCTCAGCTATTCCGATAAAGTTTAGGGTTCGAAAAATATTTCTTTTTAGGCTATGACATTTATGAGAAGATCTCTCGGTACTTCAAAAGGATTTTTTTTTAGTAAGACTAGTTATTAATAAGATGCGATCTACGTACCGGTCACGAACCGAAAATTTTTTAAGGATGTATATACAGTTCGAATTTTCCTAGGAAATGGATTATTAAGTATGATACGATTAAGCCTGAACTTCCTATTTAGTTCAAGTGAGAAATAAACGGACTGTAAGAGTGAAATTGTTACGGACCTTCGTACCACTGTATTTCGCGAGATACCGGAAAAATTCCCGATTTTAGTGGTTAATGACGGGATTATTTTTAGAATAATTTTGGTATTAAAATTTTCCCGAATTAAGTTATATTCCTCCGAACTTTTATCTGATTTAATCCCAAACTGGCAAGATAAATCCTACTCTTCATGATTTACCATGGAATTGTGACAGGTGTCACAATACTTACCACATAGTAATTAAATAATGTTTTGTCATAAGAGAGTATGGGATGAACCATACTAGTTGGCTTAAGCTCCAAGTTATCATTCCCCATCTCTCCCACACTCATTTTCGAAATTAAGGAGAAGGAAAAGAAGAGAAAAAAAAATATCATCTTCCTCTTGGGATCCAAGAACTCCATAGCTATTTTCTTCAACACAAGTGCTTCCATAATAGGTAAAACTTTGGTTTTATTCGGTTAATATGACTAGAATCCTTCCTAGAACTTAAGTCTAAGCTAAGGATTCATGAAAATGTTGTTATTATGGTGATTATTGTTTAGGACCTTCGGTGAAAGTTTGGAGGAGAAGATCACCACTTTGTCTACGGTAGTAAAAACTACTTGGGAGGTAAGGAATCCCTTAAGTTGGTTTAGTCACTTGAAGATGAACAAATGCTAGTAAATTATGAGACTAGGAATTTCATGTGAAAATTATGTGTTAAGTTTGTGGATCTTTAAGTCGGCTCAAAAGACTACACTTTAAATTTTTGGTAATTTTTGTATACATGTTCATAACTAATCTATGCATGTATATGTTGTATTTATGCCCATATAAGCTTATACTTGTGAAAATAGTGGGAAATCGAGGCGTTACAACGCCGTTTTTACTGCCCGAAACTGGCAGATTCGGATGGACGCAGCCTTGGACGCGCGTCCACCGCGCGTCCAGTGCTTCGAGATCACGGCCGAAAGGCCTGACGCGACCACGGACGCGCGTCCACTGCGCGTCCGTTGGTGTCCAGTGTTTCGGCATCACGATTGAACGGCTGGACGCGGCCCGGACGCGCGCGTCCGCCGTGCGTCCGGCGGTGCGGGAATTCGCGCGGCTGCAGTGCGCGGTTCTGTTTTCGACCGAACATTCTTCCGTAATTTTTGCTCTTGCATGATATGACGTTTGAAAGGCCTACGGGCAACCGAGTTCAATTTTTGAAAGTTCAAATATTGTTTTGTAAATTATGTACATCGGTTTGGAAGAAAAATCGTGTTTTTAAGAAATAAGTNTTTTTTTTTTTTTTTTTTTTTGTAGAAGAACACTTTACTCTAGTTCAATCTTGTAAGAGGAAGATCAACTTTGAAGACAATTGTTTTTGGATTTCAATTGCAAGTTCTTAGGTAATTCATAATTTCTACTTTGATTTGCTTTTCAATTTGATTTCAATTGCTTTCTTCAATTTGTGCATTTAGGTTAATTTTGATCTTAATTGCAAGCATGAGTATGCAACTTCTTTTATAGGATTTGAATTGTGAAGTGAGACATGATGCTAGTGTAGTTCTTCAATTCTAATTTGGAGATTGAATTACATTGATTGGATGAATTATTCTTGGCAATTGTTAGTGAATTGTATGGTTTCTTTGAAGGTGGCCATCTCATTGAATGTTCTAAGGCATCAAGACTAGGCAAGATATTGCTAGTATTGATGTAGCTCCAATCAACATTGATTTTCTATTTCTAGACCTAAAAAGTGTGAGTAGGATAGGTGGTGTAGGCTAGGTGTTTGTGAAAATTCCCCTAAGCTCTTTGGTTGCCTAAAACGTACTCCAAATCTAGGGAGAGCCTAGTAGACCTATCGTTGAACGATGTTGGCAAAGCCTCCCAAGAATAACTAATCTTGCAATACAATTCTCCTAGACCTTAGACACACTATGATGCATCATGATCACTAGCAATTCATTTCCTAGCTTTCTTTAATTGATTTCAAACATCATTCCTTTCATTATTTTATACCACAACATTCATTCTTTTATTCTTTGATCCTTTCGTGACAATGGCGAATGAGGAACATGCTATATATTCCATTGACTAAAGACTTACCAATACTTCCAATTTGTCCTCCCTAGAGACCGACACAACCCGAGGGTAACCCCAATCATCTTTGATTGTTAACCGCACCACAAAAGCATTTAATCAAATGGTGCCATTGACGGGGAGGACAAACGGTAGTAATAATTGCATTATTTTGACTCCATTTCACGTTTTGTTTTACTTTTGCTCGATACTAACCTCCCTAGAGATCTACTTTTAATTCAGGGAGGAAAACTTTGCTTTCTTTCAACTTGGTTATAGGTGAATGCAAACGAGGGCTAAAGGCAACCAAAGCCTACTCCCTCTCAATCTTGAGATAAACTGTGCCACAAGGAGAAGTAACACACACCAACAAGAAGATATGGCTTCCATAATAGGGGAGGATCCCATGGAAGGGGGATCCCACCCCAAACACCACTCTACATCCAAAACCACGCACCCGGTGAGAGAGTTCAAGGGGGAGCCCAAATCCCTCTTGAGCCAATTATTGAAGAAGAGCCTCAAATAGAGAATGAAGGACACCTGGATCCAATTCGGGTGGAAGAGTTCTTTGATTCCCCTAATAAACAAAGGGGGAGATCAATTGCGAACTACATGACGCCCGACTTTAGCATGCACAATTCCATCTATGTGCCACCCTTGGAGAATCTCAATTTCCACATCCATCTATCCGTGCTCAACTTGGTACAAAATAGCCCGTTTGGCGGCTTGCCTTTCGAGGACCCACATGTCCAAATCACAAGGTGCATCCGGGCATGTGGGATGTCTAAACAAGAGGGTGTGAGTGATGAAGTGATCCAATTGAAACTCTTTCCATTCTCTATCATTGGAGAAGCATCAAGGTGGCTAGATAGCCAAGATGATCACCACTTCCGCTCATGGCCCCAACTCCACAAAGAGTTCATGAACGAGTTCTTCCCACTCACCGAAACCATGAAAGTGAGAAAACAAGTTCAAGAGTTCAAGCAAAGCCTGCTTGAAAGCTTAGGGGAAGCGTGGAGAAGATTCAAGACATTAAAGAAGTAATGCCGACCGGACTTGCTACACTCGTGGGACGTAATAAGTTCATTTTACGGGGGTCTCACGGATGAGGGGAAGATGTTATTGGACTTCTCATCTCGTGGTGCGTTCGTATCTTCATCCCCATCCGACGCGTAGGAGTTGATAGAAAGGATCTCATCTAATACCTCATTTTAGTATAACAAGAGGGATATCGCGCCGAAAGGTACAAGTTGAAAGATAATGTTGCAAGTAATGCCAACGTTGAAGCCATGAATCATGAGATTAAGATACTCCAAGCCATGGTGGAGAAGTTGGAAGCTATGTCAAAGTCGTGCATGGCTCTTGTGTTGTATTGCAATATTTGTGGAGAACACCATGACACCAACATTTGTACTTCTACCTCTACTTTTAAGCAAGTGGATGCAATAGACTATCAAAGGGAGAATGACTACAATGTTTATGGTGGTGGTGGAAATAATCAAGGATGGAAACAAGGTCATGGTTGCAACCATAGCGGGGGGTACCAAGGGAGACCTCAATTGAACCAAGGTGGCAAACCCACCTACGGTCAAGGTGGTGAGAGAGGTCGATTGTATATGGCCCACAATAAGGAGAAGGAGCTCAAATGACTCACTACTGACCACCTTACATTTCCCAAATGGACCACCCGGGGCAAAGAAGAGATGACTTGAGAGACCTTGATTAAAGGTTGTTTAAGGCGATATTGGAGCTAAAAAATGATAAAGTTAATCTCAAGCAAGAGATTACACAAGAGATTAGGTAAGAAATCGCAGCTATGGGGCAAGAGTCCAAAACAACCATGAAAACCATTGAAAATCAAATCTCACAAATGTTTAGGATGATGTCGGAGAGACAATATGGACAATTGCCTAGTACTACGAAGAACAACCCTAAGGAGAGGGTTAATACTATAATCGTGGTTGAAGATGAAAGCCTTAGACACCTTGATGCAATGGAGAAGGTGTGTGGTGGAACCGGTTGTGTTGAGAAGATTGACGAGAAGGAGGAAGCAAAACTCACCTCTTGTGGCCAAACAATTCATGCCAAGTAGACCATGTAACCCCTCAGCTATTCCGATAAAGTTTAGGGTTCGAAAAATATTTCTTTTTAGGCTATGACATTTATGAGAAGATCTCTCGGTACTTCAAAAGGATTTTTTTTTAGTAAGACTAGTTATTAATAAGATGCGATCTACGTACCGGTCACGAACCGAAAATTTTTTAAGGATGTATATACAGTTCGAATTTTCCTAGGAAATGGATTATTAAGTATGATACGATTAAGCCTGAACTTCCTATTTAGTTCAAGTGAGAAATAAACGGACTGTAAGAGTGAAATTGTTACGGACCTTCGTACCACTGTATTTCGCGAGATACCGGAAAAATTCCCGATTTTAGTGGTTAATGACGGGATTATTTTTAGAATAATTTTGGTATTAAAATTTTCCCGAATTAAGTTATATTCCTCCGAACTTTTATCTGATTTAATCCCAAACTGGCAAGATAAATCCTACTCTTCATGATTTACCATGGAATTGTGACAGGTGTCACAATACTTACCACATAGTAATTAAATAATGTTTTGTCATAAGAGAGTATGGGATGAACCATACTAGTTGGCTTAAGCTCCAAGTTATCATTCCCCATCTCTCCCACACTCATTTTCGAAATTAAGGAGAAGGAAAAGAAGAGAAAAAAAAATATCATCTTCCTCTTGGGATCCAAGAACTCCATAGCTATTTTCTTCAACACAAGTGCTTCCATAATAGGTAAAACTTTGGTTTTATTCGGTTAATATGACTAGAATCCTTCCTAGAACTTAAGTCTAAGCTAAGGATTCATGAAAATGTTGTTATTATGGTGATTATTGTTTAGGACCTTCGGTGAAAGTTTGGAGGAGAAGATCACCACTTTGTCTACGGTAGTAAAAACTACTTGGGAGGTAAGGAATCCCTTAAGTTGGTTTAGTCACTTGAAGATGAACAAATGCTAGTAAATTATGAGACTAGGAATTTCATGTGAAAATTATGTGTTAAGTTTGTGGATCTTTAAGTCGGCTCAAAAGACTACACTTTAAATTTTTGGTAATTTTTGTATACATGTTCATAACTAATCTATGCATGTATATGTTGTATTTATGCCCATATAAGCTTATACTTGTGAAAATAGTGGGAAATCGAGGCGTTACAACGCCGTTTTTACTGCCCGAAACTGGCAGATTCGGATGGACGCAGCCTTGGACGCGCGTCCACCGCGCGTCCAGTGCTTCGAGATCACGGCCGAAAGGCCTGACGCGACCACGGACGCGCGTCCACTGCGCGTCCGTTGGTGTCCAGTGTTTCGGCATCACGATTGAACGGCTGGACGCGGCCCGGACGCGCGCGTCCGCCGTGCGTCCGGCGGTGCGGGAATTCGCGCGGCTGCAGTGCGCGGTTCTGTTTTCGACCGAACATTCTTCCGTAATTTTTGCTCTTGCATGATATGACGTTTGAAAGGCCTACGGGCAACCGAGTTCAATTTTTGAAAGTTCAAATATTGTTTTGTAAATTATGTACATCGGTTTGGAAGAAAAATCGTGTTTTTAAGAAATAAGTGTAACCCTTGTCACTTGGGAATTTATGTTGAAAAGTCATTGACAAATATGAATATTTTGTAAATATATTTTGAAAGAAATAGTCGTTTTGAGACATTATGCGAAAATACTAATTATATATATATCAAGAAAGAATGTTTTGATAACCTTAGTTTCTGGATAAAGTTGTGAAGGATATGTTTGACCTGCGGGAGGCTTGTGAGCCGTGGCCTGAGGTTGTTGAGATGTTTGACCTGCGGGAGGCTTGTGAGCCGTGGCACGAGGTTGTTGAGATGTTTGACCTGCGGGAGGCTTGTGAGCCGCGGCCCGAGGTTGTTGAGTTGTTTGACCTGCGGGAGGCTTGTGAGCCGTGGCCCGAGGTTATTGAGATGTTCGACCTGCGGGAGGCATGAATGCCGTGGCCCGAGGTTCTTGAAAATATTCCAAGAATGCCTTGCACTTATCCAGGGGGAAGCTAAGTAAATTCTAGCTATGAAAAATTTAATTACTCCGTAACTATGTTGAAAAATAAAATGTCACGAATTTTGAACAATGAAGTGTGTTGTTGAACCCTCTATTTTGCTGAGTTAAAATGATGAGAACTCCCGGAAATGAAAGGTATTAATTGTGGATGCAACTCATATACTCTACTATACTTTCTTTTGTTGATAATCTGGTTGCAGGTAGATTTCAACTTATGGGTAAAGCTTACAGTTTTCTAAGTATCGTGTTTTCGAAACCTTTGTTTACTTTTGAGTGACAACGGATTTCCTTACTTAGCCGTCGTGCTAACTACACTTCATCGTGTCCTTTATCAGATGCAGCCTAGCGTGGGGTCGTGCAGCCCCGGGGACTCTGATGACCCATCAGAGTTCGTGTTCCCTGTCTTAGACTATGACGACTATGTACAGTACCTAGCAGATGATGACCCGTTTGCTCCCGGCTACGCTCCAGACCCTCCAGTTCCAGCTTGTACTCCTGACCCCGTTCCCACTCCTGTCTCACCAGTGGTACCTGTTTGGTCACCTGCCCCCGTTAATCCGTTGTGTCCTATGGATGTCATTCAGGCGAGCTATGGGTTTTATCCCATGGAGGTTTTACCTGAGGGTGACCCCCTTGAGTTTGTCGTTCACTACCCCTATCCGTGGGACCCGAGTCCTCCGGAGTATCATGAGGAGTGGATGATGTACATCAACACTTGCAACTTCCTGGACCACATTACCTGGTTCGAGGGTGAGTGGCACCTCGTTTGGGGCACGTATACTGGCCCGGTGTACCACTCGTTAGACTAGTTGTGTCTCGGAAGAAAAGTCGAGTCTGGCCTTTTGTGTATATATCTTTTGTAGCCATGCTAGTTCTAAGATGGCTAGTAAGGTCGGGTCTAGCTCAAACTCTTTTAATGGGTTGTAACTAAACCATGGTACATGTTAGTAGCTAGTTTAGCTACTCTTTTGCTGATGCTACATATATATAAAGTTATGATGGTTATGATGATATGATACAGTTTCCTCACCTTTAACTTGTGCATCTAGAGTGAACTCTTTCTGTATTTGATTGGGTTCAGTCTAGGTGTGGCGGTAACTACTCCGGTTGTACGGTATAGCCGGGCAGGGGTGTTACAAACCACCTCTTGTGGTTTCCAAAACCAAAAGGAAGGGGAAGAAAGGACCACCTCTTGTGGTCTTTCAAGCAAGGAAAAGGGAGAGAACACCTCTTGTGATCTCAAAGCCAAAAAGAAGGACAAGGTGCTTCCAAAGCACCAAGTAAAGACCCCAGACAAGAAGGCATAGGCAAAGAAAGGTACATTTAATGCTTTCTTGCAAAAATTTCATTGTGATGCCAAATTGAGAAAAATGCTAGATCTTGATGATGATGTTGAGGAGTTTGCTTGCATAAGCAAAAAGATTTCAGCTCTAATCTCTACTGGGTGCCCCATCTAGAAAGGTGACCCTGGGGCGTTTGTTGTTCCATGTGCCATCAAGGACATGGGATTTAACTACACCTTGGTCGATCTCGGAGCTTCCATTAACTTGATGCCTTCATGTGTTTTTGAAAAATTGAGATTGTCTTACTTGAGTCCAACCCGACTCAACCTCCGTCTTGCCGATGGGACCATCCGGTATCCCAAAGGTATTGCGGAGGATGTGTTGGTGAAGGTTGGAGAATTCATTGTGCCAGTTGATTTTGTGGTATGTGACATGGGCATTGAGGATTCTTGTGGCCCGTTGATACTGGGGAGGCCATTTTTGGCAACTTGCCGTGCAATAATTGATGTTGGCATGGGTGAGATAACTCTTCGGTTCAATGGGAATAGAACCAATGTTGAAATGACTACTTTTGTGAAAGAAAGGGTTTGTACTTCAAAAAAGATGGTCAAGGTGAAAACCAAGACCAAACCAAAGTGGGAAAAACACTTGGACAAAACCAAAGTTCCCCCTTGAGCTCCTACTCCGGGTGGGTGGGTGTGAGTATGGGGTGGAGTTTGTGTAGGGGATGCCCTTCCATGACACCCTCCTCTATTGTTAGCACTTGTTGATGCAACTTCTTCTTTAGGTCGTGGATGTGTGTTCCTCTTCCTTGTAGCTTGGTTTATTTCAAGATTGAGAGAGAGTAGGCCTTGATTGCATCTAGCTCTCGTTTGCATTCAACCATACACAAGTGAAAGAAGACAAGCGTTTCCTCCCTAAACTAGAAGTAGTTTGCAATGGAGGTTAGTAGCAAAAAAGTAAAACATAAGGAAAAAAGTAACACAGTATCAAATAATGTAACTATTCCAGGGTTTGAAAACAAATCAACAACAACTGTTTTCCTTCTCCGGCAACGGCACCATTTGATAATATGCGTTTTGTGTGGGTGAATTATCAAAGAATGTGTGGGATGACTCCCGAGTTTGTCGGTCTCTAAGGGAAGATAGATTGAAAATGTTGATATGTTCTCAATTAAGGGAATAAAGATGCACAATCGTCACACGCCATATCACAAAAAATGAATGAAATAGAGTCATGTTGTAGTAACAAGTTGCAAAGAATATATTTGAAATCAAGTAAAGGAAGCTAGGAATAAGTTGCTAATTAGATATGATGCATCATGGTGCCACTTAGGATCCTAGGTAGATTGCATTGCATTGGTTGCTACTCTTGAGAGGCTTTGCTATTGCCTTTCTCCTCTCAGTCTACTAGGCATGCCTTAGATTTGGAATACTTTTAGGTAACCAATAACCTAAGGGTCATTCCAACAAACACCTTGCCTTCACTCCCTTTCCTACTTCTACCTTTCGGTCTAAAAGCAATAAATCATAATTGAGTTGGAGCTACATCGATTCTAGCAATCTCTTGCCTAGGATCCATGCCTTACAACATTCCTAGAGGTGGTCATACTCTAGAAAGCATACAAATCATCAAGAATGACAAAAGTAGTTCAATCAATCCAATGCAATTCAATCACCTAATTAGAAATTTAGGTCTACACTACAATCACATCCAATTGTACAACTCAATTCCTATTAAAGAATTAGCTACTCATGCTAGCAAATGAAATCATGATTAACCTAATTCACAAACGGAAAATGCAATTGAAAGTAAACTTGAATTGAAAATCAATACAAAGAATTGATATTACCTAAGTAATTGAATTCACAATCCAAAAGCAATTGACTTCAAAGTTTGATCTTCAAGTACAAGATTGAGCTAAGATCTAAGTGTACTTTCTACAACATTTGAAAATTCTCTTTCTACAACCTAGGAACTTCCAAAATCTACCAAAAGTCTCTCTAAAATATCTAATCTAAGCCTTAAATAGCATCACTCCAAAGCACTTCTTTAAATCTCGCGCCTAGGAACTAAACTTCCAACTTCTTCTCCACGAGCATAGATCAGCTCGTGGAACTTTCTGGTTCTAATCCACAAGCCATCCATGCTCGTGGACCTTTCGTTGACTGGTTCCACTTCGGCTTCTTTCTTGGTTGCTTCTTTGTCAAGTTCACATGCTTTCTCCTTAAGTTCAAGACCTTCAAAACCATCATGCTTTCTCCTTAAGCTCAAGACCTTCAAAACCATCTAAAGTGCATAAAATGATAGAGCTTTGCAAAGATTAGCACATTAGAGCAAATATCACCATAAGTTAACCACAAAAGGTAGCAACTAGCACAATTTCAACCCCTTTATTGACCCTTAAACATAGGTATCTTTCACATCTATCATATGCCATCCCCGGCAACGGCGCCATTTTGCCAAGGTGTAGTTAGCGGTGGATGGAAAGCAGGGGTGGAGAATGAAGATTCTCCTGGATGTCATTCTCGGATGATGAAAAATTGGAGTTAATTAAGTGCAATGCTTTCAAAGGGAGAGTTTCAACAAGAGATAACTAGGTGCAAGTAAAACATGTGTAAGTATGTAGAGAAAAAAGAGCAAATCATGGAAGCAATTAATAAAGCAAGTAAAGCAGGGAGTTAGATTTAACCACTTGAGCTTATGCATGCATTAGGCTATGGTGGATTTGATGTAATGCAATGACTAACTTTTGTGAGGCTTTACAAGTGTTGTTCACCTATCGATCTATTAGGTTATTCTTGGTATGGAGCACCGTTCTGTGACCATGATCCTAAGAGGTATTTTATCAAACATATAGTCTTCACCTCATTCCTAACTTCAGCCTTTCGGAATGTAAAGCAAGGAAATGCAAATGATCAAAAGACGTACATGAAAGCACAATATCTTGCTACTTCCAATCTCCCAAACTCATCACTCATTCCGCAGTAAATGAGAAAAGGATCGTCACATATCATCATTCACAACAAAAGCATTTAAGACTCAATTGCAAGAATCTCATCTCTTCAATATTGAAAGGTCAAGCATGGATAATCTCTAGATCATCAAATCCAACTCCTAGATATTCTAGCTACACTTCATCATGTAATTAAAGAACAATTATAGGAAATCAAATCTAGCAAGTATAGGAAATAGAATGGAAACGGAAGAAGATGAATACCAAACTTGAATCCACAATTGCAATCTTCAAATACACAAATTGGAAGGAAGATCTCCACATCAAGGAGAGTTGTCAATTCTCCTCCATTCTAGATCTCTTCTTACACATAGAATTGAAGAATAGGAATGTAGCTAGTTGAATCTTATCTAGAGAGAGAAAAACCTCATTTAAAAGCTCTACAAATTACAAAGAATGAAAGATGAAATCTAAGCTAAGTTATTTCATCCAAAATCCCGCCAAACCTTTTGTAGGCGTAGCAGCCTTGGGCGGCGTACGAGCTGGAGTACTCTCGTATGACCCCTCGTACGCCTGGCTATTTTGGGTAAGTTATTGATCCACGTTCACGGTTTGGGTCGTGGAACTTTCTGTTTCGAATCCACGACCCCTCCATGAACGTGGACAACTTTGTGGACGCGTATCTCTAATGCACTTCATCACGGATGCTCCGTTTCAAGCCCATATGACATCCTTTATGCTCTAAACCTTCATAGACACTAAAATATACAACTTTGTAGGGCTTTGCAACACATTAGCACATTTATAAGCATTTCCATCATCAATCAACCACAAAGACTCCAAATTAGCACTTATCACAAGTTTCCACACTTTATTCTTGCTTGTCCCCAAGCAAGCTTTCAATCAATGCAAGGAACATAAGTGCTAAAGATAATCTCAACAAGCAAATGGTCAATCAAGAGAGTTGTGTAAGAAAACGGAGAGGGGGAAATCCTTCATATCATCAAGCAAGTGTGTTAACTAAGTGCCATACTATGCAACTCAAGGAATATACAAAGGAAGCAAAAACCCATATGGATCAAATTAAGCTTTTAGGGAAACACACTCTTCACACCACTTTGCTAAGCATGCAACCTATTTGAGTTCACCTCCTATTTGGCAAAGGCCTTCAAGTCTATCCACCTAGTGGGAACGATGTGCACACCTTAACCAAAACATCCAACCAAAACGCCAAAGCCCAAAGTATAAAAGTAAAGTGAGGGTACAACATGGGCCTCTCCTGGCCAATGGCTTAGGTGGGCTCTCTTTTCTTCTAAACTCCCTAGGACAACGTCATCGTCGGTGCAATTGGTGCTGGAATCGTAACTGGGTGGCGCACCTCCTCTCTTATTTTCTCATCTCCTAGGATAACGACATTGGGACAACCGACTTTACGTAGAGCTCTACGCTTTTTCAAAGGCGGTGCAATGGTTGCCCAAAATACCATTCCCCGGCAACGGTACCATTTTGGTAATGGCTTTTCCATGTATGCGCTCAAAGGTTTGGTGTAGTGGTGAAACGGGGAGTTAAAGCCCCGAGTGTTGTACTCTAGGAATGGTAAATTTGGAAGCTTCTTGGTGTTGAAAGGATTTCAAGTGCGTTAAGCATTGGTCGAAGCAAAGCATAGTACAAGAGACTTGAAAAACGAGCGAAAGAGAGAGTATACAATAATACACAATAACAACTAAAGAAAGCGGCCTAGAAGTGTCCTTATATTGCAAGATGAATTAGTGTATAGGATATGAGTGTGTGTGCATGAGGATTGTAATTTCAAGCAGAGCCGTGTACAAGTGTGTAGCCAATTTTTGGTCTCTATGCCTCTCATAAATCAATATGGCACCCAAGTGTCCATAAGTTCTATGAGGCAATTCATCGAACAGCTAGCCTGCACTCCTTCTCGGGCCTTGTCCTCTTGGATCTAGGATGGGGAATGTGATAGGTCTACAAGGCTAACCTAGGCTTAGCAATCTCTTGCCTAAGCCTAGGATTCCGAGATCATTCATGAAGTCGAGCCCTACTCCAAGAACATTACACAAATCATCCTCCACAACAAGAAATTCATACAATCTTCATCAACGCACTCCAACAATTAGGTCTAAAACAAACTAATCAATCACATTGCAACATAATGAACAATCCTAGCCCTAGAAGATTAGCAACTCATGATCTTGCATTAGAACCAAATCAAATTGAAGAATAGCATCATGCTAAAACAAGAATTAAAAGAGTAAAAGGAAATTGGTTACCAATCTTCAATTGTCTAGATTATAATGATCAATTGAGAGAATAATCAAGCTCTATCACCAAAGTTGTCACTCCTTTGATCTTAGAACTCCTTCCTCTTCTTGTAGATTTGAGAGAATTTGAGAGCTAAAATCTAGAGAGAGAAATTTTCAAAAAAAATCTCGAGAGAGAAATATTGCAAAGTGTTCCTAAGAAGATCTTGTTTCCAAAATGAATCTAATTTCCTAAAATATCTAAAAGTCGTACTATTTATAGAAGAAAATCGTGCTTAGTCCGCCTTGTTGATAAACGCCAAAAATAGTTAGGAAAAGGGTCAGTTTGAGTACTTAAACGCAATGTTTTTATGCCCATTTGTGATCTATTAGTGCGTAATGAGCTTTAATGTGTTCATTCTTGCAAAACTCTACTATATATTGTGTTTCGAAGCCATTCTCGCATGATAAAACAAGACCCGAGGCCAAAGGAAGAAACAACGAAGAAGCAAGGCGAGATGAAGGCCCTACACCAACCTCCACGCGTGGAACACATGTGGAATGATTCCAGTAAGGTCCCACACGTGTGTCCACGCGTGGACCCTCCGCGTGGCTAGGTTCATTAAGGGCAAAATTGGGAATTGGCTTTGTGAAAGCTATTTAAAGCAAACCCCAACATTTTAGAGGGGATCCAATCCTAATTTTAGATTTGATTTCTCCTTCTTCCCTTAGGGGATTTTTCCCCATTCCATAGTTCTAGATCTTAGATAAGGAGTAGGTTAGATCTAGATTGCTTTTGGGAAATTGATGATTGAAGCGTAAATTGCTTTCTCCTTAGATTGGTAATCTCTACTCTATATTTACAATTTCCTTAGTTTAATTGCAATTTCTATTTTGGATTCTTGATTGTGTTGAGGTTTTCATTTGTTTGATTATTGCAATGAGTAGCTAGTTTAGATTAGGAGATTGGATGTCCCAACCTAGTTATTGTGATTGATTTGATGAAATTCTTCAATTGATTGTAGACATGTTGAATTAGGGTTCTTATGTCTTTTGTAGTTGATGCTTGTCTTGATTTGCTTCTATTTCCGGTCGGGATAGATAGTAGAGTTAGGGAACATGTAGATTGCGCGATAGCGGATCTATATGAGTCCTAATCGGCCAAATCCCCACCCTTAGTCTGAAAGGACGAGGTCCGGGAGGAGTGGTAGACCAAGTGTTCGATGAATGCCCCATCTGACTAAGGAACCAGGAGTCCGGAGTGTGATGTCACCCGGTGATGGTGTCGTGGGCTCCCTTGATTGAGCCCGAGTCACATTGTCTAGAATCCCCGTAGTAGTGTCAAGCACGAGACCTATATAGGACATCCAATTCTTTGTTTACTTCCATTGTTTTCTTTAGTTTACCATTTCTTATCTCTTCTTTTATGATTCCTTTGTTTGCTAGTGATTCTTGTAACTCTTGCCTCTTAACATCCTAAATGCCAACACTTAATTCGATTCCAATTTATCATCCTTGAGAACACGACACTTGGGGAACTTCTTCTCCGTTTCATCACTATCCACCACCACTAGACTTCATCTTTCACTTGCCTTCATCCACGCCACCCTCATGTGCATGGCGCTGGCGTGTTTTGGGTCTAGTATACATCCACGCTCCAGATCACGACGTGATTAAGATTCAGCAAGCTTCCACGGTCAGGATCACGCACGTGACAGTAGCGTGATTCAGTTTTTAGAAAGCAATCACATTGAGTGTCATGCGTGTGACACGAGAGTGATTTGCTCCTTCTTCTATGCTCTTGCAAAGCATCCGTTTTGAGCTCATTTGTCACCTTTTTTGTCCATAATTCACCAAAACACTATAATGCCTTCAAAATGACCTTGGAAATTAGCATCTTTTGACACTTATCAATTGGGGGGAGGGGTCTAAACTCCTAAGGTTGGTATCATCAAAGTCTACTAAAAAGTGTTCCTAACAAATTTCCTTATAAAAATGCAAAAATAATCCCCTACCCAACCCCAACATGGGCAAATCATACCGTGTACCACGGTGCACATAGCAATGTGCACCACGTACCTAAACGACGTTGTTTTGAGCATTGTAAATTAATCCTTCATTTTTTTGGAAATCACGTTTCCCGTTTCGGCCGGTCTCTGTATTTATGTTAAAATTCTGTGTATTCCAGGCAATCATTCTGTGTATTCTAGGCAACCGTTATGTGTATTCATGTTAGTAACACATGTTGTGATGTTTTTGTGCATTCGAATGTTTAGGAGGATGAGTTCTGTGTATTTTGTGTCAATATTCTGTGTATTCATGTTATTAACACAGGTTGTGATGTGTTTGTGCATTCGAATGTTAGGAAGATGAGTTCTGTGTATTTTGTGTCAATATTCTGTGTATTCTGGGCAAACATTCTGTGTATTCTATGCAAACGTTCTGTGTATTCTATATAATGATTATGTGTAGATAATGAATTCCCTAGAGTTATTTGCGTCCGCGTCTGCATCCACTAACATCTGTGTATTTTGTGTCAATATTCTGTGTATTCTGGGCAAACATTCTGTGTATTCTAGGCAAACGTTCTGTGTATTCTATATAATGATTATGTGTATTATAGATAATGAATTCCCTAATGTCGTTCGCGTCCGCATCCACTAACACCAAAACGACGTCGTTTTACGTACGTGGTGCACATTGCTATGTGCACCGTGGTGCAGGGTATAACGATTGCCCAACATGAGCTAGACCCCTAATGGGAGAAAGATGGACTCAAGACACTTAATGGGTTTCACAAGGAAGAGGTCAAGTTGTTCAATTGCTTAACTTTGCATTTGGAGTAGGGATGTCAATCGGGCCAGCCCTGTCGGGTTGTCGGGCTTATCGGATTCGGGTTGTCAATTAATTATTATTTTAATCTCGGATTCGGGTTAGCCCTAACCCTAACCTTCGGGTTGTCGGGCTTATCGGGCGGGTTAGACTATTTGAACTAAAATCGAAAATGAATACTTACATTCGATAAAACGGGTCAAGTCGTCAACCGGATCCAGATTCGATAGAACGGGTCAGCCAGATGAGCATTGGCACTTTAAAATTTAAATCAAGAGATAAATGAATACTTGCATTTGAATATTCGATAGAACATTAGAAGTTAGAACGGGTCAACTGGATGAGCATTGAGCACATTAAAATTTAACAAATGCAATTGCAACGGTTCAGTTTCAATTCGAATTTAATTCGGTTCGGTGTTCGGTTCGGTTTAAGACCCCCAAATTTTAACATTTCCTAGGCGACAAGATGGTTAAGGGGTGTCACGACTTAACGGGGGGTCGTAATAACTATGCATGAAACATCACATAACCCAAATCCAAAATCTAATATCTAAATATTAAATACCAACATAACAAATTAACAATTTATAGGTGAGTTAATCTTTAGTATTTTTTTTTATCACTAGGTACATTTTTAAATAAAATTTTAATAAATATATAAATATAAATATATATTACATATAATTAATAAATAAATAAATAAATATTATAAATTATATATATATAAATCCAAATATATATAATTTATATAATAAATTATAAATTTATATATATTATATATATATATATATATATATATATATATATAATTTATAATATTTATTTATTTATTTATTAATTATATGTAATATATATTTATATTTATATATTTATTAAAATTTTATTTAAAAATGTACCCAGTGATAAAAAAAATACTAAAGATGAACTCACTTGTAAATTTCAAGTATGTTATGTTTCACATCACTTCTATAATAAATAATAGTTTTTAATTGTTCGGGCTATCGGGCTAGCCCATTTAATTTCGGGCTAGCCCTATCGGGCCATCGGGTTTATCGGTGTCGGGCTCATCGGGTTAATTTTTTTATCAGGCTATAGCCCTGTCGGTTTCGAGTTTTTTCGGGCTAGCCCATCGGGTTTGGGCACGATTGACATCCCTAATTTGGAGGTCCAAAACCACTGCCATATAAACCATCACCAAGAATAAAGGTTCAACTACAATTTTGAAGACCAATTTTATTGATGAAATTAAATTTACAAGGACGATTATGCATCAATTGGACCAACCTTTTGGCAAAGAAAACAGTGGGGAACTAATCTAAATGGCCCAAATTTCATGGTTGCCTTAGGAGAAATCAAATGAAGCTGAACTCAAGCCATTAAGGCAAATAAATCCTCATTTAGTATAGTTTTAATGTTATTCATTTTCCTTTATTTACTTTATGTTATGTTACATCTATAGTAGAAATGAATGTCATTCATTGCCTTGTAATGGAGTCTTTTGATCTCCTTAAGAGTTATGTATATTAGCATATTTAAAGGGCGAACACAATCATAATAGATGATTGAAGTCCAATCGAAAAAAAAAATGTTTAGGCATTTTGTTGTCTCTCTTGTGTGTTGAGAGATGTTCTTCTAGGCTTATCAAGATATCTTCCGATCTTGTGGTGCAACCAAGGTGTGGCAGAAATATCTTTATAAAAACACAAAAATAATACCCTAGCTAGCCCCAACATTAGCCAAATTCATTCTCCCAACCACAAACTGTATTTCTTGTACTTGCTGTGTTGGTGAGGAAAAAATTGGGCAATCGGATGACGCTTTGGCGAATCAACTCTCGAGTTCATCTCCAAAGATCCGTATCACTGTACCTCAATCTCTTTCAAGCACACGCATCCAAAACCTCATAAGGTGTGCACTTCACATACATGAGTCAATACAAATTCCACTTCTAACAAAGGTCTTAAGACATCAACACATAGTCAATCTACCTCAATCAATCCATACACCATCACAAGAGAAAGTGATCCAACTCACAAAGTAATTCTAGCCAAGCATTGATATAGATTAAGAGAGAATAACAATTGAGCAATTAATGGAGGAAATTAAACAAAATAAATGCAAGAAAATTACTTAGCTCAATAGCAATTGCAATCAATCCATCATGAGATCCAATCAAGCAAGAAGAAAATCAAAGATTTAAAGAAGAGTTGTCAATTCTTCTCTAACCACTAAGAAATATCTTCCCTCTCAATTGGAGAGAGTTTTAGACCTGATCTAGAAGTGAGAGAATGGAAATCTAATTAACAAAAAAGTCTAAAGAAAAGTCTCCTTCAAAATAATTCCGCCACTCTATTTATAGGGAAAATTCTAATGCTGGTACGACCTCGTACGATCGTACACAACCTCGTACAGCACAGTCTCCATGTTTTTCATCACTTTGCCCTTTTCTTGCCTCTAAATGCCTTAAAAACACTCAAATGCCCTGAAAATACACAAGTGTTTGAATGTTAGCCCTCAAATACAACTTTTATGCAAATAAAGCAATTAAACACATAAATCAACCCAAAATGACTCAATCAAGGCAACAATAACCACTCAAACACCCTACAAAATAAGGCATATTTGACACTCATCACAGAGTCTCTCTAGCTGATGGGATGATGATAGGCGCCAAAGATACCTATAGAAAAGGGTCTATTCGGGGGATGTTTTGTGTTATTTAATGCCTTGTTGTGAAGCAATTCGTGGTATATATGCTTTGATGTGCTAGCACTTGCAATAGTTCCATCAATTAGTATGTTTTGAAGGAAGGGAGTATATTCGGGATCATGAAGCGGGCCTAGGAGTGAATGGAGAGCTAGCTAGAAGATGGAGCGGCCGATTCAAGTCCACGCCCCGTCCATGCACGTGGAAAAGAGCTAAGTGGGAAATCCATGAGTGATCCACGCGTGGACGGGCATTTTAATGACCGGTTAAAGGCTATAAAAGGGGTGAGATTAAATCATTTAGGGGGGATCTTCACTTTAATTTTTAGTTCTTAGATCTTGTAGAGAGTTTCTAGAGAGAGAAAGTGTGTGGAGACATCAATTTGTAGAAGATCTTGAAGGAATTGAAGTTCTAGCTTGATTTGTACTTTCAGTTGGTAACAATTCTTCTTTTACTATTGCAATTTCCATTTTATAGCTTAATCTTGATCTTGTTCAATTGAATTTCTTATTTTGCAAAGTTGAAGTTAGGTTTTGATTTAATCATGAATTCTAGTGGCTAAGTAGCTTAGAATTAGATTGGTGATCCCTTGTGTCTTGCACTTTAGTTTCGTATTGCTCAAATTGGTGATTGAATTGAGGTTTTGTTACCTTTGTTGTGAGCATTGCTATGATTGATTTTGATACTTTGAGGGCCCCAATTGTGTCAAGAGTGTAGGTCACATGCTTGGCGAGATATTGCAAGTGTGTGATAGCCTAGATGCTTGCAACCCCCGCCCTTAATCCGGGAGGATGAGGTCCGGGGGAGGTTAGTAGACAAGGTTTTGGATATAATGCCCCAACCGATTGAGGAATTGGGAGTCCGAGCGTGACACCGCTCGGTATAGTGCTTTTAGCCTCCTTAGGTAACCTAAACGCCAATGCAACCCAAACCTTGGATCAATGAGTGCAAGATTCTATAGAGAGCCAATCCAATCCGCTCTTTTACTTGCAATCTTTAATCTTCTTTTACATTTGTCCTTAGCTTACTCATGAAGTCTTGCTTCTCTTGCTTTAATTGCCTTAGTAGTTAGTAATCATAAGTGTTTGTTCTCTCCAATTTGCCATCCTCTCGAGAACGACACTCGGGGAACTTGTACCTCGTTTACACTCACTTTCCACCACCACTAAAACTACTTCATCATCATGTTTTCAGTCAAAAAACTCACACACTATTTTGAAGCTCATACCATCCAACTTGTTTCCAAAGCTAACCTAGTGAAGTATGTTATGACGAAGGTCGTTCTCTCCGACTGTCTTGCAAGGTAGTACCTATTGTTTCAACAGTTTGAAATCATCTATGCGTGACAAAAGTCTATCAAGCGACAAGCCTTAGCTGATTTCTTAACAGATCACCCAATAGCTACTAACTAGGAGTTGCCTGCTGATCTGACTGATGAAGATGTGCTTGTCATCGAGGTCCTACCCCCATGGAAGATGTATTTTGATGGGACTGCACATCGAGAATGGTCAAAAGCTAAAGTTGTCTTTGTCACTCCAGAAGGAGAAGTGTTGTCATATTCATTCACCTTGACGGAGAAATGTTCAAACAACATAGTTGAATATCACGCATTGATACTTGGGCTCAAGATAGCGGCTGACATGAAACAGCTGAGAATTAACCTTTTATGGAGATTCAAAGCTAGTAATCAACCAAGTGTTGGGTCTGTATAAAGTGAAGAAGGCGGAGTTGGTCCCATACAAAAACTATGCAAAGATACTCATGCAATGGTTATCGGACGTCACAATTGAACACGTACCAAGGAAAGAAAACAAGCAGACTAATGTCTTTGTCGCGTTGGCTTCAACTATTGCTCATCCTACAACCTGAGTACAATTATGTCAAAAGTGGATAGTTCCACCAATCTTCAATAAAGATGGCTTAGTTGATGAAACTGTTGAACTCCTTACTGCTTTCGTTTATGACATTAGCAAAGATGACTGGTGTAACACCCCCAAATTTACGTACGAGCCTAGGCTAAATGCATTAAAGCTTAAAGCATTAATATAGGATTATATACAACTGGTTACTATCTTCTAATATATGAAGCTCCAAAAACTAAGGGGATGCTACCGCCGTAGCTATCCATACTGGGATGGTTACCAGGCTAAGTCATCAAACAAAACATCTATAATCCTAATCATCAAAACATAAGGGTCACAGACCCGTGTCTAGGCACCATACAAAACCCATAAGGAAAGTCTAAGCGGAAAACTAAACATTAGAGTCAAAACATGCTCTACAAAATATAAGCAGTACTAATGGAGCTACCTAGGAGCTAGATTCAAAATAAAGTCTACTCAATCTAACTCCTGTAACGGTCTCAAATCAGATCAACCGGATCCTGAAATGGGTTAAGCAAAACAAGTAGAAAACACCCGATTAGCATAATTGCTAAGTATAAATCACGCCACCTTGTAAAATAGTTTATACTTATATAGATTGGAAAATATGAGATTTGATACACACAATCACATTATGCATCAACTTGCAATATATAGATTCATTGATATACAATACTAGATAACATATAGATTAATGGATATACAATACTAGATAACATATCGATTCTTGGATATATAATACTAAATGACATGCTCATTGAAGAGGTACATACATAGGCATATTTGGATATAAGACAAGTAAATCATGATCACATGCTTATGAATGAAATTAAAAAAGGTTGCAATGCTTGAGTAAAAAGAGTTTAAATAACATGAATGACTATAATATCATGATGAATTCATTTATACTATCAAGGTAAGGAAATGGTTTTCTCAACTCATAATACATAATTTCTATACTCGTCATCAAGAGTAAGATACGGCTCATAGCCAAAACATAAATAAACTTTCTCAAAAACTTCACTTGGGATCAATAGTCTCAACATAGGAAAATAGTCATTTCTTTATAGCAATACTGGAGGAAAACTTTCATCAAATACTTTCATTGTTCTTACACATGAAGAGAGGTGAGGTCATCACCAGTGTGTATGACCTCAACGAGGACCGAGTCCCAAAGAACCGGTCCCTTAAAACTCGACATAACTCATCAAACACATGTGGAATCAGGACCACTACCTTAAATGTGCACACCCCCTCCAAGCCCAGCGAGTAATAACTCAAGCCCTAAAGTAAGCCTAGGGCTTTTCTACCAAGCCACTTTTCTACATAATCCAAGATTTTTCTACTAGATTTAATCTCATCATTTCTGCCGAAAGGACTGCAATCCAGTCGGGTCCTCCAAAAATATAAATTATCTTAGATCTCCTTTTATAGAATATAGGTAGAATAATCTTTAAAACATTTCATCATAATAGATTCACAAATAGAGAATAAGAGACATATATGGCTTTATATGCACATGAAATCAAACTAGGATATAGATATAGATTTTAAAAGAGTTATAATGAGGAAATATATTTATAATATACATGTACTCATTATCATAAGCTTTCGAGATAGAAACTAGCCTTTTATGCAAGCATAAGGTGGTTTGGTAAACATGGACATATGCATGAGGTTGCAAATAAATGCATAAAAAATAATTTTAAAAATGATTCTACTCATCATACTTCCAACATGATATTTTGATATCAAATATAGAATGCATATCATTCACTTTCTTTTTCAAAATTCTCATACTTCAACTCATGGTCCTATTTTCAAATAGGAGCGTCGTAAATCATTTCATAGTCCCCTTGTCTCAATAAATAGGGATTTCATGCTTATGCAAATAACTTATCTCATAATTTCTTATCAACTAAGAATATCATACTTGATCACATAATTCACTTTATAAATCCATTATAAGTAGGAATATCATGTTCATTCACATAGCTCATTTCAAAAGTTCATTTCAATTGAGGATATCAAGCTTAATCACATAGCTTGATCATAATATCATTTCAACATGGGAATATCATACTTAATCACATAATAACATTTCAAATAGGAATATCACGCTCGATCAATAATTTATCTCATCTTAGACAACCAATAAGATCAAGCACCAGGATGGTTCAACTAGGACCACAAACGCATAGTGACATGACCCAATAGGCAAGAGGGGTACGCCCCAAAACCAATTGAGCCCAGCATACCCCGCAAGATTGGCAACAGGGCGTCCAAGCCCGCTGCCAAGACCTCACGAGGCAATAGCCATTGAGTAGTAGGGCTCCCAGCCCTACTACTCGTGACCTACCACTACGCAGGGCTAGCCCCGCAGGCCCCTATGGCCTGCAAGTAGCCCTGCCTCTTCTCACAGGCCTCTTTCGCAAGGCCTTGTGGCTTGCGGGTGAGCCTACGAGAACTAGAAGAGAGGGGCAAAAACCCTACTACCGCCAAGAGTCCAGCCACCGTCGACAAGAGCTGCCCTGCTAGCCGGAAATAGAGGAGAGGGAACGAGACCGCCGGTGCTGCCTCTCATTGCCAGAATTTCATTGTTGTCGTTGTTGGGCTGCTTTGCTGAAAAGAGGGAAAATGAGAGACATGATAAGGCTGATGATTTAGGTTTTTGAGAATGAATAATTCCCTTGAAAACAATGTACATAAGGGTGTATATATATAACTAGGGTTTGGGCACCAAAAATCAGATACTATTTAGAGTTTTGGCTAAAGTTGGGCTAGGGATACTTTGGGTCTACACAAGATCTTTAGACTTAAAAAATTAAAATCATTTGGGCTAAGGGAATTGATACGAGTAAAACGACTTGACAAGTTCGTCTCAGATAGACTTTTGGGTCAACATTTTGATAAATAAATATATCTTTTAAATAGGATTTTCAGAACCATAAATAATTATATAAGTATTTTGTATCAGATCATTTGGAATAAAGAGTTTAAAATATTTTATTTATAGACTCGTTACGAAAATAATCGTAGAAGTAAAATATATATATATTTATAGTTTTATTTTGAAACTTTATGAAATAGGAATTTTGGTAGAAAAGTATTTCGAGGTCTCACAACTAGAGGCAGCAGTTGATTGATTACTTCACCGATGGAAAGTTACATGAAGATCTTCGTAGGAGGGTGGATATAAAGTCGAGCTCCTTGCTTCATCTATTATAAAGAGTCGTTGTATCGTCGTTGATTTGATGGAGTATTTCTCCGATGTCTAGGGGAAGAGGAGGCTTTACAAGCTATGCAAGGGGTACATTCTAGGGCCTGTGGTGCACATCAGTCTAGCCCCAAGTTACACATTAAACGAATGGGCTATTGATAGTCGTAATAAGTGGTGAATAGAAAGAAGGTTGGGAAAAGTGATTTCCCGGGAATGTCATTCTCAAAGGATGACAACTTGGAAATGTTGATATGCGAGTGAGCCAAAGAAGTAATCCAAACTTTTCATACACAAGATTCATAAGGTGCACGCTGCAAAAGTTCACAAAAGTAAAGAGAGCAATGGAATAACACAAATTGGTAATCAAATGGTAAAAGAGCAGGAATAGAACTGATCATTCATTGCAACATGTTTCTAGTGTCTAAGGTAGGAATTGTAGATAGTGAGTATTGAATTTCAAGCGAGGTTCAAATCAATGTCATTGCCACTTTTGGTCTTAACGGCCTATCAAAGGTCAAAGAAGCACCCGAGTGTCAACATTAACCTATGAGGTAATTTATCGAACACCTTATCTACACCTCGTTCCGGGCTATGTCCTCTCGGATCTACGACAGGAAAAACAAGTGGAGATGAGGCTACATCAACCTAGCAATCTCTTGCCTAGAGTGATGAATCCTTTATCATCTAGAGAGTTGGGCTCTAACTCCAAAGATACAAACAATTCCTCCACTTCCAACAAGAAATCAAGCAATAATCACAATCACAATTCCAAATCAATAATCTAATATCACACTAGCATATTGCAATGAAATCGCAATTCAATACCTAGGATTTCCTAGCCACTCATTGTAGCAAATTGAATAAAAATGGAACTGAAACAAAGTATGGAAATATAGATGAAATTGAAATGTGAAATGGAAAGATTACCAAACTTCAGTCCACAAATGATCCAATCTACAAAATAGAGATCAAAAGCTTCAAGATATAGGAGTGTTGTCAAGACTTCTTCAACCTAGAATCTTCTTTTCTTTTTCACAAGGTTGAAAAAATCGTTAGGCGCCCCCAGGCGCCTAGACGCCCGATTTGTTTTACTCAAAATCAAGGTGGGATCTCACAGATTTATTAGGTGAAATGGCGAATGGCGGTAGAGTTGGCTGAGTTGTAGACTCCAAATTATTAAAATTAGTTCAAGGACATATTTTATTACTAGAGTAGTAGTTTGTAGACTTGTAGGGACAATCTCTGATTATCTATAATCTACTAGTCTGACTTGAGCAGTAGAGTGTAGAAGCTAAGACTCTTGACAGTACAAGAAAAATCGCGATTTGCGACGAAAAAATCGCGACGGAAATTATTCCGTCGCGATATCGCGACGGAATAGCGACGGAATTAAATTCCGTCGCAAATTAACGACGGAATCGCGACGGAAAATAATTCTGTCGCGAATTTTGGAGCAAATAGAAAATAAAACCTGCGAAAACATTGTAGTAAAAATCTCGCGACCGAATTTGCGACCGATATTATTTCCGTCGCGAAATGGCGACAGATTTAATTTCCATCGCAAAATGGCGACGGAATGGCGATGAAATTTGTTCCGTTACTAAATGTAGCAATTTATTTGAAAATAAATAAATATTGCGACGGAATCAACGACGGAATTTATTCCGTCGCAATGTCGTTTTTTATTTTTTACTACGAAAACGTCGTCGTTTTGATTTTTTTTTTTTTGGAATCAAAGCATATTATATTAAAAGAAAATTATAACCCTAATTGAAATGTAATCACTTCAGTAGTTCAGCCGACACCTTCAATCCCTCAATCGCTAAACAGCACCATCTTCGCCATTGCCAGTTGCCACCATCGCCGAACACCATCTCCTCGCCGTCAACCAGCCATCGCCGTCGCCATCACCGTCGACCCAGCCACCGTCGAACCCAGACGTCTCTCTCAGTCTCGCAATCGCTCTACCTCTGCCGCTCTGTGACTACGGCCGTGATGTCGCATCGCCATCTCCGCCGCGACGTTGCACAGCCAGCCCCGTCGCGACCTCGCACCGCCTGCTACACCGCAACCTCACACCGCCGACCACCAAGTATTCAAGTAAGAAAAAAAATAATACGTTTAATTTAATTAATTTTTTCAAGTTTCTGATTTTTTTTATTCGCCTAGTGAGTAGTGTATATATGTTTTACCTATTTTTTTATATATATTACAGTGTATAGATTATAGATTATACATTACAGTGTATATTCTTGAGTAAATATCACTTTTGGTCCCTTGACTATTATACTTGAATCAAATTTAGTCCTTGACTATTGGATTTTTCTAATTAGGTACATGACTTTCCGGCCACATGTTGCCTGAATTCCTACCGGAGAAATAATGTGTTATAATTAGAAGGGTATTCTTGACAGAATGACAGAATCGGTTGATTGCCTAGTATCTAAACCAGCCAGCGAGCTTTCTTTTGATTCAAGCTGTCCTTGGATTAGTGATAAGAAGTCTGAGCCATGGTGGCGCACTGCAGATACAGAGGAACTTGCTTTCTTGGTTGCACAAAGATCTCATGATCTTATTGAGAATTGTGATCTTCCCCAACCACAGACCACTAGCGCAAAAGGGGACCCGTGTGTTCGTCTGGGCTGGGTTGATCATAAACGAGCTAATGCTTTGTTTCTAGATCCTAAAGCCCGCTCTTCTGGACAGAAAAATACAAATACCCAGGCACAAAGAAACACTCTCTCGAAAAGTAGGTATCAAAAACAGTGGGAAGAGCATTTGCAGCTTGGTACCAACAAGCCATTGAGTTATTGCCCCTATAAAATTTTCTACTTTCCGATTCTTTTCCATAACAGCATGAGACAATTCTTCAACACTGCTATTTGACCTCTACAAAGCAGCAAATAGATATTGGCACTGGAGAAGAAGAATGCGAGATGAAGGCAGTGACGAGAAGGAGAAACGGAAAAGAACCGAAGAGCCAGGAAGAAAGGGGAAAGAAAAATGAAAATAAAATAGGGAAATAAATTAAATTTGAAAGAACAAGAATACCCTTCTAATTATAACCCATTATTTCTCCTGTAGGAATTCAGGTAACATGTGGCCGGAAAGTTAGATAGGGGGACCAAATGTGATACTTATTTGAAAGTCATGCACCTAATTAGAAAAATCCAATAGTCAAGGACTAAATTTGATTCAGGTATAATAGTCAAGGGACCAAAAGTGATATTTACTCTATATTCTTTAGATATATTAGTTAAGTTATATGCTTTAGATCTACCTTTCTAGTATTCCTGGGATGTTGGTAATGTTTCAGATTGTATGTTTTTCCAATCTCTGAATTTCTACATTTAGATTCATATAAGATAGAATAGATGGTGTTTTTGTAGATTGAGTGCGAATTGAATCCCTAAATTGAGAGAAACTGTGTGGCCAGACCTGGAAGTGACTTTGTGTGGGACCCTGGGGGCTGAATTGGAGCTCCTTAACTTTGTGTTCTTTTTTGCAGGGAGCTGGTGTGTAAGGAGGACTGGGCAGAAGCTGATTGCAACAAGGGAGCTGTGGAATTATGAGGATTGCATTGGTAGAAAGCTATGATGCTCTGCAGTGTGGCTGAGCTTGGTTTAGAATTCATTGTTTTTAAAATGTTTTGTAGTTGTGCATATTGAGCAGTAGATTGAATGAGCTGGGGCTGGGGGTTGCTGCATGGGTATGTTCTATTTGCATAAGCCTGTGATCTCCCTTTGCCTGATTAATTGTGTGCATGATGATGGTGTGATTAGGGCTGAGTAATATGTGAATCTTGCATAGCATATACACTGTGGTGGGAGTGTTCAAGTGGATTGATTTGATGGTAAATTGAATTGAAAATGATGGATTTAATGGTGAATGAAGGAGGACTGATACGGCATGAAAAAAAAAAGGGAGAAAGCAGCAAAACAGAAAAAAAGAAAGCAGAAAAAAGAAAGAGAAGATGGGGCAAAATAGATTTGGAGAAAAAAAATTATGTGTACTACATGACATTTTAAGAAAGAAAGAAAGATAAAAACTAATTTGGTTGGATCTTGTATTCATCTAATTTGTTTATTGTCCGTGTTTAAAACTTTAGTAAGTTGATATTTGCAGAAATTCATGATGTTTTTTTATTCGACGAGATTAGCCTTTTAATCCCTTAGTAGTAATAACACTGTTTGCATAAACTTTAGTAAGTTGATATTGGCAAACAAATGCCTTCTGTATTCCTGCACTGGAAAAAATTGATACAGACAACAATGTCATTCAAGGTATGTCATTCTTATTTTATTTCTACAAGTAACTAACTTCATTTGGACTTATCTCTATATGCTCCTTTTTCATATTCATGAGAATTCATCACAAGTAGTAGCTATGGTGGTCTTTCTAAATTATTGAGATTACTAAATTATGCAGGTCACCAAACTGAATGATGTATGACCTGAATGATGTGACGTCCTACAAGGGCACTGCCTTCTGGATGGCTACTCAGTAGACATTGATGGTGATATTGCTAATTTCATTCTTTTGTAACATTCAATTATTTTTAATTTGAATTGTAAATCTGTAATTTCATTCTTTTCTTTTTGTAGCTTTCAATTATTTTTAATTTGGAACTGTAAATTTGTAATTTCATTGATTATTTTTTAGTTTTAGAATAAAGTACTATAATTTTTGGAATTATAATTTTATAGTGTTTGTATGGAGAGTTATAGTATGTAAAAAGGAACATTTTTTTTTATAAAATTTTTAAAGGGTATCAGCGTCTGTTGTACAAAGAATAGCCGCGGATACCCTAATTTTTTTAAAATATTTTGTTGCCAAATTACGACGGAATCGCGACGGAATTATTCCGTCGCAAAACCCATTTCGCGACGGAATTTGGCTGTTTCGCGACTGAATTTTTCTGTCGCGAATCGTGAATTTTCTTGTAGTGTGAGCAGAGTTGATTACAACACATCCAGATCTGAACCTCGCCGGAAGAAATTTCCACGCCGCTGTTTCGCCGAACGGAGGGGGAGAGGAGAGAAACCTCGCGGACTGTCGGAGCTCGTCTCGTCGCTGCCACTTTGCCCAACTAGTTCCCTCCATGACTCCACTGTCGATCTCTGCTTCTCGAGGTGAAGAGGGTTGCAGCGAGCAGATCTGAACCAACAATTCTTTCTGGGCAAAAATTTCTGGGCTGCGCTGCATGGCTCGCCGCCGATCTGTTGTTAGATCGTGTATTCTTGATGGTTGCCAACGCGACGGAGGCATCTTAAGCATCAAGTTCTATTGTCTTCTGTAGTTATGTTGTTCAGCGGCAAACATCACGATTTATTTTTGGGTTATTCAGCCGACTAGGCGGCCGCCTAGCTGCCCGACCACAGAGGAGGCCGATTCCGGCCTTCCTCGACGCGGTTGGGTGCCGCCTAGCGCCTATGCGCCGATTAATCGGTGCCTAGGCGCGATTTTTGCAACATTGCTTTTTCAATACAAAGTGTTCTTGAGATTGCTAGAGAAATACAAAAGAAAAGTGTAGAAGATAAAATTGATCTAAGCTCCCTAAAACTCTAATTTCCTACTATTTAAAGGAAGTCTTTAAGGGTTTCTCTCAATGAAAATCTCGCCACCCCTGTCACGCCTGCCTCAAGCTCGTGGCCGAAGTCACTTATTGTGCCCAGGTTCTCGGCCACGATTGTGAGTGAGTCATGACCGGGTTTGAATTATCCCCATGACTCTGCCACGATCGTGACAGATGTTCTACAGTAATTCCTCCGTTACACTTTTCCTTGGTTCCTCCAATTCAAGTCCATATGCTATTCTTTTGCTCAAGAAACCTTCAAAACACTCAATTGTACATATTATAGGGCTTTCTAACACATTAACAACATTTCATATCATTTTCCTCGTACAGATATGGTAATTAATGCTACTGTTCCAGATATCAAAGTGTTTGCATTGTAAACAAATAAGTTCATAAATGGTAACCACTTGGATAATCAAAAGTTGTGATTGGAAAATCAAAAAATTGACATCTTCACGCTAGAACGACGCAATATTAGAGCATCCACACTTGTGAATTTTATTTGATTTTTTCAGACTAAATAATCAAAGGTAGGTTTTTAACTAGTGTGGGAGGGTGGTTTTTTGTGATTTTTAACTCCTGCAAATAATGTATTTTTTATAGGGTTCCCTACTTTAGCTTTAAACACAGAAAGACATGGCAGGTGTGCGTTTTGCACACCTGCCACGCGTCTAGCTGGTGCGTAAGCAGGGTCAATTTTTTATTTTTATTTTTTATTTTTGTGGCCCTATTCTTATAAATAAATGAGGCCCTACCAAAAGTATAAGCGTAATATTTAAAATCAATATTATAAAGTATATGATTTTTATTTCAAATAAGTATGAACGGTGTAGTACCAGCTGAATGCAAAATTCACAATTTCTGTGATAAAATATACCACGTATGATTTTTATTTCAAATAAGTAAAATTGAGGTCATGTGCGATTGCCCATGTATCAAAATCCGGCCATGCGCGTAACCTGCTTTCATTATATACTTTTGTTTTCTGAACGTATGTCAGCATTTTTTTCTTTGATTCCTCTTTCCTTCTTATTTTCTTTCCTACATACTGATATTGATGTTCTTAAACTACTCCAAAGTCCAAACACCAAAACACAGGCATTTACACGAGGTGGGAATCTTTTTTTATTTATTTTTTTAAAATCTTTAAAATTTTTTAATCCTTTTATTTTTCAAATGTTGTGGCTTTTATTATAGTACTAGCCAAGATACGCGCGTTGCGCGTAATGCAAGGCCCAACGTAAACTCATATATGTAAGTTTAACATTAAATGTTTATTTGAACTTATTCATGAAAAAAAAAAGATTGTAATATTGACATTATGACCATAATAGAGTAATAGATTGGGATGAGTAAGTGTAAAATAATATTAATATGTTTCAATTTTCTTTTTAATTACTTGCAACATTTACAGACGATATTGTCACATATAATTGGCTTTGCATAAAAGCATGTTCGTTCAAGTATATTGCGTTTGTACAAAAGGAAACTCTATTTATCATTCCATTTCATCTGGCAGAGTCAATTGGCAGTATGCAAAGGGGAAAACCCAATATATTTTTAAAAACAAAAAAAAAAACACAAATAAAATGACAAATGATGAAACAATTACTACCCAAAAGTATATATTTATTTAAATTTTGTTTTTTACAAAAGAAAATTAAGAACGGAAAAGCTTTAATTATCAATGAAATCGAGAATACAATAACGATCTTGTGAAACTTAAGGTGGTTCATCTATCACTTCTGATTTGACGCCATGAAGTTTCCATGAATTGTCATATTTAGCAGCGTGTGCAATATCCATCAAATGTTGATATCTTCTTTTCTTTCTTGAAGATTCCCTAATTACTTGAGTCTCTGCACGTAACTCAATATTTGGGTCCTTTAACATTCGTTCCTTTTCCTTTTGAAGCTCAATAACTTTCTCTTTGCGGACAGCATATGTTTTGTCTTTGCTGAGATATTGCAAGTTCTCAAGAAGGTTGTCCATGCTTTGCAATTTCCGGTATGGCCATCGTTTAATTCCCAATTTTGTGCACATTCTCTTCAACTTATCTTCACTTACACTGAGCTCCCTTGCTGCTTGGGCTGCGGGTAAGTGGAAGAATTTTGAAATAGTATTTAAACCCCAGTGTTTAGAGGTTCTCTTGTCAAATACAATGATTTCAGTTGAGTTGGATAATTCAGGTACAACTGGAGGCGCCTCAAGTGAAACATCGTTCTGGCCACATAGCATGTCAGTCACAAGACCCCAGTCGAAATCTAATTGTTCGGCGAAGCAACAACTTTGTTGAATTTGGTGTAAAGTTTTACCTGTTGGAGATGAAGTTGGATTATTGAAGTGATAATCCAAGGGGGGGTTTTCAGCATGATTAAAAAAAGGACGGTAATCTTGTTCAGGAGAAGAAATAGGAATTTCTTTATCATCCTCATACTCTAACTTCAAGAGTTTTATTCGAGGCCATCGGGAAATTCCTAATATCCTTCACCTATTCTTTAATGTTGTGAGACCAAGCTTTAATTGTACCGCTGCTTCACTAATCGGAAGATGGAAATAACTTGAGATCATTTCCTTAGTGATCGTTCTTGAATCACACAAGGTTTTCTTCACCGGAGTNTTCACCGGAGTCTTTTTTTTTTCCTCGACTGCAACCTCTTCCAAAGGTTTAGGTAAAACAGGTGGAACAACTTGGGCGACCGGCTCAGCGTCAATAACTTGTTTACCTTCAACAGTTGGTTCTAGGAGTGTGTACAACTCATTCTCAAACTGCAAAAGAGAAGGTAGATTTAGTTCATTCCAAAAGGAAGTATCTTCAAAGTCAGAACAAGAAAGCGAATGAGAATGAGATGAGGATGAAACATAATTTGCCATTTGATTGGAAATGTTAAAGTATAAAGAAATAAAACAATTAAGGTGAAAGGGAAGGTTAATTGACGCCTGTAAGGAAATGATCAAACATAATTTTCTTATAAGAAAAACCAAGTGCTGCTTTCAAAGGAGCAAAGGACATGTCGGACTGACAAATTAATGGAAACAAAGTTTAATCACACACATTTCAGAATAAATTTTTAAAAAAAAAACAAAAAAAATGTCAAAAGGTAAACAGGAAAGTGTTTTTTTGATTTATTTGATTCTGTCTAGTTTTAGAGACCGCGTTTTAAAAGTTCTTTGGTATCCCAGTTTGTTTTTTTTGGGGTATATTTAGGACTTTAGTTTTACCTTTTAAACACAGTATGAAAAGACGTTATACTGTTTTTTTTTGACAATTGATTTTGTAAGTACGTGGATATCTGCTAAACTCCAAAACAATGTGCTGATTTCGGAGGACTAAAGGACATGTAAAAAAAGTTTTAATTTAAAAAAGTTTAATGTAATAACGGTCAAATAGGCCACCGAAAGAGGAAGATTTGCGGCAGTTCCTTTTTTTTCTTAAATTTAATTTTAATTATTTATTTTATTTTAAATTATTTTAGAATATTATTTTTAAAGGTAGTAACAGGAAGATCAAGTCAAACAAGTCATTTTGGGTTAATTTGCATAAATTTGTGTAGTTCAGGGACCCAAGTGCATTGATTTTGAGTTCGATGGCCTAATTGCAATTTCATGTGAAGTTCGGTGACCTATTTGACCCTTATTCCAAGTTTAATTACACGCATTTCAAAACAAATAACCCTTATTCCAAGTTTAATTACACGCATTTCAAAACAAATAAAAAAAACAATACAAAAAAATGTCAAAAGGTTAACCTGACTTTTTTTTTGTTTGCTTTATTTTTTCTCGTCTAGATTCTGTTTGCGCTTTTGGTGTAAATATTTTTTCTCGTCTAGATTCTGTTTGCGCTTTTGGTGTAAAGTTAGGCCTATAGTTTTATATTCTAAATGCAACATGAAAAGATGTTATATTGTGTTGGTTTTCCACTTCTTTTTTTTGTTAGTACGTGGTTATCCTCTGAAATCCGAGTCAGCCTTAGTCTACAAGGTTAATATTAGTTGTATTGTTTGCATCTTTAAGAACTGTCAAATTTTTTCATCGTATTACAGGGATTGTTGCGTTGCTCTCCCCAACATTATCTATTTTTTTCATCCTTCTTCATTGCTTTTATTTCTCATTCTTATAATATTTCATGTCAAATGGCGAATCATGCTCCATCCTCTTCTCATTCTCAATTCATTTATTGTAATGATTTTGATGATGCCTCATTATTAGGCGAGCTAAATCTAGCTCCCCTTTATGATCTCGAGAATGATCTGTTAGGACCGATTGAACCACCAATTGGAAATAAACCACTTTATGAAGTAGGAATCGCAAATGAAATTGATCCGTTTGTTGACGTTGAACCCACCACCACACATGAGCGTGTTGACGATGGTGAATCTGCAGATGTGATGCCTGAAAAGAATGATAAGAAAAAATGGGTGAAGATGACGTTTTGTGATTCAAGTACGGTAACTAAGGAAATGATTTCAAGTTTTTTCCATTTACCGATAAATGAAGCAGCCGTTCAATTGAAGATGGGACTTACAGTTTTAAAGGTTCGTTGCAGGGAATTAGGAATCTCCAAATGGCCTCAAAAGAAACTCTTGAGGCTGGATGATGACGAGGTAATTCCAACTCCCGCTTCTAGCCAGG
>NC_044929.1:16275072-16341901 GCF_003576645.1 Ipomoea triloba | reverse complement strand
AAATGCTTTCTAAGTTATTTCATTTACCCGTTTCTCAGGCGGCAAGAAAAATGAAAGTTGGGGATGTAAAGTTTAAACAAATCTGCAGGAAATGTGGTGTCAATCGATGGCCGTATATGAAGTTCAAAAGTATGGATCGACTAATTCAAAGCGTTCAAACCATGAGTAAGTTCAAAAAAAAATCTAATCGGGATGAGAGGGTTAAAGAGCTACAAATGGAAAAAGAGCGGATGATGAGAGACCCAAGAGTTGAGTTTAGTTTCGAAACTATAAAAATCAGAAACTCTTCTTGGAGGAAGAAAAGATATAAGCACTTGACGAAGCTTTCTTATTCTGCACATGATGCAAGTTCATCTACACCCGTTGATGTCAAATCTGAAGGGATTAATTAAGTTCTTTAATCTGTACGCTGAGCTTGTTATCCTGTCTTTAATTTTATGAATGAAATTTTTAGCCACTCATTTTTCCATCTAATTAAATCATGTTCAAATGAATACTTGCAATGGGTGCTTATTGATTGAAATTAAAATGTTTAACAGTTTTCAATAAAAATGTTATCTTTTTAGCTTTATCATGACATGTTGACCCTAGTTGAAATTGTTAGATTCCTGGGAAGGACTATTACAAAGATGTTTTATTAATAATTATAATTAAGTAATGATTTATAAGCGTCTAAGAAAAAAGTTTTATAATACAACCACAATTTTAAATAGATTTAAGAGGGATAACAAAATACAAGCCATAAATAATGTACATATGCGTTAAAAAAAAGTTTATCGTCTAACTTGTTTAATCGACTTTTGCCCTTTTACCTTTATCAAGACTTACTGATTTCTCTTTACTTGTAGCATCTTCTAGAATGTCAATAGCATGTTTTGATGATTCATCGAAGTCTAGCCTTTTCTTTGTTGGATTGCCCACCATAAAAGTTTCTTCCACAATGTTGGATGAACGTGCATGTGGTGTTGCTTGTTGTTCACCAATGTCTGTTGTTATGTCCTTACAAATACATGCTACTGAATAAGTCAATGTCGATGGATGATCTTCATTTAGAGCATTTATCCTTAGACCCACAACAAAATCAATAGCATCAAACTTTTGTTGGAATATTTCACTTTCCTCAACAGTTGTTGGCATTTCAATTCCAACTAACAACATTAGCCGGTGCACATCATGATTAAAGAGAGTAGCTTGCACAATTGTAGAACCATCCGATATTTCAACATTTAACTTATACCTACAACGGGCAAAGAGAGTGAAAATAAGTTTAAAGTTAACTTGTTAACATAATAGATAAGATGTATATTCTGTTTGTATACCTCCTGACAGTGAGACCATCAGTTTGGCCACAATATAAGCAATGGAGTTTTAATCCTTCGATGGAATTCACTGTCTTGTTGCAATAATTGCAACCAATATAATACTCAAGCGGACCAACATTCTTCATTCTAAGCTTCCCTCTAACCCATGCAACTGGTTTCTACAGAAAACAGACGTGTGTTATAAAAACAGTTATTTTAAGAATATGGCTTGTTAATCATTATAGTATGCTATAGAGAAATTGGAAAAAATATATTACTCTATACCTGCTTTAATTCATTGTCAATTTCAGCAAAGGTGCACTTTGGTTGTTGCAATGCGTTTGAGAGTGTGAGAAAAGAGTCAAGATAAGTTTTGTCTACAATTGTTTTGTAGATAACGCTTAAGTTGTTGTCTTTCCTGTGAAATAAAAATCATATTTTTATAAATCAACATAAATATTAAGTAATAGTTTGGAAGTTAGTTGGAAGAAATACCATTTATTAAGAACCGTTGCATGTTGTCCGGGTGGATTTACTTCGATAGTGGTATCATATCTCGTACTCAGTGTAATACCTATTTAAGTAGTAAAACACATGTAAAAATGTAATATGTTCGTTAATATTATTAAATATTTATAAAAAAAAANTTGTGAGACATAACCTCGATAAGATCTGAGACAATTTTCTCATCTAAATGACCAACTTCGCTAACTCTATTCTCTACTTCATGATCAGTGTCGTAAAAATAGAGTTGTAGATTGCGGGGGGGACAACCATCAGGCAATAAGTCATTTATAAAATGGTAAATTTGTCCTTGCACTTTGAAAGTATAAATGCCTTTATTTCGCCTACACAAATCTTTTTCATAGTTATGAATACCAAGCAAAGTAAAAGCAAAAGTGTTGTTGTAAGTCCTAACGCACGAACGGAAATTATTGTAGCTCTTATCAGGGCTGGTGTATAATGCCTTTAAAGTCGGTGGCATTCCGTTCGCCACAAGAACAACTTCACCCTTACAACAACAAAATCCAGGAGGTTCATATTGAAGTCGCTTCGCTCCACAATAAATACAATCAGGAATCGCGGATAACATAAATGTGTTTTTTGCATCATTTTGCAACGCGCCTGCTGATAACACAATTGTATTCATGTGTGTTTTATTTCCAAATGTCAAAAGCGCATGACATTTTGTTGGCCGCAGCACGAGCGGAAAAAATGAGAATAAAAAAAAGTCAACACCAACTAATAAATCGATTTTTGTTCTTTCAAATACGTTTGAACAAAAATGCGTAAATGGATGACATTTCACACCTGAAGAAATTGCCAATTGGTCATCCACAGAGGCATTACTATGATTGTTTGATGTTTCGCCTATTTGATTTTGTTGGGACAATTTTTTCCATGCGTCTTTATTTTTATTTCTTTTACGCTCACGCAATTCATCTTGCGTAAATCTCGTACGACCTCTTAATCGGTTGTTCATAACTCTAAGCACTGAACAATCATAAATAACTATATTTGCTAAACACGCAGAAGCAAAATTAAAATTAACAAAATGTAAACGTAACGAAAACAAACCAATATAATGTAAAGAAAAAAATAGCACTTAAAAAATAATGTTATTTAAAACAATAGTCAATATAGATGCAGTAACCAATTGTTATTTTTTGGTAATAATATTGCATTTGAAATGTATATTTTGTGATATCAAATATGAGAAATTGACCTCTGATTTGATCGGGTAAAAGTTTATTCATGTTCTCCTGAATTAGTAGGAGAAATTGATATTTTGTATAGATAAAGTTGTAAATGGATGAATGGGAATTTTATTCTACAAATGTACCCATTACATCACTATAGTAACGATTTATTATAATACCAAGATAACAATTATATTATATTATATTCTTTTTTTATTATTATTATATTGTTTGAGATCATGGGAGGAGAGTTTTTTGAATTGTAAATGCATGTTTTGTATCCCACTTTCATTTGTTTATTTCCACACCGGTTCAATCATTCATAAACCTCCATTTTTCATTTGATAAATCCAATCCTTGTTTTACTTTAGAATTTTGGATGGTTGCCTACTTGCAACACAAATAAAGGAACAAGAAGGAAATAATTCTCATGGGAAATCTTCATTTTTATTTGTGCACTTGGAATTTGAAATTTAGAATTTGAATCCTACACATCCTGATTATTGTGCTGCATGGAGTAAATAATTTCGAATAAATGGGTGCTGACGTGCTCATATGTGGATCGGGGTTATGGTTGATTTATTTGCATTGGTCTTAAATTGGGATGGCTTGGTTGTATTTGCCTATTTGGTTAGGTCTAGGTTTTTTGGGTCAAGCCAATTAAGATTATCTTTTGAAAGAATATCAGCAAATGAACATGGTTAAAAAATAGAGTTAATCCCAAAAATGATCCTCCGACTATGTTGATTTTCCAAAATTAGTCATTTACTTTTAATTTGGACAATTTAGGTCCCTTGACTTTCAAATTCTTTCCAACGTTGGTCCTTTCATCAAATTTTGGTTAAATTGAGGCCAAATTAAGGGGTAAAATTGTTCGTTCACTTGTATACCCATATTTCTTATGTCTTATACGCTATATATATGAATATAATATCAGTCGAAGAGACATTGACTGAGATTATATGGCTTCGATTGAGACTTTGACTGAAATTATATTCATATATACAGCGTATACGATAGGAGAAATACGAGTACCAATACACTAAATAGGTGAACGAACAATTTTACCCTTTCATTTGACCTCAACTTAACCAAAATTTTACGAAAGGACCAACATTGAAAAGAATTTGAAAGTCAAGGGACCTAAATTGTCCAAATTAAAAGTCGGGGACTAATTTTGAAAAATCAACATAGTCGGAGGACCATTGCTGGAATTAACTCTTAAAAAATACGCTGAAAAAAAATTTCTGGCTCATCATCCACTATCCTATGCAATAACAAAATAAATTTTGAACATTTGTTTCTTTTGTCTTATCGTTTTTTTTAAAGCAGATTTTTTTTTCTATACTTTAATTTTTGTTATTTGAATTATAAACCTATAATTGATTTAATATTTGTTTTATTTTTTCAGTTATTTTCATTATAACTATATAATTAAATTGAATCGAAAAATAAATAAAATAAACATACGTCATTAAGTTTTTGTATCTTAATCATTTTAAATTTTAATTATAATTAGATTATTCAAAAGTTAAATCAATTAATATTTATTTTGGTGTTGGGTTCCAACATTTATTAAAATAAAATACGTAAAGTAGATTTTACTAATACTTATAAATACTTATATACTTTTCATTGTTGTTTTTTTGTTAATCATTTTAAATTGTAATTATATTAGATTATTCAAAAGTTAAATCAATAAATATTTATTTTGGTGTTTGGTTCCTACATTTATTATTATTGTAGTGATGTATAACAAAAAGTTATGGAGGCAGGCAGGCAGCATATGCATGTGGGTTTCAAATTTTTTTTTGGCAGCTTTGCACTTTTTTCCTAATTTACAATTTTTTTTATAAGAATTCTCATTTCCACTTAATATAGTATCTCCACATCAACTTTCATCTTTATTAATTCCATTCGGCAGTAGAGGAGAATAGGATAAGAATTACCCAGTTTTTTTTCTCTTCTTTCTTTCGTTCGGCAGAGAAGTAAACAGAATAATTTTTTTTGTTTTCTTCATCCCTCATTTCTTGTTGGAGCTCATATTCACCTTGTTGTTGCCGTGGATGGGTTTGGCTAGTTATTTGATGTTGTCTTTATCATATATTTTGAAGGTCAGTTTGATTTTATATTCTGTCTCTTTTGGATATTCGCGTATTGTTCTTTGTAATATATGATGTTATCTTTATCATATATTTTGAAGGTCAGTTTGAATTTACATTCTGTCTCTTTTGGATATTCGCGTATTGTTCTTTGTAATATATGCAATTATAGATTATAGACGATTTTTGTCATGTGCAAGATATATGTCAGAAATATTTGTATATGTAGATTCCTAATGTAAAGATGTATTTTAGTATACATTAAATTAATAATAACGATATGGAAAATGTTCTTTCTCTAATTTTTTTTTCCAAACATATTCAGTTGACAAAGAAAATGATTTACCAAGAATAGAACTTAACTTTTACAACATAAGATTTAATTTTAGACTTACAGGTTGTGAAGCGGCGTAGAATTACATTTGTAATGTGAAGATGTATTTTAGTATACATTAAATTAATAANCCTCCATTTTTCATTTGATAAATCCAATCCTTGTTTTACTTTAGAATTTTGGATGGTTGCCTACTTGCAACACAAATAAAGGAACAAGAAGGAAATAATTCTCATGGGAAATCTTCATTTTTATTTGTGCACTTGGAATTTGAAATTTAGAATTTGAATCCTACACATCCTGATTATTGTGCTGCATGGAGTAAATAATTTCGAATAAATGGGTGCTGACGTGCTCATATGTGGATCGGGGTTATGGTTGATTTATTTGCATTGGTCTTAAATTGGGATGGCTTGGTTGTATTTGCCTATTTGGTTAGGTCTAGGTTTTTTGGGTCAAGCCAATTAAGATTATCTTTTGAAAGAATATCAGCAAATGAACATGGTTAAAAAATAGAGTTAATCCCAAAAATGATCCTCCGACTATGTTGATTTTCCAAAATTAGTCATTTACTTTTAATTTGGACAATTTAGGTCCCTTGACTTTCAAATTCTTTCCAACGTTGGTCCTTTCATCAAATTTTGGTTAAATTGAGGCCAAATTAAGGGGTAAAATTGTTCGTTCACTTGTATACCCATATTTCTTATGTCTTATACGCTATATATATGAATATAATATCAGTCGAAGAGACATTGACTGAGATTATATGGCTTCGATTGAGACTTTGACTGAAATTATATTCATATATACAGCGTATACGATAGGAGAAATACGAGTACCAATACACTAAATAGGTGAACGAACAATTTTACCCTTTCATTTGACCTCAACTTAACCAAAATTTTACGAAAGGACCAACATTGAAAAGAATTTGAAAGTCAAGGGACCTAAATTGTCCAAATTAAAAGTCGGGGACTAATTTTGAAAAATCAACATAGTCGGAGGACCATTGCTGGAATTAACTCTTAAAAAATACGCTGAAAAAAAATTTCTGGCTCATCATCCACTATCCTATGCAATAACAAAATAAATTTTGAACATTTGTTTCTTTTGTCTTATCGTTTTTTTTAAAGCAGATTTTTTTTTCTATACTTTAATTTTTGTTATTTGAATTATAAACCTATAATTGATTTAATATTTGTTTTATTTTTTCAGTTATTTTCATTATAACTATATAATTAAATTGAATCGAAAAATAAATAAAATAAACATACGTCATTAAGTTTTTGTATCTTAATCATTTTAAATTTTAATTATAATTAGATTATTCAAAAGTTAAATCAATTAATATTTATTTTGGTGTTGGGTTCCAACATTTATTAAAATAAAATACGTAAAGTAGATTTTACTAATACTTATAAATACTTATATACTTTTCATTGTTGTTTTTTTGTTAATCATTTTAAATTGTAATTATATTAGATTATTCAAAAGTTAAATCAATAAATATTTATTTTGGTGTTTGGTTCCTACATTTATTATTATTGTAGTGATGTATAACAAAAAGTTATGGAGGCAGGCAGGCAGCATATGCATGTGGGTTTCAAATTTTTTTTTGGCAGCTTTGCACTTTTTTCCTAATTTACAATTTTTTTTATAAGAATTCTCATTTCCACTTAATATAGTATCTCCACATCAACTTTCATCTTTATTAATTCCATTCGGCAGTAGAGGAGAATAGGATAAGAATTACCCAGTTTTTTTTCTCTTCTTTCTTTCGTTCGGCAGAGAAGTAAACAGAATAATTTTTTTTGTTTTCTTCATCCCTCATTTCTTGTTGGAGCTCATATTCACCTTGTTGTTGCCGTGGATGGGTTTGGCTAGTTATTTGATGTTGTCTTTATCATATATTTTGAAGGTCAGTTTGATTTTATATTCTGTCTCTTTTGGATATTCGCGTATTGTTCTTTGTAATATATGATGTTATCTTTATCATATATTTTGAAGGTCAGTTTGAATTTACATTCTGTCTCTTTTGGATATTCGCGTATTGTTCTTTGTAATATATGCAATTATAGATTATAGACGATTTTTGTCATGTGCAAGATATATGTCAGAAATATTTGTATATGTAGATTCCTAATGTAAAGATGTATTTTAGTATACATTAAATTAATAATAACGATATGGAAAATGTTCTTTCTCTAATTTTTTTTTCCAAACATATTCAGTTGACAAAGAAAATGATTTACCAAGAACAGAACTAAACTTTTACAACATAAGATATAATTTTAGACTCACAGGTTGTGAAGCGGCGTAGAATTCTCACCTATCAGAATGGATGCAAGTCATGCCGCTGTCTACAGCTACGCTGCAAAGAAGGTTTTTCCTGCACTGAAAAAAGCAAGTTATGTAACCTATTTCACACCATGGAAGTGGCAATTTACTCTAATAGTGTTTAAAAAAAATCAAGATGGTCTACTTAATTTGTCTAATGAAGCAGATGAATATAAATAATTATGAACTCACAGGTTGCAAAGCGGTGTAGAATTCGAAGGTTTCAGGAAATTTGAGGTATGTTATGATGTTCAAACTCGTGGAGGAAGGCAGCATTTTATGTGCACTCAGAAAAGCACTTTCAAAAAAGAAAGGTCCGTGACTACAATAATTAAAGCATTAGAATGGGACAAGTTCTCCTAACATATTTTCCCGTAACTTGCGGTATTGTGTTCCTTTTCATTGTCAGTTAAATATTATGTTATTTATATGTTTTGGAATATTGTGTTTGGTGCCCGACGTTACCCGTTCGAAATGATATAATTATATAGAGTTTTTTAAAAATAGTGGGTAGTTGGACCCACAAAGACGGTAATGAAGAAATGATAATATATTTACTTCACCTTTAGCTCTATATATTCTTTTGTATGTTTATTTATTAAAAATTGTAATGTGGCAGACATTGGTTTGGGAATTGGCCCACCACAGAAGTAAAAAACACTATGGTGTCACAAGACCCAAACTATTTTTTGTAATAATGTGTCAGACATTTTGTTGGGAATTGGCCCACCACAAAAGTAAAAACACTATAGTGTCACAAGACCCAAACTATTTTTGTAATAACTATAATATAATATTGAAGCCTAAATTATGTTTAGATAGCATGCGTATATAATATCCAAATCAGGCCCATGAAAATAGTGTCAAAGTTGTATTTAAGCAGCCTGAAATTGGAAGGTCGATTATCGGCAAGGGCAAATATGGCATTCTGTTTGCAAAGCACATCCATAAAAGCACAAGGTACAAAGAAATGTCATCGGAAAAAGTCTTGGGCAAATTATATTGAGCTTTTATATGTTATAGTGATTAGATAGCATGCGTATATAATATCCAAATCAGGCCCATGAAAATAGTGTCAAAGTTGTATTTAAGCAGCCTGAAATTGGAAGGTCGATTATCGGCAAGGGCAAATATGGCATTCTGTTTGCAAAGCACATCCATAAAAGCACAAGGTACAAAGAAATGTCATCGGAAAAAGTCTTGGGCAAATTATACTGAGCTTTTATATGTTATAGTGATAAAAGGTGGATAAAGGATTATCTCATTTATCTGCGTGAAAATTTATCTTGAATGAATATATATCTTTTGAAGATTCTATTTGTAACTTCTTTATTTATTTATTTATTTTATTCTATTTTATTTTTCTAATTTTACCGCTTTGGACGTAGAAAGTAGAAACCATTTGTGCGGTCGGCAAGGCAAAATGCTAAGAGCTGCAACTTCTCATTCACCGGCGATTGCCATTCCGGCGGCTCTATTGGCTTTCTCTGCTGCCAGAATCTCGCCCTCTCTATCCTTTCGCAGGCTCTCCACTTTCGGCCTCGCTCTTGCCGGAAGAGCCTTCTTGCACTGTACACTCAGTCGCCGTTTTCCCCTCCCCGGGATGGTCAATCTCTCACTCATGTCGGACCGCCTTCCTGTTTCTAAAGGCATCAGAGGTGCTTATTTTCTCCGACATTTTTGTGTGATTCTATCTGTGCACTTTTGTTGCAGTGATGATTTGCTTACTCCATTTTAATTTTTTGTGAACAATTGTTTTCATGGAAGCCAGAGTTCTGTATGGGTCAGGGTTTAATAGGTGAAAACCTTCCTGTCTATTTCTACGAAGTTTTTGGCTATTAGAGCCGGTTATAGTGGAGTACTTTTTTTAAAACCTTCCTGTGTATTTCACTATTTCTTAACATTGTCTGTAGAAGAAAACTCTGGAAGAGACACGCTGCCGACATTCTGGATATTGCAAGTTTATTATTGGGAGCAATTTTGGCTAGGCTATATGTGTACTTTAACTACATTTGGTTTGTTTTTATTCGAGAATTACTTATGTTTTTATCTTTTAGGCCCTGTACTTGTGTTATTTCGTGATTTGAATATATGGTCAGAATGCCTGACAATTGTTAAATTAATCTATGAGAAAAGTATGATCAGCTGTTTTCCTTATACCCTTTGTGCAATGCCTTTGTTAGTATTGTCTCCTGCAAAAATGCGGATTGTTAAGTAGAAAAGTAAAATGAAAAAGATAAGGACTCCCTAGAGAAGGGAGCAAAGAGATGAAAAATTACAGTTGCAATGCTTCTATTCCATTTCCCCTTCATGGCTTATCTTTAAATTGAGTGAAAGAAAGCAGTTCAGAGTTGTGGATCCTATTTTTGAGAATTACTTCTTGTGTATGAATAATTGAAGAGACTGAGCAGTGCTTAATTCCCTATCATAGTCTTAACAACAGGCACATTTCAAGAAGGTTTTCGTCAAGTAACATCTCCCAACACCATATTGAAACTTTTTGGCTGCTATAGTTCACACATAAGAAACAGGCCAGCAATAAAAATGCCTCTTACACCCATGTCTCTTTGCCAAAAATGATATCAGGAGGGCATTTTTGTCACATGACACTTTTTTTCTTCTTTCCTGAACCAATTGTATATAATCAAAATATCCCACCCTTTTCATTTTTGTAAGGAGGCATGAGAGTAAGAGCCATTGAAGAATTTCCTTGCACATACACAGAGATTTGGGTATGGGTATTTTTGTCACTTGATTGTTTATTCATTTATCATTCCTAAAACCAATCTAACACTTGAATATAATTCTTTTTGTATTATTTTCTATGAACCAAATAATGAAATAGTATTTCTATTTTATTCCTCCTCTATTTCATTCTTTATTCAAACCTATTTCTATTCCCTCTGTTTTCATTTCACAAACCAAGATTATTAAAGTTTCTTATCTTTCACTTATTGCTTATACTATATGAAACCACATACTTGTCAGCTTCATTTAGTTCTGGAAGCAGTTCAGAACACAATAGGGAAATATTAGTTCAGCATTTGCTCGTGAAAGAAGATGACCAGAAGCTTCTGCTGGAACTTCAGAAAAGAATTGCACAAGGTTTGTTTTCATGCATTTTTTATACTACTGAGTAAATAATTGGTAACAGTGTTCACGTGTTAGAGAAATTTTAGTTGTACTTCTAAACTTGGGTTATCTGGAATAAGAGTATGTTGTATATATTTCTCTTATTGATTCACTACACACTGATTACATATATATACATCTAAGGATGGAGACAAATGGGGACACTTTTCCTGAAAAAAATACACTAACTACACCCCTGGAAACACTCCAGGAAACACTCCAGATTTTGCTCCATAATATTTCACACTCCCCCTCAAGCTGGAGAATATAAATTATATACACCAAGCTTGTTACAAATATACTCAACTCTAGGAGCTCTAAGGGACTTAGTTAGGATATCAGCTAACTGATCAGTAGAATTGACGAAACTGGTTGTAATACATCCAGACACAATCTTTTCTCTGATGAAGTGGCAATCAACCTCGATATGTTTGGTCCTTTCATGAAAAACTGGATTTGAGGCGATATGTAGTGCTGCTTGGTTATCACATATTAATGTCATTTGAGCAACATCACCACACTGCAACTCTTGGAGTAAGTGCTTCAGCCATATGAGTTCACATGTAGCTAAAGCCATAGCTCGGTATTCAGCTTCGGCACTAGATCTGGCAACCACATCCTGCTTCTTACTTTTCCAAGATATAAGATTACCACCAATGAGTACACAATAACCTGAAGTAGAGCGCCTGTCAAATGGACAACCGGCCCAATCTGCATCAGAATACCCAACAACCTGAGTATGCCCTCTATCTTCATATAGTAGACCTTGTCCCGGTGATCCCTTGATATATTTTAGAACCCGAACAGCAGCATCCCAATGAGTATCACAAGGGTTCTCAAGAAACTGACTCAATACACTGACTGCAAAAGAGATATCTGGTCGTGTGATAGTGAGATAATTCAATTTTCCAATTAATCTCCTATATCGTTCTCGATCAGACAATGGCTCCCCCTGTCCTGGTAGAAGTTTAACATTAGGATCCATTGGATTACCCACAGGTTTACAATCCAACATACCAGTCTCTTCTAAAATGTCCAAAGCATACTTTCTTTGAGAAATGACTATACCACTGTCAGACTGGGCTACTTCAATTCCGAGAAAATACTTTAGCTTGCCTAAATCCTTGGTCTGGAACCGACTGAAAAGATACTCTTTCAATTGAGATATGCCATCTTGATCACTCCCTGTAATAACAATGTCATCCACATATACTATAAGGTATATGCATTTCCCATTAGAATGACGATAGAAAACAGAATGATCAACTTCACTTCTAGTCATACCAAACTCACATAACACAGAGCTAAATCTCCCAAACCAAGCTCGTGGAGATTGCTTTAAACCATATAAGGAGCGATGAAGTTTACATACCAAACCAGAAGACTCCCCCTGAGCAACAAACCCAGGTGGTTGCTCCATATAAACCTCCTCCTGAAGATCACCATGGAGAAAAGCATTCTTGATATCCAACTGATATAAGTCCCAATGATTTATGGCTGCTAAAGACAAAAGTAATCGAACTGATGCAATTTTAGCTACAGGAGAAAAAGTATCAGTGTAATCTAAGCCAAAAATTTGAGTGTAGCCTTTTGCCACCAGTCGTGCCTTAAGGCGATCGATCTTGCCATCAGGCCCCACCTTCACAGTATAAATCCACCTACAACCAACAACGGTTTTACCAGGAGGGAGGGGTACCAATTCCCATGTACCACTAGATTGTAGTGCCTCCATTTCTGTTAACATGGCTTGGCGCCAATCTGGATCCAAGAGGGCCTCATGAGTGGTTTTAGGGATAGACACAGAAGAAAGGTGAGAAAGGAAGGCAAAGTACGGGGAAGATACACGATGATAACTCAAAAATGTATATATAGGATGAGGATTACAAGTAGAACGTGTACCTTTCCGGATAGCAATGGGTGCCTCAGTGGAATCAATGTTAGATGATAGTGGAAGTGGTGGAACCGCAGTTGAAGGATCGGGTGGCACAGGTGAGTCATCAGGCACCTTAGTAGTCACAGGGCGAGGACGGCGTTGGTAAACTTGAAGAGGACGATCAGGAGCAGTTGGAGGATCAGGAGCAGTTGGAGGATCAGAAGCATGGGCGAATGGAAGCGGACCAAGATAAGGAATGGGAAGAACCTCAGAAACAGATATTGTGTTATCTGAGGGCTGGAAAAAAGGAGTAGACTCAATAAAGGTGACATCTGCAGACATGAAATGACGCTTAAGTTCTGGAGAATAGCACCGATAACCCTTTTGTAGCCGAGAATAACCTAAGAAAACACACTTGACAGCCTTAGGGGTCAGTTTCGAACGCCCAGGGGTCATATCATGAACAAAACAAACACATCCAAAAACTCGAGGTGGAAGAGGGAAAGGATCAACAGAAGGATACAAGATGGAATATGGTGTATCATTATGTAACACTGAGGATGGCATGCGATTGATAAGGTAACATGCAGTAAGGATAGCATCAGCCCAAAAATGATGAGGAACATGAGAGTGTACTAACATAGTACGAGCAATTTCAACTAAATGTCGATTTTTACGCTCAGCCACCCCATTTTGCTGAGGCGTGTAAACACACGACCGTTGGTGTAACATTCCTCGAGAGGTCATATAGGACTGAAATGGATTAGATAGGTATTCTTTAGCATTGTCACTTCGTAGAATACGAATGGGTTTACCAAATTGAGTTTGTATTTCAGCACAAAAATTTTGAAAAATCTGAAATAACTCAGAACGATCTTTCATAAGGAAAACCCAAGTACATCTAGAATGATCATCAATAAAAGTGACAAAGTAACGAAATCCTAAAGTAGAACTGACACGACATGGACCCCAAACATCAGTATGGACTAAATCAAAGAGAGACGCAGCTCGATTATTGACTCTCCGTGGAAAGGACTCACGTGCTTGCTTTCCAAGATGACATGACTCACACTCTAATGAATCAATAGAAAGGCTTGGCACCATACGTCGGAGTTTGGAAAGGCTAGGATGGCCTAAACGACTGTGGAGAATCATAGGAGAATCTGTGGATGCACAAGCAGCAAGATTATCACCACGAAGATAATAGAGACCTTGTGACTCAAGTCCTGTGCCAATCACCTTTCCCGTACTGCGGTCCTGTACAACAACCGAATTAGCAAAAAAAGTTACAGAACAATTGAGAGTGCGGGTAATTTTACTCACAGAGACAAGATTGAAGGGACTATTAGGAACATATAAGACAGATTCTAGAGGAAAAGATGACATGGGAGAGGCTTGACCAACACCAGTAGCAAGTGTTTGATGACCGTTTGCTAAGGTGACCATGGGCAGAGCCTTGGACTTTGAAACATTAGTCAAAAGAGATATATTACCAGAAATATGATCCGAGGCTCCTGAGTCTAGAATCCAAGTACCTGGGGTGTTGGTTTTGGAGAGACATATCGAAGAGGATGTACCAGCAGGTGTGGGGGGACCAAGTCGAGATGCTTTAAATTGAAGATATTCTTCATATTCTGTTGGAGTCATCTCAAACGAGGTACAACCTGAATTTTGGATCTCAGATTGCACCACATTAACAGAGTGAGGAGGTCTGCCATGCAATTTGAAGCAACGATCCTTGGTATGTCCTAACTTGTGGCAGAAGTCACACCGAGTTCGATTGCCACGACGAGTAACCCCAGATGATCCAGATTGTCCTTTATCTGTAGTCCGAGATGCTAGTGCAGATGAATCTTTTATAGGTTCAATTGAGGGAGCAGAGGTGACCCGAAGTAGTCTGGCAGAGGCTTCAGTTAAAGTGGGCACTGTAGGACTTGCCAAAATCTGATCTCGAACATGGACCAAGTCGGGACGAAGGGTAGCCAAGGTGAACACCATAAAGAACTTGTCATACTGCTTTACATGACCCTCCGCAATCTTCTCATGAGGCATCAGACTATTATATTCTTGTTGTAATGCTTCTATTCGGCCAAGGAATTCTGGTATACTCATATCAACCGTACCACGAAAGTTAAGCATATTTGAAATCAGAGAATAAAGACGTTGGATATCATTAGTGTAAAGTGACATTGCTTTGTTCCAAACTTCATAACATGTTTCATAGGCCTTGTAGATGTTATGAAGTTTGGGATCAATAGATTGCCAAAGCATATTGCACAACAAGGCATCTACTTTCTCCCATTCACTTAAACTCTCCTTTTTAACATCTTCAAACTTGGTGTCTAAATGAGAAGACATGCCTTGGCCTTTGAACCAAAGTTTTACCGATGTAGCCCAAGAGGCATAATTTTCCCCACCAGTTAATTTATCCATGGTAATGATGGGGAGAGAAGTAAAAGTAGTAGTAGATGAAGCCATAATAAAAGAACAGAAAACTGCCCTGACTGTTGACCGGCGAGTTGACCGTTGACCGGCGAGTTGACCGTTGACCGGCGAGTTGACCGGCGACCGACGGGAGATCTGAAAACACTGCTGTGTGCGTCTCCTCAAGGAGATTCTGATGGAGGCAGCAGCACCTTGAACAAAGATCTGAGAAGAGAGATCTGTCCAAAAACAGTTTACTACTTCCGGCGATGGCGGTGGCGCGTGGCGGCGCGTGCGGCGGAGGATGACGACGGGACTCCTGGCCTGACTTCGCGACGAGGTTCCGAGTAAGGCTGTGGTGGTAGTTTCTTTACGCACTAGCCAGAAATGCGTCAGAACAAAATAAACAGTCGCGGGTTGCCGGAACAAATGGTGTTGCCGGAAAATTTATTTTATTTTTTATTTTTTTATTTTTTTTTTTTTTAGAAGAAGTAATAGCCTGGAACAGGCTCTGATACCATCTGGAATAAGAGTATGTTGTATATATTTCTCTTATTGATTCACTACACACTGATTACATATATATACATCTAAGGATGGAGACAAATGGGGACACTTTTCCTGAAAAAAATACACTAACTACACCCCTGGAAACACTCCAGGAAACACTCCAGATTTTGCTCCATAATATTTCACAGGTTATAAACCCTGGTTACTAGATCCAATCTTCTCTTTTTTCTGGTCAATGCAAGGTTTTTGCTGATGGAATAACTTGTGTTATATGAAGGTGAGGATCTTAGTGATTTGGCTGCTGAATATTCAATTTGCCCATCAAAAGAAGGAGGAGGAATGCTTGGTTGGGTGAGAAAGGGGCAAATGGTATGTCACATTTATTACTTGTCTATTTTGACCTTTTGGAGCTATTCCCCCCCTAGATGGTCCTTGTGATTATTGAAATCAAAATGTTTTCAAGGCTGTGCTTTAGTTATAAGGCTTAATCATAAATTGAAATGTTTTATTTGGAACTTGCAGGCTCTAAAATTTTAGAAACCAAGACTGCAGATGCCTCACAATTTATAATTTACTCTAAAAGATGAAGTAAGAATGCTATTATGAATTATACACATATTTGGGTTCAGGAGATGATTAATCAATTGTGGTTTTATTTTCCCTTGATAAATGGGATGCCAAACTGAAAATTCCAGTTAACTTTCAATAATATTCTACATATTCCCTTATCCTTTTCTATTTCTGAATATTGAATTTTTGCAATTGTCATTCCTTTAACATCTGTCATGGTTTTGTATCTGGTAAAACCTTTCTGTTATAACCATAGAACTACATTCTTCAAATACAAGGATGGTTCAATGTGAGAATTTGACAGAGGTTGTAGAAATCTGTGTTGCTTTGTTTATAAACACCCAGAAAGAATAGCCTTCTCTTTCCTGTTGCCAGAAAAGGATGCCCAGGGATTAAAGGGGCAGTTGTTTGAAAGAGTTCTGATTTAGTAGCAGTACTGGTTTTAAATGGTTTTTGGCTGGTAAAACCTTCGCTCCTGGGTTTTAAATGTTTTATCTTATTTTAAAGGTCAATGGTTTTGTTCATTGTTAGTGCTAACCAATGTTTAGCCTGAGAGTGTGAAGGATTGACCCTAGCTGTTCTTTACCAGAACAAGGCTTTATTCTCTAATTGGGAGTTTGGGACTTCTATTAGTGTTTCCATTTCTCTTGGATCGCATGCTGCATTATGCAGTCCTACATGCCAAAATCATTTGATAACCTTTTTTTTTGATAAGTTTCTACTTGATTGATGTATCTTAACTTGGTAACTTATATACAGGTGCCAGAATTTGAGGAAGCTGCATTTGGTGCACCCATTAACAAGGTTGTCAGATGCAAAACAAAGTTTGGATGGCATTTATTGCAAGTCCTATCTGAGAGGTAATCTGAGGACTCGTCATCAATTGAAACTCCTTTAGTATACACATCTTGTTTCATACTTTTCTGTTTTATTATGTCCAGGGAAGAATCCATTCTTGAGCATATCCAACCCAATGAGCTTTATGTGAAATTGCACGATCCCACTTTCATGGAAGATGCTCAATTGGTTGATGTTCGGGAACCAGAAGAAGTGTATGCGCTGACTTTGTTAATTCAGAGTGATTTCCAATTAAAGCTATTTTGTTTCTGCATTTCAAATATCAGAAGTAACTGTTGAAAGTGGAAATATAATGAAGAAATAAATACTTCTTGGAAGAGGCCTTAATCATTGAAAAGTATAATGTTCATATGTTCACATGAAATTGATCAAAATTTTGCAGGACTAATTTCTAGTTTTCTTTTCCTAACTTCAGCAACCCCCTCTCCATTGCTTGTTGAAGTCTGGAAGAAAGTAGTGAAAATGTGAAGAACTATTCTTATTCACTCTTTTTACTCTTTCTGTTTTATTTTTTCTTGCACAGAGCCAAAGCACATCTGCCAGGCTTTCAGGTTCTTCCACTTCGCCAATTTGGAGAATGGGGACCCGAAATTACAACTAAGTTTGATCCTCAGAAGGATACATATGTCCTGGTTCGTACATATTTCTTAGTAAAGCATAACATTTGAACTTAGTTTGGTCTTTGCCTAGGTTGTTGCCAGGTGGCAAACCCTTGTGGGAAGGGGATGTTAACAGCACTTTCACCCACTCCAATGTATGAACTTTCACTCGATTGTCACTCTTCAAAGACCAGTTGGTCTCTGAATTAAACTGATAATGTTATCTTCTATCTCAACTCTGTGACTGTTCTGAATTAAACTTGTCATCTGACATGCAACCCTTGCCATTCTTCCTCCACTTATCTTTAATACCCTAGGTCTCTGTACAACAAGGATTCTTATCTGTATTCTTTCTGTACTTGCTTCATTCTTCATATGAAATTGATAATATGTGGTAATGGCTTCCAATTTCAAGCTCTCGAGATCTCACTGTAACCAAGTAGTTTCTTCCACCGCTTGAATTGGGTATTTGATCATAACTATTCCGCCAACCTGACTGGTAAAAAGTGGGCCTAATCCTTGATAAAGTTGTAATACATCTAAGAAATTATTTCATCAAAGTTATTCCCCTTGGGCTACCTAGCAACATGTACTAAATTCCCTGTCCAAGCCAAGGAGCTTATGCCAAAGAGTCCTGACAAATGATGACTGAGCTGAAATTCAGCATGTTTGAACCATCAACCATGAAATGCTTGCTTTCAACTTAGATTGCATGCTCATTTCTTTGTCTTCTAACTTTGTATTTAATGTTTGTTTCTGAATATTGAATACCCCTCTTGTTAAACCAATATCAATCTTTTCTGCAGTGTCACCATGGAATGCGGTCTTTGCAAGTTGCCAAGTGGTTGCAGACACAGGTAAATCAATTGGCATTTGCTTATAATTTAAAAGATAGCATAGTTTATCTTCCATGTAAAAACCTTTGCTCATTTAAAAAGCAAATAATTGTCTCACACAGGAATACACAAAACATTTTTTTAAGGAAAACTGTTAAAGTTGCTCAAGGCTTATAACATCAATTAAAATGACTAAAATCTGAAAGCTGCTCAAGTCCCAGGTACCGTCTGCCATGGGATTGAAAGGGCCTAATGTTTGAAAGAATGGAACTAAAAGAGATGGTATTTGAGCCTATAAAAAATGGCTGTAGGCTTAATAATAAGTGCAATATCTTTTATCTACTGATATGATGAATTCAAATGGAAATAGCACTTTTGTGAAGCATGTTGAACCTAACTTGCTAGAGTTCTGCAATCATTGGCTAACTTTCATTGTTCTCTTTAAATGCTTTTTCTAAGCATGAAATCCCCATGTTGGGATGTTTAACTAGTAAATGAAATCATCATTTATATTGTGTATTTGTGTCATGCAACTCTTTCTGAAATCTTATTTCAGTTATCTGCATTTCCATTCTGTCAAGCCTAATTGTGTCGAATGTCGATGCAATTGCTCTCTTGGTTCTTTTATGCGGATGCTTCGAGTATTTATCATGAATACTTTGATTTGCTTTTCCAAAACTTATTTCGTAACTGTCAACTAAAGGGAAAGGAACCTAGAGAAAATGGAGTAGATTATATGATGCATAGACATTGAAAGTGGATTGCTTTTACTATAAAGAGATGAATTTCTAACTTCTAAGTGTAGATTATTAAATTATGGTTATAAAAAATTAACAGAAGAATAAGTGAGTCTAGTTAATTGTTTCCAACCGTTATTAACTTATTATTGCTAGGTAATAATCCTTTGTCAAAAGTATTTGGTTATTTTTTTAAAACAGACGTGCTCTGATACGGTCTTGGGTCAAATCCCACCCTCAAATGTTGGCCAATATGTTCAAATTGAGTTGGAATCAATTTAGTTATCTTATTTCCTATTTTATTACTAGTTGCTCTTTCTACTTTAAGTAAGCATATTTTAGAATATCGTTTCCTTATATCTTAAGCTGTTACTCCTATATATATGGATAAGTATTACATTGTTTTAGTAAGTTGGAAATTAAATAAAATCAAAAGGGAAGTTTCTTCTTCAAGCTTCTTCTTTCTCTCTCGTTCTGCCTTCCCCTCACCATAGGGAACCCAGCTTCTTCTTCTATTAGCCATCGTCCTGTGACATGAAGCCAAACATCCAACACATCATTTGGTTTTCGTTGCCGGCGTCATGGGTACAGATTTGAACAATGCCGTCATCAAAGCCTTGCAAAAATCTGTCAAAGCCTTGGAATTATAGCATGAGAAAATTGAGAACTTGTCCGCTACTGTTTCTTCTCTGTCCACCGCATCCCACACCCATACCGCTCCTCTGGCCAATATGGAGAGGTTGGTCAAACAGTTAGTCACCAATCAAGGTAAACAACCGATTCAAGAGGAGAACTCTGTTACCGCTGTTCACATCAGAGGGGTCTCTACTACGGCTGACATAGGGGATCGTTCACACTGTTTTTACCAGTATTCCAAGGTCGAATTCCCATTGTTTTCAGAGGAAGACCCTATGGTTTGGCTAGTTCGTTGTGAGTCTTCATTTCGCCATGCCAACACACCAGACCAGGAACGTTTTCCTCTGTGACACCGTTCGCTTCCTGGGCATCGTTTAAGGAAGAGTGTTGTTTGAGTTTTGGGCCACCCCGGAGCATTAATCTGCTGGGCGAACTGAAGCTACTCTTCTAGACCGGTAGACACATTGATGATTATGTCAAGGATTTTTGGGCTCACCTTGCACGAGCAGGCATAGTACTCCTAGCTCAACGTGTTGATCTTTTTACTGGTGGTCTGGACAAGGTACTTGGGATTGACGTGGAGAGGACCAAGCCTAGTTCTCTAAACGAAGCCATCAATACAGCCCATAACTTCTATAGGAAATGCCACCTCTTAGGCCTTATGCCCGCCAAAATGACACACAACAACCCGCCCCCTGCCGCACACCTTCACTCTGCCCGTGTTTCACTACCCCCACAACAACTAACCAACCACACCAACTCACCCGGACATTCATTTAAATTCTTATCCCCGGTAGAAAAGGCTGAGAGGGATGCCAAAAAGTTGTGTTATAAGTGTTATGAACGTTTTTTTCCCGGGACATATATGCCGCCACCTTTTTTGTGTTGTGGACATTAGAGGGTGGCGAAAAACTGCTAGCTTGGCATGCATCCACGAATAAATTCCCTGAATACAGCCTGAACGCACGTGGAGGAATCACTTGAATTAGGCCTGAAAGCTATCACTTGCTTTCCATCCTTCAAGCTTAAGGACAAGTTTGATCTGCATGAAGGGGGTGATGATACGGTCTTGGGTCAAATAGCAACCTCAAATGCTGGCCAATTTGCTCAAATTGATTGGAATCAATTTAGTTATCTTATTTCCTATTTTATTAGTAGTTGCTCTTTTTACTTTAAGTAAGCATATTTTAGAATATCATTTCCTTATGTCTTAAGTTGTTACTCCTATATATATGAAGAAGTATTTTACATTGTCTTAGTAAGTTGGAATTTAAATAAAATCAAAAGGGATGTTTCTTCCTCCAAAGTCTTTCTCTCTATTTTTGCCTTCCCCTCACCATAGGGAACCCAACTTCTTCTTTTATTAGCCATCGTCCCGTGATGCGAAGCCAAACATTTGACACATATCATGCTCAAAGGTAAGGGGCATAGTATTGGTCAAGCAAGCTTTGTGCCTCACAAGGATATTACTCTGATTATCAAATTTTGTTAAAATCTGTTTTCCATCCTTGTATCCACAGCATGCTTTCTATCATTTATTCCTTAATGAGAAATAAGTTTCCTCAAAACCTCAATCTTTGGTGTTATGGAATATATAAGTAATATGAACTCTATAATATATTAGGCAGCTTGGAGATTTAGGGTTTTGAGTAGGTAGTCATATGGAAACTTGTTTCCTTATTCAAAGTCTTTTAACATGTATTTATAGGGCCGTGTATTCTCTTTTCTAATATACAAGATATACAACTTATTCAGAAATCTTCTCTTTACTTTCGTAACATTTAGCTATCAGCATTACTATGAAGAATTGAAGAGTGCTTAATTTTATAGTCATGCCTTATACACTTCTCAAGCTGTTATGAAATACATGCATTTTCAGTTAGAGTAATTTGAAACAATTTTCTACTGCTTGTCTGAGGCTCTGAGCATAAAACTGCTGTATAATTTGTAACTCAATGCAGACAACAATCTTGAATACCATATTACTTCTGCCATTCTACCTGTTATGTGAAAGAATATATTTCTTTATATAATCAAAAGTACATGTACGATATATACATATATGGGGCTTGGGCTATTTACCTAGAGTTTACACTCATATATTTAACATTCCTCCTCAAAGCTCGCAAATTATATTGTGGACTAGGGTCCACCATGTGCATTGTGGACCTTGGTCTAGATTTTATACATACCTGTACTTTCACTTAACAGATTATGTACATTTAGTTATAATTAAATGTACATAATTTGTTAACTAAATGTACATAATAATTGAATGTACATAATTTGTTAATTGAAAGTACATAATATGTTAACTATACATACATAATCCGGACCAACGTTCACAATGCTCATGGTGGATCTTGGTCCAAGATATAACTTGCGAGCTTTGAGGGGAGTGTTAAATATATTAGTGTAACTCTAGGTAAACAACCCGAGCTTTGAGGGGGAGTGTTATATATATGAATAGGTGCTTACTTCTTAAGGGTTGTGTCTATATATATGTGTGATGTTTCTTCATTTGAAACATAGAATTATTGAAATATATTGTAACCTTTTAGTATTATAATACATCGTCTTATTCTTTGATTCTTCATCTTTGCTTTCGACTAACTGGCAGGTGGTTGTTATTCTCCTCTTGACATGCCTTTCGATCTTTCAAATTGAACATGGTATCAGAGCCTACGTTTCCTAGGCTATTTGCCTTCTTATTTTCCGAAAACACCATTTTTCTGGCCATAAGCGATAACCCATCTTGTTCCGACACACATCTGGCCGTTGTTTGAAAGGAAAAAAAAAAAAAACTAACACAACCTTACTCGGAATGGCGTTGTGACCTATCTTCAAAAATCCACTAGAAAAAAACGACCTCATGCACCTCCACGAGCTCTCGCAACCCGGTGAAGTGGTGAACTCCACTTCTCCAGTGCAGATTTCCCTCCTCAAGCATCTTATGGTAAAACCTACATCGGAGTGTTCTCTTCCTCCAGCGAGCTTACCAGTATAATACTCTACTTTTTTAGGAACTGATTTATCCACATGGCTTCATCTAGTTTCACCATTTGGTGTTCTCGGTGTTCATATATTATTTTATTTTTTGGGTGTATTGTCATTACTATGAGCTCCACTACATCCTTTGTTTCTCATGCTTCATTTACTCTGCCGCTCTTGATGAAGATTGTTGTTGGCAAGTCCTAGAGTACATATGTTGTTGTGGGGGTGTTCATGTTAAGCTTCATCCTTGGTGCATTCATCATCATTCTCAAGGGTTGTGCATAGCGTTGTCTCTTTGAAGCCATCCAACATTGTTATCCTCTAGTTGCATTTAATCTTCATTTATAATTTAGAGTGAGGTGGAGAGTTTATTTTAACCAAAGTTCCAAACGTCCCAGATGTTCCAACTTGAAGGGAAGTGTTGAAAAACAAAGGGTTGTGTCTATCTATAAGGTTGTGTATGTTTATTAATAGGTGCTTACTTAAGAGTTATGTGTTCAAAAAAAGTGTTATGTGTTTCTATGTATATTTATGATCTTTCTTCATTAGAAATATAGAATTATAGAAATATATTGTAACTTTTTAGTATTATAATACATTGTCTCATTCTTTGATTCTTCATCTTTGTTTCCGCCTAACTGGTGGGTGTTGTTATTCTCCACCCGCAAAGCCTTTCGATATTTCAAATTCTACAAATTTTTTTTAGTCGTACTCTAACCTTAGATAACCTTTTTTTTCCCTAAACCGCTAGGCTCTTATACCATGTTACATAAAAGAATATAATTATTTTTCAATTCAAAAGTACATGTACAACGTGGGAGTCCATTCACATAGGGTTGTACTTGTATACTTTACAGTACCCATTTCCTTAATGTATCACCATTGATGGATTTTTGTTTGAGCTCCTCAATATTGTGTTTTCAGGGTTTTAGGAAAGTGTTTAACATTGCGGGAGGAATTCATGAGTATGCTGTGAAGGCTGATCCATCAATCCCAACTTACTGATGCAGGGCTTTTCTCCCTACCTATCCAGTTTTCAATTTTTTGGGCGAAATATATTAATCAGATCTAGAACAGTTTTTATTTTAACAAATAATTTTTTTTTTTTGGGTATTATGATCCCAATCATTTTCCTGAGTGAGTGCAGTGTCACAGTGGTATACATTGTAGTTTTATATTTAATATGATTTTCTCATCTTTTAATAATTATATATTCTTGAAAGATTGTGTGATAGAATGAGATCATTTGGAGTTCAATGAAAGTCCTTTCATTTTGAAGTTGTGGAAATATCTTCAATTATAGAAAAATATATATATATATTTAAAAAAAAAAAATCGGTACAACAAAAGAGTGATTGAATTAAGACCTCTTGCAGGAGGCCTAAAATCTGTGTCACATTTATATCGTGGACCAGGGTGCATAATGCATTGTGCACCCCATACCAAAATGTTAGGAGATGAGTTCTGTGAATTCTAGGTAATCGTTTTGTGTATTTTAGGCAATTATTTTGTGTATTTTAGGTAACTGTTCTGTGTATTCATGTTAGTAACACATGTTGTGATGCGTTTATGCATTCGAATGTTTAGGAGGATGAGTTTGTATATTTTGTGTTAATATTCTGTGTATTATAGGCAACCGTTCTGTGTATTCATGTTAGTAACACATGTTGTGATGTATTTGTGCATTCAAATGTTAGGATACACAAAATATAAGCCCAAGTATTATCTCTTATGTTCTATGTTTTTCAAATTTCACAATGTTGTTTAAATATTCATCTTTTGTCGTGTGTGTTTTTGTGATCTAATGAACTTGTGTGTGTTTTTTGTTCTTGCTTTTTCGTCATTTTGTTTGTTGTTCAAATTACAGTTATATTTTAATTTAAAAAAAAACTGTAAAATTTGTAATGTTACGGCTCGTTTCGGATCAGGATCCATGGTATAACGATCCAAAATTATGAGTTCTTTGGCCAAACACTATATGACTGTTGGCTTTTCTTTATAGGGTTATAATCATATAAAAAATATCTTAATTTATCCCATCTAGATTAATCTTTTCATGTGGTTCTCCCCAATCATGTGGTCACTCCTTTTTCATTAAGGCTTGTTATGCCTCTAATATTAAGCTAATTTCGAAACCTCTTATATGGGCCGATACATAATAATAGTGCATCAATTTGAGCATTTCAGGTTGAGAGAGTTCGAAAATAACCCTATTAGAGTTGGTTTTTTCTTTCTCTACAAAACCTTAGACCTATTTGGCTATTTATTGCAATTTGGATCACCCTCATAGGTACTCATTTTCATTAGATTTGAGTGGATTGTGTCAATTGGTAACCTCCATTATTCTGTCCGCCACCTTGCTTCCAACCTTGGTTTCCACTTTGCTCATACCAGTAGTCTCAACTTGTTCAAAGGCACTAAAAGATGTATATTCCATTGTGTCATGCGGTCCACCACACACATTGCAATACAATGCAAGTGCCATACAAGGTTGGGTCTTAGCCCCAAGTGATTTGATGCGGCTTTTGTGGAGCAGTCAACAATCAAAGATGATTGGGGTTACCACCGGGTTGTGTCGGTCTCTAGGGAGGACAAATTGGAAGTATTGGCAAGTCTTTAGTCAATGGAATATATAGCAGGTTCTTCATTCACCATTGTCACGAAAGAATCAAAGAATAAAAGAATGAATGTTGTAGTATCAAAGAAGGTAAGGAATGAGGTTTGAAATCAATTAAAGAAAGCTAGGAAATGAATTGCTAGTGGACATGATGCATCATAGTGTGTCTAAAGTCTAGGAGAATTGCCTTGCAAGATTGGTTAATCTCAGGAGGTTTTGCCAACACTGTTCACCGATAGGTCTACTAGGCTCTCCCTAGATTTGGAATATGTTTTAGGCAACCAAAGAGCATATGGACATTTTCACAAACACCTAGCCTACACCACCTCTCATACTCACACCTTTAGGTCTAGAAATAGGAAATCAATGTTGATTTGAGCTACACCAATACTAGCAATATCTTGCATAGACTTGATGCCTTAGAACATTCAATGAGATGGCCACCCTCAAAGAAACCATACAATTCACCAACAATTGACAAGAATAATTCATCCAATCAATGCAATTCAATCTCCAAATTAGAATTGAAGAACTACACTAGCATCATGTCTCACTTTTCAATTCAATTGCTATAAAAGAAGTTACCTACTCATGCTTTGGAATTGAAATCAAAATTAACCTAAATGCACAAATTGAAGATAGATATTGAAATCAAATTGAAAAGCAAATCAAAGTAGAAATTAGGAATTACCTAAGAACTTGCAATTGAAATCCAAAACAAATGTCTTCCAAGTTGATCTTCTTCTTACAAGATTAATAGAGTAAAGTGTTCTTCTATAAAAGTCTTCTCTCAACAATCTAGAAATGTGTTCTAAGAATGATCTCAAACTAAAAGTCTCTAAGTGTCTAGTATCCCCCTAAAAATATCTAATCTAAACCTTTAAATAGCTTCCTCCAATGCACTTAACATCATTTCGCGCCCAGGGTCATTTCCACGAGCGTGGATCGCTCATGGATTTTTCACTTAAACACCTCATTCTTTGAACCTATCACAAAGCTTCTCCACAAATCCCGCAATGGCTTGTGACGGTAATAATGTGTTACCGGATATTATTTGAGTATTATTGAGTATTTGAATACAATATTTGAGTGCAGTGCTCAGTGTACAAATGAGTTCAGTGTGAGTTTTGTCTAAGTTTTTGTGTCGTGTCTCTACTTTGCGTTGTGAGTCTTTTTATTTCCTTCAGCTCAGTAATGGAGCATTAATGCTGAGGAGCTGAACGTTGGGCATCAATGCTCAGGAGCTGAACGTTGGGCATTAATGCTAAGGAGCTGAACGTTGGGCATCAATGCTGAGGAGTTGGACCGTTGAGCATTGATGCTGGTAGTTTGAACGTCAACTGTCTTGACAATGTTTTGGGTCCTGCCAATGGTTCCGGGTCGGGTACCCAATTACCATGTCTGCTTGCAATCTTTTAATCTCATGTCTCATGGCTTCTACTTTCGCGTCATTGGCAACTTGCTCCTTCACCTCATGCATCTCGACTTTGGAATCTCTCTTATTGTACCAAAATGATGTATTAGAGGAAATCCTCTCAATTAATTCTTCGGCTTCCGCCAGTGATGAAGACACAAAGGCCCTAGGGGAGGATGAATCCAACAACATCTTGCTCTCATATGTGAGTCCTCCATAGAAAGAACTTATCACATCCCATGGATGGAGTAGGTCTAGTGATCATTTCCTTTTCAATGATTTGAATCTCTTCCAAGCTTCCACTTTCAACAAGAAGATACACAATAATCACAATTCACAAATTTCAATTAGCAATTCAATTCACACTAGCATATTGCAATGAATTCACAATTCAATCCCTAAAATTGCCTAGCCACTCATGATAGATAATTTGACACAAATTGAATTGAAGGAAAACATGAAATCGAAATGAGAAATGAAATATTACTACACTCCAATCCAAAATTGAATCCAATCTACAATTTATAATTACCCTGAGTTACTGAGTTCTGTCTAATCAATTATGTTTACCATGATAGAAAGTGAAAGATCGAAGAAAAGAACAAAAAATCGTGGTTGTGAAGCTATTTGTGATACTGATACAACTGCAGACTGAGTAGAACTTTTAAAAAATATTCAGGTGCTTTTGTTCTTTTTTTTTTTTATACACAGTTTTTAAAATTGTTTTATATAATGTTACTTAAAAAACATTTATCTTATGGTGAAAAAAAAAAGAAAAAAAAACAATTATCGATGATTTTGAAAAGAAAACAAAGAAAAGACCAAGACCATGTTAATGGCGATTTTGTGTATTGAGAAGGATATGCTAGAGAATGTTAATCTTGATGCAATTATCGATGATTTTGCATAGTACGTAGAATTTTTTGTCATGATTATTTTTGTATTTAAAAAATGTTGAAACTTTTCTAATAGTTTTTCATGTTATTTGATATTATTATTATTTTTAGTATTATTAAATTTAAATTTTAGTTTTTTCATATAGGGGCCCATTTTTATAATTTCGCCCAGGGCCTCTAAAATGTTTGGACCGGCCCTAACTCCTGTTCACTGGACAAAGGACTCAAGCATCAACAAACGGAAGCTATGGGCTATGGCTGGAGGTTAGTAGGTTTGATATTTCTTACGACGTATTAAAATGATTACGTGGATTATGTGCTTAAAACCCACATTAGTTTTTGAGAACGTTAGAACTTTGCTTTGCTAGCCGCTCAAAATAAGTTGATAATTTTGCTTTACCGCAATGACAGGATGCAAAGTTTGAATTTTATAAAAGATTTTAAAAAATGGTACCTTTTTAGCTACCGTAGAGTGTAGGCTTGGGTCGTTATTACCAAAAACTAAGAAAGGATGGTATGGTGAAAAACAAAAGTGAGGTATGAGATGATTTTGGGTTTGTTATAGACACATGTGTAGAAGCATGTGGATGCCTTGTTCCAATACAGTTGAGACACATACAAGGCGATCGATCGATCGTTTGAGAAGCATTGGAACAGTAGAAGAAATACATTCATAATAATGCATATCTATTATGGAGCGATGGAAAATAAGAATAAAATTGCATAACGTAACATATAATATATAATATAGTGATGATAGTGGTAGTGATGAGGATGGGATGTGGTAGCTACAATCTCTCGCCATCGATCATTCTTCTCCTGAACTGATCCGATCCGATCCAATCTTCCAATGAACGACGACCTAATTCTCATGCATCGTTAGGTTAGTTCTATCTCATTGATCGATCTCTGCACCAGTATTATTATTATTTCTCTAGATCGCTATGAAACCATTTGGTTGTGAGTCCCAGCAGCCTCCAATATTTTCTCTCTCCCGTCCCATCTATCCTCGATTACTTCTCTCTTCTTCTTCTTCATTGCTATCATCTATCGTCCTCACTACGTACGTACCCATTCTTCATTCATTCCCCGCCCATCTCCCCTATTCCAATGGGGAACTGTTGCGCTCAGGGCGATTCCTCCGGTGATCCTCAGAGCGCAACAAATGGGGGCTCGAAAAAGAATAATAATAATAATAATGGGTGCAGCGATGGGTCATCCGCAGCAACCACGCCGCCCAAGACGGCCACCCCGCCCTCCACCTCGTCAGGCTCAGGTGGGAAGATAGGGCAGGTGTTGGGTCGGCCCATGGAGGACGTTCGGACGACCTACAGCATCGGGAAGGAGCTGGGGAGGGGGCAGTTCGGGGTGACCCACCTTTGCACTCACAAGAAATCGGGCGAACAGTTTGCGTGCAAGACCATCGCGAAGCGGAAACTGGTGAACAAGGAGGATATTGAGGACGTGCGGAGGGAGGTTCAGATCATGCACCACTTGTCGGGTCAGCAAAACATCGTGGAGCTCAAGGGAGCCTACGAGGACAAGCACTCGGTGCATTTGGTTCTGGAGCTGTGCGCCGGCGGAGAGCTCTTCGACCGCATCATCTCTAAGGGGCATTACACCGAACGCGCCGCCGCATCGCTGCTGAGAACCATTGTGCAGACCGTCCACAGCTGCCATTCCATGGGCGTCATCCACAGAGATCTCAAGCCCGAGAACTTCCTACTCTTGAACAAGGATGAGAATTCTCCTCTCAAGGTTACGGATTTCGGCCTCTCCGTCTTCTACAAGGAAGGCATGTACCTCTACCTACTAGTGTTGGAAAAATCCCGCCTAGGCGCCGATTAATTCCCACCTAAGCGCTAGGCGTGCGTTGTTGGACCGCCTAGCGTATCACATTAAATGGTGATCTAGCCGGTTGGCCGTGATCTAGCCGGTTGGCCGGCTAGGCGACCGCCTACGCCGCCTAAGCTAGGCCACCAAAGCACCGCCTAGGCGTCGACTAGGCACCGACTAATCCTTCTAGTAGGTCGATTAACTATTGTTCTTTTTTTTAATGAGTTATTTCAGTCAAAACAACATCGTTTTGAACGAAATAATCCTAAATTGTACAAACTTTAGATATTTTTTAGGTTAATATTTAATATTTTAGTATTAACTATTAATTTTAGTATTAACTATTAAAATATTATATAATTTATAATTATTAGTCTTTAAAAAATTAAAAATACTTAAACAAATTTTTAAAACATAAAAAATAAAATAAAAAAAATACACGGGCACCGATTAATCCCCGGCTAGGCATCCTAAGCCTAGGGAGCGTGTAGCGATTTTTTCAACCATGGTAGCTACCTACCTATATCTTCCTTTCCTAGCTAGCTTTAACATCAAAATAAATATTTAATTATTTCTTTCTTTCTTCAGGAGAAGTATTTAAAGACATAGTAGGCAGTGCATATTACATAGCACCAGAAGTCTTGAAAAGAAGTTATGGACCTGAGGTTGACATATGGAGTATTGGAGTAATGTTATATATTCTTCTTTGTGGAGTTCCCCCTTTTTGGGCAGGTATTGCTTCCCATTATATAAACCACACTAAATATTTCATATATACATATAGTACGTAACACTGGATATAAATTAAATAAATTTGTGACTACATATATATATAATTTGAAAAATATTGTATTTGGGGTAAAATTATATATGTATATATATATTATGCATGCTAATGCTAAAGCTAAACACATGGAATGGAATGATTGATGTATTTCAGAATCAGAGAATGGAATCTTCAATGCAATATTGCGTGGGCATATTGATTTTACAAGTGATCCATGGCCTTCAATTTCACCTGGTGCAAAGGACATTGTTAGGAAGATGTTGAAGTCAGACCCAAAGCAAAGGTTGACAGCTTTTGAAGTCTTGAGTAAGTTTTCTTAACTTTATATATATATATATATATATATATATGTGGGCCACTACATCTTTAAAAAATATATATGATGCGTGTACAGATCATCCATGGATCAAGGAGGATGGAGAAGCACCAGATACACCACTAGACAATGTTGTCTTGGATAGAATCAAACAGTTCAGAGCCATGAACAAGTTCAAGCAAGTTGCTCTTCGGGTAATAAAATAAAATATTTTTTATAGTGATGTTCTAAGAGCTAGCATAGCAGCATGACTATCATCATATCATATCATATGGATCAATTATTATTATTATATTCTCTATTCTTCATATCCTTAGCTTATATAATTGGAATTAATCGAATTAGGTAGTATGATGGATACGTTGGAAATTTATATAGTAATGGAATTACGTAGCAAGTATGATGGATATGTTGGAAATTTATATGGCAGAGCAACTCGAGATTTTTGTATATCTTTTTGTATCTCATAACTAGGTCTGAATCGGGTATTCATGTTACTTGTAAAGAGATATTAAAGACTACTTATAAGAAAATTATTACATGTCTGAAGATGTGAAATTATCCAGTTTTTGTTCCCTTATTTTCTTCTGCATGTATTTTTTGTTGTATCTCAAAATAATACAGAATACAAGTATTTTTTTTCCAAGGGATATGATGTTGGGTTTGTTGGATGATATACATACAGGTGATAGCAGGGTGCTTGTCAGAAGAAGAAATAATGGGATTGAAGGAAATGTTCAAATCCATGGATACAGATGGGAATGGCACTATTACCCTTGAGGAGCTAAAGCAAGGCTTAGCTAAGCAAGGGACAAAGCTTTCAGAATATGAAGTTAAACAGTTAATGGAAGCTGTAAGTTAATTAATTAATTGCTAATTAAAAGTAGATCGAGTTGAACTACTGACACTATATATATAGAGTCATGATCAGGTACGGCCGTGCTCTCCCGTGCGGTTCACACCACTCAATGTTACGAAATACACCACTCAATTATATTTCGTAACATTGAGTGGTGTGTGACCGCACGGTCGCACGGGAGAGCACAGCCGCACCTGAAATTATATATATATATATATATATATATATATATATATAGAAATAATTTCAGGTGCGGCTGTGCTCTCCCGTGCGACCGTGCGGGCACACACCACTCAATGTTACGAAATATAATTGAGTGGTGTATTTCGTAACATTGAGTGGTGTGTGCCCGCACGGTCGCACGGGAGAGCACAGCCGCACCTGAAATTATATATATATATATATAGAAATAATTTCAGGTGCGGCTGTGCTCTCCCGTGCGACCGTGCGGGCACACACCACTCAATGTTACGAAATATAATTGAGTGGTGTATTTCGTAACATTGAGTGGTGTGTGCCCGCACGGTCGCACGGGAGAGCACAGCCGCACCTGAAATTATATATATATATATATAGAAATAATTTCAGGTGCGGCTGTGCTCTCCCGTGCGACCGTGCGGGCACACACCACTCAATGTTACGAAATATAATTGAGTGGTGTATTTCGTAACATTGAGTGGTGTGTGCCCGCACGGTCGCACGGGAGAGCACAGCCGCACCTGAAATTATATATATATATATATAGAAATAATTTCAGGTGCGGCTGTGCTCTCCCGTGCGACCGTGCGGGCACACACCACTCAATGTTACGAAATATAATTGAGTGGTGTATTTCGTAACATTGAGTGGTGTGTGCCCGCACGGTCGCACGGGAGAGCACAGCCGCACCTGAAATTATATATATATATATATAGAAATAATTTCAGGTGCGGCTGTGCTCTCCCGTGCGACCGTGCGGGCACACACCACTCAATGTTACGAAATATAATTGAGTGGTGTATTTCGTAACATTGAGTGGTGTGTGCCCGCACGGTCGCACGGGAGAGCACAGCCGCACCTGAAATTATATATATATATATATAGAAATAATTTCAGGTGCGGCTGTGCTCTCCCGTGCGACCGTGCGGGCACACACCACTCAATGTTACGAAATATAATTGAGTGGTGTATTTCGTAACATTGAGTGGTGTGTGCCCGCACGGTCGCACGGGAGAGCACAGCCGCACCTGAAATTATATATATATATATATAGAAATAATTTCAGGTGCGGCTGTGCTCTCCCGTGCGACCGTGCGGGCACACACCACTCAATGTTACGAAATATAATTGAGTGGTGTATTTCGTAACATTGAGTGGTGTGTGCCCGCACGGTCGCACGGGAGAGCACAGCCGCACCTGAAATTATATATATATATATATATATATATATATATATATTAATTATATTATATTGCATTTGATCCTGGCCGCAGGCTGATGCTGATGGAAATGGACTGATAGACTATGAAGAGTTTATTACAGCAACAATGCACTTGAACAAACTGGACAGAGAAGAGCATCTCTACAAGGCATTCCAATACTTTGACAAAGACAATAGTGGGTAAGTGAAACTCACTCTACTCTTGCTTAGCTGAGCTGAGCTCAGGAGTTAGCTAGGGTACCTTATTCCTTGTTTTAATTTAATAATTGAATTGTCCATGCATCTATAATCAGATTCATTACAAGAGACGAATTGGAGCAGGCTTTACGTGATTTTGGTATGAGTGACGATAATGATATAAAAGAAATTATTTCTGATGTTGATGCAGATAATGTAAGTAATAAAGAATTAAAATATACTCCTAATAATTAATTAATAATGAAAGTAAGGTATATTGAATGAATATAATGAAATGGTTTGTGCAGGATGGGCATATCAACTACGATGAGTTTGCAGCGATGATGAGGAAAAGCGATCCGGATGTTGCCGCCAATCCTAAGAAACGGAGAGATGTGTTTGTTTCGGCATGATCGAGATCGAGGGAATAGAATAGCTTCCCAGTTTTGCATATTATATATAGTGGAGGGGAAATCAAATTAAATTAAATGTATTAGCCCTTTTTGACGTACATTTTGAAGTATAGGATATATATATGTATATATGCTCATGAATATTTTAACTGTAAAAAGGCTAATCGTTTTGTTTTCACGACACCTATCTATATTGTTAAACGTGGCATGCAATAACTATCCCAATATTTACCATAATTCATTAATTCTAACCTAACTTCGACTTTAACATCAATTAATCAAACATCATTCACCATTTCATTGAAAACTTAAAAATAAAAATTACTCCCTCTGTCTCATTTTACCTGTCCTGTTTATTATTCATTGGCCAAACCAACTCGTTCTTCATTGCTTATTTTCTTTAGTAATTTTTAATTATTTTTAAATTTGATTTTTTGCGTTTAATAATACTTTTAATATAGTTTCTAAATATATAAATTTTATATACTAATACTAAACTTAATATTATGAAAATTTGAATTAAAAATAACTTCAGTCAAGCCTCGTTAACCGAATCAGACAAACAAAATGGGACGGAGGTAGTATATTAGAACAAATAGGATCGCGTTCTGGTGCGTACTGGCCACCCAGGAGAGAAGAACTGCGGACGAATCACAGTCACAGCGCGCCACGTGTCCGGAATGTAGTCGCATATAACGTTATAACTAGGTGCATAAATGCTAACAAGGTAAATTACTTGCACCTGTAAGTGAAAATAGGTGCACACGTGCAAGTAAAATGTATCACAAGTGCAAGTAAATTATACAATGAACATCAATACTAAGTGCACCTAATGTTATAACTAGGTGCACATAGGTTGCACCTAGGTGCATGAATGTTAACAAAGTAAATTACTTGCACAAGTGCAAGTAAAATGTATTACAGGTGCAAATGAATTATATACTGAGCATCAATACTAAGTGCACCTAATGTTATAACTAGGTGCACCTAAGTTGCACCAGGTACATGAATATTAACAAGGTAAATTACTTGCATTTGTAAGTGAAAATATTTGCGAAAATAGATGCATGAATATTAACAAGTTAAATTACTTGCACTTGTAAGTGAAAATATGTGCGAAAATAGGTGCACTTGTAAGTGAAACTAGGTGCACTTATAAGTGAAACTAGGTGCATTTGTAAGTAAAACTAGGTACACCAAAATTGTTCCAGTTATTTACGAAAATGCCACCACGTCTTTTTTTTATTTATAAATTGCATCTGATTCGTTGATCTGGACACGTGAACGGCTGTAAAGCGTTCTCATTTCTTACCTGGGCGACAGTACGCACGAGAGTGCAACCCAGAACCAATAATAATAAACTTCTAACAGAGATATAATTCGGTAAGTAACTATAAATACAATTACAAATTCAAATAATCAATTCTTGAATGCTATAGTCAAAATTAAAAATTCTTTTCAATTTGCCACATCTCTTTTTTTTTTTTTTTCCTTATACAATATATACTTTCTTTCTTATACATTTATAACTTTTTAATATTTATATATTTATTTATTCTTTATTTCAGATATATTAGTTATCTGTACTATCATCATCTCTTTATAATTTTAATATTATTTTTATTAATATTTATTTAATCTCACACGATTTTTTTTTTCTGTAAGGAAGGTGTACACCCAAAGAATACATCCAACTGTATTTAGCTAATATTACAAACATTACACCAGTATGGGAAACCAACAACATCGATCATTGTCAAGGGTATCTAAGATGTTGTCAGGTGGCTCAGCTAAAATGTGCATGACTCTCGACAGGCCCTTAGCCTTCTTTGCTAGAATATCGGCAACATAGTTCTGTTCACGTGCTATTGTGACAACTTGCCAGTTTTCAGAATACCTCAACTCTTGTTTACATGCCTTGAGAATGTTGTGAACCACACTGTTTGTAGTAGTTTCTTTACCAAGACTCTCAACAATCACTGAGGAGTCATTTTCAATGATCACCTTTTTATACCCCATAGACACAACAAGTTGTATTCCTCTCAATAGTGCCCAAGCTTCTGCTTGAAGGGGGGAGCAAACTCTAAAGTTGTAGAAGAAACCCGACTTCCATCTACCGTTGCTATCTCTTATTGCACCTCCACAACCTGCTACATTTGAATGTTAGTCTACTGAGCCATCAATGTTCAGTTTGAGAAACCCCTCTTGGGGTTTAGTCCATATCAACTTTGTCCACGAATTTGGAGTAGATGTATTCTGTTGAGCTTGACTTCTGCTAAATGTTCTACTGACTTCATCCATTTGGGACATGATCCATGCGACATTGGATTGGAGAGGTCTCTCTGAATTATTGAATATTGCCTCATTTCGGTATTTCCAGATCTACCATAGTGAAATTGCAAACAGGTTGCTATCGTTGCTTGGTTTTTTACCGTAGTTTTTCCCAGCAATCCCATCGTCCAACCATTTTAAAAATGGTATGGAGTTATTCCTTAGATAAGTACTTGGGAAAATTCTCTTCCAAATCTCAATTGCCTTTGTGCATCGACGCAGTGCATGTTCTGTGTCCTCCGTCATATTGTTGCAACACCAGCACTTATCACAATCTGAGAGCCCTCTCTTAACTCTATTATTGTTCGTCAGAATTCTTCCATGCCTAACTAGCCATAGGAATGTTCTTATTCGATTAGATACTTTCAATTTCCATATGTTATTCCACTTGGCGGCCTCAATTGGTTCCTATGCATTTACGACAATGTCGTAAGCTGAACTTACAGAGAATTCACCTGAGGCTTCTTCATTCCAGCCAGTGTAGTCGTCGACTTCTGAATCTTCATGTAAGATGATGGCAGCTAATGTCCAACGTCTCCAACGGTAGCAACTGCCCTAGACGATCCCATTTCCATCCTGAAGCATTATTCCATTAGCTAGCTACTAAGTCATTTATCTGGCTCTGAGGTACAGGGTTGAAAGCTAAACTTTCAAGTGGTCGATCCTCTATCCAGTTATCCAACCAAAATCTGGTATTCTTCCCATTTCTAACTGCCTTTCTCATTCATTTTTGTAGGATAGGAACAGCTTTCAAAATGCCTTTCCAGGCATTCGACATGTTGTTTTTTCGGACGCCACGAAGCACACTCTAATGTTGTGATTGCATACTTAGCTTTAAAGAGACGAATCCATAAATAGTCCTCATTTTGCATGATTCTCCACCCTAATTTTGCAAAAAATGCTCTATTTATTTAATCAAGTTTTCGTATTCCCAATCCATCACTTTGTTTGTTAGAGGTTACCATATCCCAATTAATCAAATGGCACTTTCTCCCATCATTTGAGCTGCCCCTTAAGAAATTTCTTATCATTTTCTCCATAGAGTCGATCACCCCTTTGGGAGTCAAGGTTGTTTGCATCGTGTAGTAGGGGACTGCCGATAGAACCGATTGAGCTAAGACCAATCTGCCTGCCAGGGAGAGAAATTTGTCCTTCCAACCAAATAGTTTATTCCGAATTTTGTCAATTAATCCTACAAAAGACTCTTTCTTCAGTCTACCATGAATTGAGGACACCCCTAAATACCTTCCCAGGTCAGCAACTTTAGGGATTCCCATAGATTCCCCTATTTTCTTTTGGTCTTCCTCCTGTGTGTTTTTTGAAAAGAATATGCTGGATTTTTGGAGATTAACCTTCTGACCTGAGCTTTTACAAAACTTAGCCATGCATTCCTTCATTATTTCTACCTATTGAGGTGTGGCCTCCCCAAAGAGCACCATGTCATCTACAAAGAAAAGATGAGACAAGTGAGGTCCATTTTTAGAGACTTTAATTCCCTTCCACTTACTAATAGAAACTGCATGATTAATGAGATGACTAAGTCTCTTAATACATAAAACAAATAAAAGAGGTGAGATGGGGTCTCCTTGTCTAATTCCTCTCTACGGTCTAAACTAGTCTGATTGGCTTCCATTCCATGTTATTGCCAGCCTGGGGGTCGAGACGCATGCTAGGATATTTCTCCTCCATTCATGGCTGAATCCAACTTCAACTAGCGTGTCTTCTATAAATTTCCATGATAACCTATCGCAGGCTTTTTCCAAATCAATTTTAACAATCATCCAACCTACCTTGCCTTTTTTTTTTTTTTTTTTTGTCATCATTGAATTCAAAACCTCCTAGAAAACAAGAATATTATCATAAATTTGGCGCCCGAGAACAAAACTAGTTTGGTGCTTCCCGATTAGCTTCTTAGACACTTCTTTAAACCTTGTGGTCATGGTTTTTGTTAGCAGCTTATAAGACACATTACACAAACCAATCGGTCGAAATTGATTAGTAAACTCCGGGTTTGGGACTTTTAGAATTAGGGAGATCCAAGTATCATTGCATTCTTCCGACATTTCTCCGTCTCTAAAGAATTTGAGCGCAAAATCCAACAGGCTTATTCCCACTATTTCCCAGGTTTGTTGATAAAATCATGCAGTAAATCCATCTGGTCCAGGAGCCTTACACGCTTCCATATCATACATGGCTTGTTTAATCTCCTCTTCTAGAAAAGGACTATTAACTAGTTATCAATCTGCTTCGTTAAATCTAGGGAAACTACTATAAATCTGCTCGTACCCCCTAGAGCATGTTCTTCTGCAAAGAGTGAGACAAAGTAGCTACGCATAAGGTGAAGTAATTGTGTCTCATCCGTAACCCAAATGCCTTCCTCATTCCTAAGTGCCTTGACTTTCGGTGTGTTAGTTCTAGCCGTTGTAGTAATGTGGTAAAACCGAGTGTTCCGGTCCCCGGAGGTAATCCAATCTTCCCTTGAGTGCTGAAACCATATAAGTTCTTCTTGGTACAATGTTTCATCGAGCTCCATACATAATTTTTATCCAATTTGATCAAATCCGACCTTGGATGCATGGCTAGACCGCGTTGGACTCCACTAATCCTTGCTAATAATCTTTTTTTTTCTCTGGAAAACATTTCCAAACACCCTCTTATTCTACAAGTATAATGCAGCAGCTGTGTTTGCCTTATTCGTGTTTAACTCTTCATGTGGTTTCCAACTTTGACGAATACAATCCTGGAAGCTATTATGTGTGGACCAAGCCAGATTAAACCTAAACTTCTTATTTTTGTCAGTTGAAGAACCCGTATCAGTAGTAATAAGAAGCGGTGTATGATCAGAATTTTTCATTAGGAGATGCTTAACAATGGCATTGGGAAATCTAAGCTTCCATTCTGCATTATAGAGAGCACGATCCAGACGCGCCCCTTTGAACGAAGATGTGTTCACCCCTCTCATCCAAGTGAATTTGGAGCCTGAGTATCCTAGGTCCACTAATCCTTCTCTAAAAATCCAGTCATTGAAATCTGAACATCTAGTCAAATTAAACCTCTCCGGATTGCTAACTTCATCTCTGGATGATACAAAATTAAAGTCACCAACTACCAACCATTGTCCTTGGGAGTTCAGGGTCTGGTTAGTTAGGTCTGCAAAAAGTCTTTTCCGTAGCGAGAGGCTTGGACTGCCATACACAACTAAAAGCATCCATGGTTCTGTCAGCTTATCATCTACCTGTAGGTTTACGAACTGGGGGTGTGTGTTTATAACAACATCTATCATATTTTCGTCCGGAGGATCTGCCAAGTTCGTGGAGTCTCTTGCTAAGTTAGGAGGATCACCCAATAGTGAAGGGTCAAAATCCATCCCTTCCTGTCCTTCGAATTGTTCATTACCATGATAGACAACTGTGCTAATAACATGTTTTCCTTTGTTAGAGCCCCGGACCACGATATGCTTAGATTCAGCCGCAGCTTGTCTATACCCTCCATCTTTACCGCCTCTGCAACTATGCGATCCCCATGCGGCAAAATTAAACTTTCTTGGTTGAGAAAATTGAGTGTTATTCCTCTGTTGTTCCTCATAGTTGTGATGTGCTACAACCATTTGTACTTGCCCTTGGTTAGTTCTAATTCTTGCTAAGTTTCCTGCAGGTTGACGAACAATTGTTCCATTGGTTCTCTTTTCAGGCAAGGGGTCTTGCTCCTCCCTATCGAGGTCTTCCATAATAGCATATCTTGAGCCCATCCCTAATCCTTCAAGTTGTATTCTGGGTGTGGGCAGGTTGTTCCCTCTGGACTGGCGCCCAGCAAGCTACCTGCTACCTCCTTTGCTTTGTCCCCTCCTTTCTCTCTCGGAAACCAGCATCCATGTCCATATTGCTCCTTCAATTATTGTTGAGCTACATGGTTAGCAGCAGCAACATTAATCCGACCTGGGTTAGACTGCCCTTCGCCACCCGTAGGCTCTGCCTCCTCCCCAGCATGAGCCCCATCTGCTCTTGACTTCCCACATTGTTCCTGCTTATGGCCGTATAGACCACAACTGAAGCAAACAAGATGTAATCCTTCGTATACTATAGGCGATACCTTCTGGTCAAGGGTAAACTTCGACAGTAGTGGTTTTGAAATGTCAATCTCGGCAGAGACCCTTGCAAATTTCCCTTTGGAAACAATGCTTGTTGTAGTATCCACCTTGATAGGTCGACCAACATTTTTTTCATCAGAAACTCGTCTTCAAAATATTCAATAGGCAGAGTCGGGAAACGCACCTAAGCTAACAATTTCTCTGTTTTATCATCTCTTGGGTCGAAATTGGGTTTCCATTCTTGAACTACCAAATAGTGGTCCAAGATTACCCAAGGTTCTTCGAACTTCGCGAATTCATAATCATGGAGGGATTCAAATTTAGCAAGAAAATAATCCAAGTCAAGAGTAATAAGCTCAAAACTTGCCTCTGGTTTCCACATCTTTTGAAGTCTCTGGAGCAAATATGAGTAGTTCACTTTCCTTCCAAGAACTCGGATAATGAGAGACCTCCGCCATGGACGACGAAACCTTGGCTTATCTTCTTTGGTGATCGGAACCATCGGGCAGTTTGGATCGGGGGGGTGGGGGGGGGACCTTCTCCCATTTCATCATCTTTGGACACCTCCTCCACCATTGGAGCCGCCACCGGAGTGTCTGTTCCTTCTTTCCTTGGCCATGCATGGGTTGGGGATGCCGTCGGGGTGCGCCATTGCCCAAAATCCGGTGATTTGAAACCCGCCGATAGGGGTGTTTCTTGAACTATCTCTTCTGACGGAGTTGGAGCATTCTTTACCGGCAGTTCATGCGCTCTCTTGGACTTCTTCGTGCAACGTCCTAGCATGTCTTGGTCTTCCGGCGACCGAGCGATCGCTGCCGGTGAAGACGTTTCAGAGAGTGATTCAGAGATAAAATCCATATCTCACACCATATTTGACCTCTATTATAAACTCATTAAATATCTATTAGTCCATTGATACTAAAGCTAAATCCAAATCCAGATTGGGGAAATATTTGATCCAATCATTAGTCTATAGACAACTGTGTGGACCACAAAAAAATACATTATTAATCCAGATAGGAGAATATTTAATCCAATCATTATTTTATGTACATAAAGTACATTATTTAAAACTATATTATTTGAGTACTGAAAATACATTATTTTGTATACTATCAAATAATATACATTCAGTACACAATTAATACGTTGTATTAATGAAAAATACATTATTTGAATACTGAAAATATATTATTCTGTATAGTGTATATTCAGTATTTGTATAATGTCCTTTTAATATATTAAAAATGTACTTTTTTATGATCTTCACAGCGTTGTGTGGATCATAATCCACATAAAAATTTGCCTATTTAATTTGATTAAGCAATTATTATGAACCCAAAACAAATATGAAAATATTTAAAACACAATTTATGATGAGACCCTGACTTGGATTCTAATTTTATGCCGAGTTTGAATTTTGAAGCACTATTAATTTGTTATATATCCTTATCAAAGCATCTTATAAATATCCTTTAAGAAAAAAAACATATATTGGGACAAGTGGCAATCAACCAAGTTAGTTAGACTGTTGAGTTAGTTAACCATAAAGTTACAAGTTTAACTCAACAAGAATATCCTATTGGCCTTCTTGATTTGAGCCGGGCTGATTAGCTATTGTTATGGAATATTTATTTAATATATGGAATCTCTATAGATGATGCGTATAATGATGAATGTAAATATGAGGGTGTAAATGTCGTTCCGCTGAGGATTGGGGGTATGGCACGTAGTTGTGTGAACTGAGAAATTCTAGGCACTAGAGTATTGAATGTACTAGAATCCAAGTAAATAATAATTAAGGCAGGGAAATAATAGGCAAGGTTGAAAAAATCGCTAGGCGCCCCCCAGGCGCCAGGGGGGCGCCTAGCGCCTAGAGCGCCTAGGCTTTAATTTGATTTTTTTTTTTTTTATAAAACAGATGGTGGGGTGGATGGAGATAAGCACACGTCCCTTTCTCAAGCATACATGTCATCCCACAAGCCCTCAACCACAATATATAATATAATATGTATGTATATATATATATTATCATCAATCTGCCATCAACCCAAATCCTATCTACCTCCCCAAATTTCTCCAAACATCCCCAAATCCTATCTTCACGAATCCTATCCTATTCTCCCAATTTATATATAAGATATAAAAGATGGAGGCAATGAAGATGAAGGCCCTGTTCGCCACTGACCGTACTCTCGGAGTCCCTTGCAGTTGCGCCTGGTCCTTCCTCCATCGCCAGCAACACCGCCAGCTGAGGTTTGAGGATGATGCAGGCTGTGACTTGTGAGTCCGTATTCCGGTGGTTCTCGGAGACTCCGGAGTAAATCTGAGATCGCGACTGGTTGAGGGAGATTAGCAGAGACGGAACACGGATGGCGGAGGCGGACGATTGGTTTGCACTTTGCAGCGATTCCAGTGACTTCGAATTAAAAAAAAAAAAAATCGGCCGTTGAATATTGCTCGGCCGGCTAGGCGGGCTAGGCGCCCGGCCGCGAAGAACACCGATTCTGGTGTTCTTCGACGCGGCGCCAGGCCGCCTAGCACCTAATCGGCGCCTAGGCGCGATTTTTACAACATTGATAATAGGAAAACAGATTAACTAATGAATAAACTATATGATAAAGAATGAGTCATATTAGGGGTATTGCAATCTTGATGTTCTAACAAATTCAGAATTAGGGAAAGAAGAATTAACCTAGGGATTTATGGGCAATGCACACAAGAATTCAATTCAGCTACTTTCGTAATCAATAAACGGAATTAGGCTAGGATTGCCCCACTTTTGTGATGCATCAATCATAGTCTTAAGCATCTAAGCATTGTAAGCCCCAAATTATCCCTATTCTCATAGTAGGAAAATTAGGTTGAAATTGGTAAGGTTCGAGGTATTCACCCAACTTTCGTTGTAATGAATCCATCTCCTAAACTAGCAATCAATTGTGGCCATCAATTAATGACAAGTAGAAATCAATCCCCAATTCAACATAAACCCTAGGTGAATAATTCAATCCTTTTATGTAATAATCACAAATTGAACATCAAGACTAACAATAGATCCCTAATCTAAACCCATAAACAAACTACTCACTCATTATTAAAGTAAGCAAAGCAAAGCAAGAATTAAATATTGAAATCATAATCTGAGAAATTAAAGAATTAAAAGGAAGAACTTTACTAACAATCTCGAATAATAAATCCAATCAAAACCACGATTCCAAACTTGCAAACGAATTCAAGTATGTATCTGAGCTATTCTATGCTATGGAAAACTCTAAAGAGAAGGAAAATTGTACTGAACTAAATTATTTTGTATACCCAAAAAGACTGCAGATTGCGTCATGAAATACTAGGCAGCAGCTGGGGTCACGGGCACCCTCACGGGCGGGATCGTTGCCGTGAGGTGCAGTGACCCGCTGCTATCCTCATTGGTGCTCACGGGCAGCCTCACGGCCGTAAGGTCGGCCGTGAGGTTCCCTCTTCGTTCGCCTTCTGACATTTTCGTGCTCCGTTGCTCCTTTCCAACCTTGGGTGGAATACTATGCTTCGAAAACTTGTCCAAGATGTCCAAAAATCCTTCCTTTGTTCCTCGTTCGTGAATAAACTAAGCTTAAGCAAATGTAATACACAAACGAGTCTCAAATTCACCAAGGTAAAGAAAATAAGCAACAAAACCAACTAAATTATGGGGCAAGTAATAGTATAAAATCAGATGTATCAATAGATTGGGCAGTCTTAGGGATTTAGGTAGGCAGACATATGGAAACTTGTTTCCTATTCGTAGTCTTCTAGCACCTATTTATAGGACTTTGTATTTTCTTTTCTATATGACAATATAAGACAGCATATTTAGAAATTTTCTCTTTACTTTCGTAACATGTTATCTGAGCCTGTACTATAAAGAATTTTTTTTCCTTTCACTTCTACTGTCGTCACCACCCACCTAGGGAGAAGTGCTGCAGTCCGTCAACCGTGCCGGCAAGTTTTGAGTCTCGTCTGACCAACTCGTGAGCCCCACACGCCGGCACTATCCGCTGACGCGTGTGGCTTTTCCGGTGACTGGAAATTTTTTTGGTTGGCAGTTCCTAGGTCGCCTAAGTCCCTTCTCTTCGGTTCTGGACTTAGTTTGGACCAGTGATTTTTGTTCTATGGTCAGATTGTTTCGTACCCCTTCAAGCTCCCTTTTTTGTGTGTTTTGTGATCTGTGTTGGTGCGTATGACTGAGTATAAATGTATTGTTGTTGTCTCGGGATCTTATGACGAAGAGGGTGATTGTGAGGGGCTTGCGTCTGGGGTCTCTACATTCTTGACCTCTAGAAGGATGGAGTCTTGTTTTGTGTTTTGGTGTTGTTTCTCAGTTTTGATACTCATTGTCATTTGGAGCATGCTTTCCATTCGTTGGTAAAGAATATGTGTCCTTCGGTTTAGAGTTTGTCTTCTTTACCTTGTGTGTCCAAGCTTGTATGGTCCACGTTGTGTTCACCCGGAGTTGCGGTATTGGTGGCTGTTAGGAATAAAATTGTAATAGTTTTGATGAGCCAATTTGTAATTTTAGAAATCCCCTATTTTATTTTTAGAGTATAGCTAGTTGACCCGAAAGTCAAAATCGTGACATAAATTTGTTCGAATTATTGTATCATAGAGTTAATTATGTCATGGGACTTGTAAATCGTTTGCTTCCATTTAAACACATAAGTATATGTGATGGAATGGAGAAGTTTATGCAAGAAGGCAGAAGTTCAAATCCTAAATTAAGCTTATCTATTTTTAAGCTTAATTTTAAGATAATGGAGGATGTTGTCGTGGATGTTTGGAGCAAGTCAAAGTGGAGGAAGTTTGTAAAGCCTACACTTGTTATGCCGTGGACCCATGTCCACCTTGCAAGGTGGACCTGGGTCTACATTCACATACACTATATTCTACATTCACAATTTGTAAACTCCACATTCACACATTATAGGATTATATGTTTAGTAACTATACTCTACATTCACATACACTATACTCTACATTCATAATTTGTAAACTCCACATTCACACATTCAAAACTCTATATTCACAGGTTCTATACTCCACATTCACAGGTTCTATACTCCACATTCACAACTTGAGAACTCCACATTCACACATTACAAGGCTACAAGTTGCTAGAACTTCTTAACTCTATTACAGATTACACATGCATAACTCTACACTCACATTTCTATACTCCATATTCACAATTTGAAACCTCCACATTCACACATTTCTGGACAACTCTACATTCACACAATCATAAATCTACATTCACGATTTCTATACTCTACATTCACACTTTGAAACCTCTACATTCACACATTTTTAGACAACTCTATATTCAGCAATATGTTTACTAAAAAAAAAAAAAGACGACAAAAACGACGTAGTTTTGGACCCAGGTCCACCTTGCAAGATGGACCTGGGTCCACAGCATAATTTGCCTAAAGCCTAATGCTACACCATACACTACATCAAGCAAAGAGAGAATAAATATATTATTCTAGTGATATTTACTTATTGGTTTAGAGCAAGTCAAAGTGGAGGAAGTTTGTAAAGCCTAATGCTACACCATACACTACATCAAGCAAAGAGAGAATAAATATATTATCCTAGTGATATTTACTTATTGGTTTAGCGTGACAACAAGAATTATTCAAAGTAAATATCTCTATGATGGTATAATTATCAAGAATTATGGTATAATTATCAATAATTATTCAAAGTAAATATCTCTATGATGGTATAATTATCAGTAGCACTTCTGGTCATTACATTTCGCAAAAACGAAAAGCTTTTTTCGGGGGGGCAACAATTTTTTAACTGAGTCATTTTTATTTGGGGAAAATCTTTTTCAAAAGACTTCTTCTTTTTTTTTTTTCTGCTAAGAATTATAGGACCCAATTCATTCAACAATTGGATTTTTGGAGTTATCGGGTTATTAGTCTATGATTTTTCTTTTTAACCATAGGAATACTTTCGGGAGCAGTGTGGGCTAACGAAGCGTGGGGATCTTATTGGAGTTGGGACCTAAAAGAAACTTGGGCTTTTATTACTTGGATTGTATTCGCAATTTTTTTACATACTCGAACAAATCTAAATTTGCAGAGTGTAAATTCCGGAATTGTCGCATCTATAGGCTTTCTTATAATTTGGATATGCTATTTTGGAGTCAATCTAGTAGGAATAGGTCTCCATAGTTATGGTTCATTTCCATCAACATCTAGTTGAATTCAAAAAACGTCCTTACAAATCTGAGTGTAGAAAGAGGGAGAGTACTAAGGAGTTGTGAAATCCTTGGTTGAGTGTAGCTGCGTGTGAGACACTTGGTTAGAACATAGTTTAGTGCAAAGAGCTCAAACCATAGTTTTGTGCAAAGAGCTCGCGTTGAGTGTAGCTTTGTGCGAGACACTCGGAAAGTGCTTATGTAGCACTAGTGTTTTCACTATTTGTATCTGGGTGAACGAGATAGTGGAATTCCCTCCTTAGATTGAAAGGAGAGGAGTGGACTAGGAGGATTACAACACCTCTGAACCATTATAAATCTTCGTCTCTATTTACTTTAGAGCACTTTATTCAGTTTGCATGCTTGACTCACTAACACATTTCATACTGTGTTGATTTATCCATTTGGGTTTGTGTGCTCCCACGCTCGCATTTGCTTCAAACTTTGCATACTTATTCTTTGAGCTATTTCAAGGCATTCAAACGTATTGAATGCCATATATCTCTTCAATTTTACGCAGATTTATTTTATAGCACTTTACCGTTCGAATATTGCACTGTGCATTTCAAGTTGAATTTATTCACTTGGAATTATTTTTATTGAAGTGTTATAAAGTTTTAATTTGTTAGAAAAGTCTATTCACTCCCCGCCCCCCAGACTTTTCACCACCCAATCGGGATCAACAGTAGCTTTCAAGGCTTCAAGCTTCCGATTCAAGGGGAGGGTCCAATTCCAAACTTGTTTGGTTCACGTTGAGTTCAACCACCTATACTTGCTCAACCTGATGAAGCACAAAGAGTCAATCCACCTCCACTGAGGCTCGATCTCATGACCTCCCATATGAGAGAGTCACTACATGCCATCTAAGCATAAAGTACTGGGCAATCAGGTATATTTGTTATGTTTGAGTTAGTTCGTTATTTAGTTATTTCGTTATCAGTTATTTGTGTAACAAGTTAGGCATGATTAATGTCTATGCTCCAACTTAAAGGAAAGTATTTTGGAATATTTCTTTAATATATGAAACCTCTATAGATTAGGCAGTCTTAGGAATTTAGGTAGGTAGACATATGAAAACTTGTTTCCTATTCGTAGTCTACTAGCACCTATTTATAAGGCTTTGTATTCTCTATTCTATATAACAATATAAGAAAGCATATTCAGAAATCTTCACTTTACTTCCGTAACAACTATGAATAACCTAAATTGATTTGGTCTTTCGTCAGACAGGGGCACAAGGCAAAATTTACCCAACACACACCCTTGTGCAAAAAAAAAAAAAAAAAATACTCATATACATTAAAAAAATATATATATTGCCCATTGAAAAACCCAGCCAAGTTGGTGAGACTGTTTAATTAGTAACTATAAAGTTCCCCAACGAGAACATCCTATTGACTTTCTTAATTTGAACCAAACCATTTAACTATATACATTCTAAGCTGATTTGACTTTTTGTGATCATTTATCAGTTAGGGACACAAATACTCTTAGTGACTATAGGTTTCTCTCGTGACTAAAAAAAAAAAGAAAGAAAAAAGAGCATATATTGATTATCTACCTCTTTTAATCCTTACAAAGCATGAATATAAAATCACCGGAGTGTCACTGTCTACGTCAAACGTTTTACCTAGTGCATGTGCAGCTACATATAAAATCTCATGGCACAATTTCGGCATTTCAGATATTTTTAATGGAAATTTTACCAATTAGTGATCTGTGTAGCTGAATGGAATCAAACTTTCAAAGCTTTCAAGCGGATATCCTTCCATTTTCTTCCAGAGTTTTTAGGATATCAATACATTTCTTCAACGTAGACTTTGCCTGCTCATTTTTTTCCATTTCAGCCACTTGCAAAAGCTCAGACCTAAATCCAATTTCTCTCAGCTGCAATGCTGGAGCTCCCGCTAGCAGATCTATGATTTCAAAAAGACACTCCGATGCAGATATATGGACCTGTGTTTATGCAATGGTAAAAGTAATGAGTCAATTAATGGAAGAACATGATATACATGCATACAAACGACATAGCAAGTATGTAGTTATAGGCCATAATATTTGTGTGATTGGCTCAACACTACTACCCAAGTAGCAGCTAAATTCCCGGTAATTTCTTTTCTACCAACCAAACAATGTAATTAATCATCTTGGTAATTTCTTTTCCATGGAATTTCAATTCCATTCCTCCTCAAATATTTTCCTCAAATAAATAAAAGTATCCAACAACTGTGTAGTGCCATCCTGAATCATACTGTCAAAAATATAGTGAATGTTTGGTGACAAACTTAATTGAGCAAGGCATCGACGATACTAGGTTGACAAAATGCAAATTGTAATTTCATAAGATAATGGATGAAGAAGACTAGATATACCTGGGCTATTTTAGTTGACAAAATGCAAATTGTAATTTCATAAGATAAAGAATGGATGAAGAAGACTAGATATACCTGGGCTATTTTAATTGTTCGTATACACTCGAGCACTTTGGAAGATGTCTCGAAGAACAACTGTTATTTAGCAGAAGAGTAACTTAGAACTCCAAGATCACAAATAATTTTTAGGATAATAAACAAAACCATGAGCTCTAAATCACCTCATGAACAAAAGAGATAATGCTTTCTTGAAGAGAAGAATCTTGGGCGTTGTTAATTGCATCCCGAAGCCTTGAACAGAGCTCTTTAATTGATGTGAAAACTGAGATTTTAACTGTCCAAAACATAGTGCATTATTACAAGAAAAAGAATGACTCGCATGAGAAGAAGAGATGAGCATCATTTGATTTGACAGTTACCTATCCATGGAACACTAGCTGAAAGTGAAATTGAGAAAACATTTAACAAGTTCTTCTGCTGTTCAAGGATATCATTCAACCTTGCTACATGTATGGCAGCAGTAATGCAATTCACAATTTTATCATGTCCTGTGGACCAATTTTCTTCCTCATCTGCAAAAATGTAGCGATTAAACCAACTACAAGAAAGAAGACTTCTTACATACTCCTAGGAATGGGGACCTGTGTTACTTCATCAACGCCAATCATTTAGGCCTAAAACCTCTTGGAGTCTTGGGGCATTCAAACCAGATCACACTATAGCCAAATTGAACGTCAGCAAAGCCTTACTGAGACTAATAGGCCAAAAGGAATTAGATTGATCCCAGGAACCAAGTCTAACACACATGATGCTATTGCTGATAAATAACAGCATAGGATGCAAATGCAATAACAAAAGGCCAGAACACAAAACTCGCATGTTTGCAGTTTGGGGAAAGAAGCTACGTGCAACCTACCTCTATTATCAGAGAGGATGTCAAATATTGCCAATTCATCTATGCATCAATAAAGTGTAAAAGTGCTTCCATGTATTGCAAATGTACGCACTAGTGATAATTAATGAAATGATTTTATATTTAATGTATTGCAAAAGTACGCACCACTGATAATTAATGAAATGATTTTATATTTAAAAACTTGACTATAGCACAACTAAGGAATAGAGCTAACTATAGAACTTCTATTCAAAAGGAAACCAGATGTACCACAAGCAGAAAAAAGCTTCTAGCATATGAACAAGAAAAAGTTAAAAATGGAAAAGTTTAGAGGACAATGGAAAAACAACTTCTAACAGCTTGTTTAGTGCAGAATGCTTTTAATTCCAGTATTCTGTATATGGATTTGTTAATCAAATCAAGCACAACATATAAAATTTCAAGCAAGGGTAGGCCAACTGAATTTTTGAATGCAATATAAACCTACCTAGTCAATATCCCTGTTTCAGCCAATACATCCAAAAGAAGTGAATTACATATGTAAATCCATTGTCTGATTTGTCACAAACAGTTAATGGAAAGTTTTGAAAATTAAGCCATGTGTGCATCCATATTCCTAAGATGCCGTAAAGTGACTAAAGTCACTAGATCTAAACCACAAATTTAAAAAGCAATCTAAGTCATGAGCTATGAATTATATTAATTTTCAGTCATTTAATGTACATGCATCATGCCAACATGCAACAATAAGACTTCTTGATGGTAAAATAGGAAAGGAGCCTATAATGCAGGTCATAAGTAAATTATCCTTCATTAATGACAAGATTAAACACCTAAGTTAGAGAAAGCATAAAATTATATGCTTGTATGTGTAATTTGATATAATTAGACATTTAAAGGTTAGAACTTCAGATCAGTAAGAATTACTCTTAGGTCAAAATAGAGGTAGAAAATCTGTGATACAAACTCCATATGCAGTAAAGGAAATCTTCATTATCATGGATCAAGCTCAGGGAACATATATTATACCTACTTCCCTAGGGTCAGATTAAGGTGTTATTTTTTAATTCTCAACAAGTTTTGTCATTGTTTGGAAAGTGTTAATTAGATTTCATAGTTTTCCCTACTTGTATTAGAAGATAACATGGTAGCTAAAGTAAATACCTGGTTTAACATCACCAGTTGAAGTTGTGCAGCACATTTCATGTAATAAGGGGAAAACCTTGCTGAAGAAGTCTAGATTACCAAATGCTTTAATAACCTAACAATAATATCAGATGGTGAAATTGCATCAATAACTAACAGAGAATGACGAAAGTTCCAAAGATAAATAACAAAACAGAAAGTCAGAATCCTATACTAAGTAATTATACTAAAACAGATACCAAATCATCATAAAAGAATGTACTCCAGCCACTTCATTTATTGCCTATTTAAAATCATGCTACAGTTAATGTACTCAAACCACTTTACTAATCACCTATTAAAAGCACAGTTAATCTAATCAAGAAGTAATATTAGCAAACAAGAACTACAACCACTTATTTCCTGGTAGATGAAATGAGGCAGTAGTTTGCTTTTAATCTGATGGAAGTGTATCATCATTATTAGCATAAGACCAAATAGCAGAAGAACAATCCAGAATGCATTTATTCACTTAAGATCAAATGGCAGGAGATGATCAATATTGATAAGCCCTAAAGAATATAAATTGCTATTGAAGGCATATAACCAAGAAGGTAGGTATTGATAAAGATACCAATTACTATCAATAGAAATACCAATTTACTTTTTATGTTCCTTCAGTTTGAGAAAGTAGTAATTCATCTCCTCAATTTAATGTTCCTTCATATTTCCTCTTTGCTCATGTAAGGTTTCCCCTTATAATTCCTTGGTGAAAAACTGAAAATTATCTACAACTTATTTAATACATTTCCACTCCAAAATGAGTGCTCATCACTAACTTGTGTGATTCTTATATCATTTGACCTTTGTGGAACACAATGGCAACAGCGTGCTCAGCACAAATATGAATATGGGAATGTGTAACTTAGGTAGAAGACGTTCTTCCCAGTTTTACTAGTTGCAACATGCAAAACACAAGGAAAAATTGAATCAAAGCATGTTTTGATTCTGTACCAAAAATAATCCAAGGAAAACAATTTTTGCAATCAGGGTTATTGGGGAGAAAGACAAATGGGAAGGGCTATTTCAAAATCCTTAGGTAAAACAAGAACAGCGCCAACATCTAAACCCCCGTTTTAACATTAGTGTCTATATAAGAGCTCATTCGGTACAAGGGGTTAGATTGACAATCCCTCTAAATCTTATGCTTGGTTTAATTTTGATACTTTGGATAAAATCAGGGATCACTCCTAAACATTTAAAACCAAAAAGTATCATAGCCATCTTAATGTATAGAAGTTCATTCAACAAAATTCTTGCCTTGGGAGTCTATAAGTAACTCCTATATCTGCTCTTTTTTGGCAAGTAATTCCTACACCTGCTATTATCTTCTTTCTTTATTCCATATTACTTTTCACTGTTCTATTCTTTTAAGTATGTAATTTCAGCAGTATTTGAATTTGATCAAAGCTGGTGACAGATTACCTGCTCAAGACAGTCAAAGGCAGCTTCACGATACTTGTTTGCTTTTTTAGTACATGCAGAAGATAAAAGATTCAAAATGGCAGTTGGTGTTTCAGGATCAGCAGCAGAAATTGCTTCATGGCTTGATTTACAAAGAGAAGATAATGCATACAGTAAGGCCTCTTTACCCTGCCAAAAAAATGCAAGAATTTTATCAGGTTAAACAGAAATGGAATATCCTCAGAACAAGCATAGACCAATCCATTGTACATCTGAAGCATCAAAACTACGAAACTAGAAAATTACAAGGTGAATATCTTTTATTAAGAAGTACCACAAAAGCATACTAGCAGCATAGCCATCGCTGCCATTATTATTCTTATTCTTATTATCAAGTGATGATGAGTCCCCATTTGTTGCGCTCTGAGGATCACCGGAGGAATCACCCTGAGCGCAACAGTTCCCCATTGGAATAGGGGAGATGGGCGGGGAATGAAGAATGGGTACGTGAGGACGATAGATGGCAATAATAGATGAAGAAGAAGAAGAAGAGAGAAATAATAGATGGCAATTATTTGCTATGCAATAATTCCACACATGCTGCCTAGTATGCTTTTTGATTGGTTCCCTTTGGTTGTCAAATGGCTATTCTATCTTTCCTTCTCTATAAAGCCCCTATCCACAAGAACAAAAACAAGTACTACCACAACAAAGGTTTCAGCACTGGTATTACCCCCGCTCAAACATTAGTTCCAAAAAAAACTGATATTGCATCAACAGTTCAACACGATGGTGGCCAAAGCCAGTTGTTTTTTTACTTATATTTTATGATTTTATCTGAAACTTTTCTTTTACTAGTAGCTTTATCAGAATATTTTTTTTTAAAAAAAAATATCCAAACCGAGAAACGTTAAATAGCTTAGACAGCGAGATAGAAGTTTACTAAGAACTTTCCATGAAAACAGATATTTTACCTATCAAATACATCATTGGCTCAAACATGTTATGCAATATACTTGACTAGAATCTTAAATTCTTATTAGAACACTGTATGTAGTGTTCCAGTTTACATTCATGAATAGATTCATACTAGTAAGTTAATTTCATTCATGCAGCACTTCAATGGATGAAAATACTGACTTCATCAATTGGAAAAAATATATATCACGTGATGAAGTTCACCCAAAAAAAAATAAAAAGGAAAAAAATCTAATGCCAAGGCAAGTCAACTTGTTCTAGCCTACTAACAATGTAACACCCAGAACCATACCTCCCATAAACGGCCAGGAATTTCCTTCATAAGAGATGTGAGCAACATATGATGGTGTGAAGACACTGAGTCACCGAGGACCTCACAGAGTTTCCTAATTGCCAGGGCTGCCTGCAGGAGAGCCAGTATTCGACATCAGTTAAAAAAAAAAACAAAAAAAAACAAAAAACAAAAAACAAAAAACAAAAACAAAAACAAAAAAAAAAACAAAAACAAAAACAAAAAACAAAACAAAAAAAAAAAAACAAACAAAACAAACAAAACAAAAAAAAAAAAAAAAAACAAAACAAAACAAGCAAACCTTCCTTTTACTTGACCATGAGGATGACATAATCCCTTCACTTGCGAAATTCACAACTTCAGCCAAATAGAGTTGAAGAGTTATTCGCTCACTATTCATATTCTCTTCCCACATTTCTTCATATAAACCAGAAACTGTCTTATCATCCTCAAATCTGCAGAAAATTCCACAGCTCCATTTACAAATATTGGTAAGCATGACATGCATGTTGGAACCTCAGAGTACAAGAGAGGATAAACTTAGAAATCATTCTGGTTTTCTAATCAATAACAAAAACATGGTAAATAATTACAAACAGAAAGAGAAGGTATTAGCAATTACAAACAGAAAAAGGTATTGGCAAATTATGTTTTAGTTTTACTGCAAAGGTATTTGAGAAAGCTAGTTACTTTTGACAAGGTTCATTCTTGCTGTGCATATTCTTAACTTATATCATCATTTTGTACGAGAGAAATCTTGTGTCACCAATCTGAACCACATCAGAATATATTCCTCTATTACCTAGATTATAATGACACATTATAGATTTCTCAAAAAAAAAAAAAAAAAAAAAAAAAAAAAGAATTGTTCAGCTTTGAATTTATTAGGTTACGTCATCATGGAGTGTAAACAATCAAGAATTAAACATTTTAGCCTCAGTTTACTATGCTTCTATCGTTCATAATGTTTGCTTCCTAGATTAATCTGAATATGACCTTCCAAACCAAGAAGTGGATATCTGAGTTACACTCTAGGGTGCTGAAACCTAAACTTAGACAAGTCAATGCATCATGGTTACAACTGGAATTTTTTCATATGCAACAGTGAAAGTGGTGCTTCTGTAGCAAAGTAATGTACCAAGTGGCTTTAAATGTGTAGCATTCAGAAGTCAAAATTATAAGAACAATGTATCTAGTTTGGAAAAATACATAACAGCTATTGCATATTACAACATCGCAAGAAAGACATAGCTAGGTTCACTTACACTCATATGGGGGGTGGATGGTGGGGGACGGGGGAACCTCTATACTTTGAGTTACAGTGATTAAAAATAAAAATTATGGCACAGCAGTAGAAAGTTCAAAGCAAGAAATGGTAGAAAAGCAAGAAATAGGTGCTTGAATTTGACCTTGAAATAAAAATAACAGGCACAGTTATGGCAGTATATCCACTCAAAATATCTGCAGCATTGGATGAGTAGCTTTTCAAAAGAATTGCACATGAAATCTGAGCACTTCTATCACCACTTTGCAAAGCAGCAGTATCCTCAATTAATTTCTGGGCCAGAGTAGGAGTAGCATATTTCAGTACTGTTGCACAAGCACTTGCAAACCCACGTTTTGCAGTAGCACTTTTTTCGTCCTTAACTGCATGAAATAGGAGCTTCAGTAGCGTGGGTATAAATGGCTTGATATCAGGACCAACTTTCTGAACCAATAAGCTTAAGAAACTCGCTACACCAACCCTGCAGATTGGAAGTGACCATCTTTATTAGGGTTATGGCTTGAATGGGATCACAGGGTAGCTGTGAAGCTATCATTCATTTTATATGGTGATAATCTTTATTCAGGTTTTTGTTTGAATAGGATCAGTTTAGACCAACTGCTCTAAAAATATCATGCTAGTGGTGCTACATGTGCAAGCAGAAATCAGATAAAATGGTAGTCAGAATATAGGTAATCAGCCTAAAAGTAATTAATCCAATCATTCGATGAGGATGAGAGATATCTCATACTGGAGTTTAAGAACAAAATACATGTGAGTGTTGATTGAATAGATAAATGCACTGATTTCTGATAACACTCTGGCAAATGTCATTGATTATCAGTGATATACTGAACTAGGCCATAACCCCGCCCAACCTAAACAGGATATGCTACAAAGATTATATTTCTCCATTCAATATTATTAAGTGAAAAATCTGTTATAAGCCATTGACTAGTATTTCTTTTTAATAACTTTAAATCAAGTATGTTTCAAATTTCAATCAACCTCTTCCTTTCCTATACTCTCATCATGTTACCACACTTTCTAACTGGTAAAATTTAACTAACAATTTATGCAAACTGTGTAATAAATAAGATTTAAAAGGTCATGCCTAGCACGTAAAGCTCCAGCATCTCACAAGACCAGAGGAAAAAAGACGTAAGATACCTTAATCCAGTTTTGAGAGGGGTTATTCTAGGGTTTGAAACTATGCCCCAACAGTCACTTAACAACAAAACTACAAACACACAATTGATTATGACATATACACATATACTCTATATAACATACACAAAATTCATAAACTGATAATATCTAAAATATACCTTGTGTTTAAGCCAACACCAATGCGAACCAGCTGAGAAACACGAGGAATCAATAATTCCAATGAATGAGCATCAATAATATCTATACAACGCTCAAGTGTTTCCCACATTGGAGAACTTTTGGCTATTGATATGCGTAAGTTTTCAAGTTTCTGTGTTTGTATTCCAACATTTGCAGCATGTAACTGAAAACGCATACAGAAAGAAATTAATCGATACAGACAATTCTGAAACATAAAGTCATAGTGAATTAGTGATTCAACATGAACTATTTTACATCCTCAAGCCAACTAAATTTGAAATAAGAACAAAAAATGATAGCAACACACAGATTGCAGAAAAATCACCAAACCTCAACATAGTTCAGTCCTTGGTCTTCCAGGCTTGATAAGCTTTCCAGCATGCAATAAACCAGGTCAGGCAAATGCGGGCGGAGTGAGATACCAGCACTCTGCAAATGTTATACAATGTATCAGAACAATGTGGTAAACTCATAATGTTTGAGCACCTACTGAAGGAGAATATATGGAAATATTTTAATAGATGGACCAAGAATTCCTTGAACATGAAAAAATATGGAATACAGAACATGAAATTCATATTACCCAGCCTACCCCTCACCAAAGGCACCTAAGTCGATGCGCACCTAAGTAAATGCACCAAAGTTTTCATACCCGAAGAATATAGGTAAATTGCATGTAAATCCTGAACAATGTTCATCATTGAATCATCAATATTAAACTGGAAAATCTGGTACAACATTCTGTGTTACACAACAACTTTCATGACACTTTTTCAAATAAATCAATCACCAAATTTGACAACGAAACCAACAATCACCATGACAGTGAAACCTTCAATCTCTTATATGAGCCAACCCATTGCCAGTGCTCTATTTAATAGATTACTTTAAAAGTAAGAGCTGGTTAAGCTATGCATGTGCAAGTAGTTGTTCACTTGTACTTTGTATCTTGTATCTGTGGCACACAGGAAATGAATGTAGCAAAATGCATGAAAACGAAAACAACTTTGGATCCTTACTTGAGTGGCATCTTAAGGACTGTTGGAGTCCAATTAATTCAAATGGACAAAACATCACATTGCTCTTTCTCCCATCAGTAATTTCTCAAGAAAAAGTAGATGTAAATAACATAAAAATTATTCATTTTGTTCTGCTGTCAACTTCCATGTGAAGGATTCACATATGCAATGAATAAATTAATTCAGAAGTAAAAGGGACCCCAAAAACAATTTTAAGGAATAAGAAATATGATGTTTACTCAGTAGCCATTTTTTAGCAGTTACTTAACCTTTGCTAGCTTTGTAATCACTCCAATGGAGGCCTTGCGAATGTTTTCAACTTTGCTCATTATACCTTCTGTAATCAACAAGGGCAATACAATATCCATTGCTAGTTTTGCATCCAAGATTTCAGTGAGAGAGACATCGCATAATCTCTGTGTTAATGAAGTGACAGCACGGCATAATCTATCACCAGCATTCCGTACCGATTCCTTGATGTCATCCATGGCACGAAAAGCAGCACTCCATATTCTTCTCAAATACTTCTTAACCTTCAAAAAAAATAATGAATAAATAATAAATAAAGGAAAGTTTTAACCTTAAAAATGCAACCCAAAAAATGTATAATAGAAAAAATCACAAGTATATCTTGAGATTCTCTAGATAAGATAACAACCAACATTAGAGCTCAAAAGCCAATATTAAAATGTCATAAGTTCGTAAGTTGTTATACACTGCAGTATTTTTTTAAATGGAGGGTCAAGGGTGCTTATAGAAGTGTAACTAAAGATTTACAATGAAGTTCATGACCTCATCAATTTCTTTATGGATCCTAAACCACCAAAATTGAAGTTTCTTAACCAATTGTGTTTCAACACACAAGCATTTGATGTTATCCCCTCAAAACAACCTCATGTGTTCCCCTCCAAAGTAGCCAGATTCAGTACTACAGCATTACAAAAGATGAAATCTGAATGACAAATTGTTGCTCATGGATGCAAATTATGAAAGCGGATGGTCACAACAGATTCAAAATGACTAAAATGGGCAAAATTCTATATGGCCAACACAAGAATTTGAACTAAAACCCAAAATTCTAAAGTTATCTTTGTAATGTTAAAACTGTTGTCTATATGGGCAACACAAGAATTTGAATAGGGATAAAAGGAACACAATGAGGCAGGAATTATCTCGCTACATTAGCAATGGTATTGAGAAAATCAGAGGCATTACTAGGACAACTTCCAGTGTTAAAGTAAAGATGCATCCCACACTGTCATGACACGAGCATATTCAAAGCATTTATTAAGTCCTATTAACAAATCCCTAGAATTCCTTACTCCCAAGCACACTGTGCAAGTACCTTCAACATGTACCCCAATCTGTTTTCTTTCTTTATGATATGTGGTTTTTTTATAGATGTTTGTGCATTAGTAGATCACTAGCAATCCTAATTGTCACCTTTCTAAAGAATGACCAACAAGATAATTGCCACTTAATTCCCTGTCAACATAGCAAAACAAGATAAGAACCTGATCAAATTTTCTCCCTTGTATTATATCTGAAAGTGCAAGGCAAGAAGCCTCCCGTGAACGCCAAAGTCTAGATCCACACTGGACCAAAAGATCTTCAATAATAAGGTCAAGATGTTCGTCAATAGTCTTCTTTGAATCTGCAACCAGCGATCTCCAGATGTGCATCATTGCATCCTAAAGTAAAACAAAAACTGAGCCTTATGAGATAAAAGTAACTTAGTAACCCATCAATACTTGCCACACCCATCCCCCAAAACATAAATAAACAAAAAAATAAATAGGAAGAAAGCAGCACTTAGGGTATAGACTATCGAAACAAAGGTGCAAATAAAGTAGAGCCAAAGTTTCCTAGCAAGTAATAACCTGATCAGATGGCATATAGATTATTGGTTTGATAATAAGTAATCAACTATGACATTTGGCAGTCTTAGAATGCATGTGAGCTCCCAAAAGGTTTGAATATCCATATACCTGCACATTTTTATCAGGATCATATTGGTAGCGAAAAAGTCTTGGAATCAGAGAATGTAAGTATGGTTGTAGAGCATCCCCTGCATATTTGGCTATCTTAGAAAACCCAAAAGCAGCACCTCTTTTAGAATGCATAGAGGATTGGTAATTAGCTAAATCCATGAATTTATAGATCAAGTCTGGCTGCCCCATCTCATTAGCCAAATTACAAAGTTCCTTATAAGTACTCAGCTTCCCGCCAGTAGGACTTTCACCAATCAAACCTTCTTGAAACACTTCAGAATCTTCAACAAGCTAAAAAGGGAAAAAGAAGAAAGTGGTCAAAAGTAAGTGTATCGTTTAGAGTAACGTTAAAGAAAGAAGCTCGGAGTCCATTAAGTACAACAAGCATATGCCAAGGACCTTGTAGTCAAGTGGCTTAGACATGAGACTCTATCAGCAAGTTTGGTTCACAAATTGGATTTTGGGGAAAAAGAAATTCTATTCCATAGGGAATAGAATAGGCCAAGAACAAAATAGGAATTCTATTCCATTGTTTAGTTAGCTAAAGGAATAAACTTTAGGAATTGTATTTTAGTGTTTGATTGATTTAAGAAATAGAAATGAAATATTCAAAAGACAAAAATACCCAATTGCTAAATATTATATATTTAAGGGAAAAGGTGTCAAATAGGCCCTCGAACTTTAGCTGAAAAGTTAATTAGCACCCTCAACTTTTTAAAGGTGCAATTACACCCATCAACAATTCATTTTGATGCAATGAAGCCCAAAAACAAGTTAATGACCTGCTATCACATGTCATTAGGGATCCGGCCACCCTCCTGCGATTTTTCAAGCAAAAAAGTGACCGTGGCCGGTGAACGGCGACTAGCAAATGGTCGCCGGTCACAGAGAAGGAAAAGGCGACCACAGTGGTCGCCTTACCCGGTTGAGAAGGCGACCACTGTGGTCGCCTTTTCCTTCTCCGTGACCGGCGACCGTTCGTCGGTCGCCGGTCACTTTTTTGCTTGAAAAATCGCAGGAGGGTAGCCGGATCCTAATGACCTGTGATAGCAGGTTATTAACCGGTTCTTGGGCTTCATTGCATTAAAATGAATTGTTGATGGGTATAATTGCACCTTTAAAAAATTGAGGGGGCTAATTGACTTTTAAGCTAAAATTCGAGGGCCTATTTGACCCTTTTCTCTATATTTAAATATATTATTATTACATGCATGCGCGCACATGTATGTATGTATACACATATGCATATATACATACAAGCGCGCGCGCACACACAAATTTATTTGGATATTAATTAAATGAGGGCAATTAATGCACTACAAGAAAAAAAGGTATTCTTGTGATTTGTGAACTTAGAAAAAGCTAATGTCATGGCCCCCTAGGAATGGCTATTCTCCTTGCAAAGGAATAGCTCAATCCAAGAAATCCTATTTCATTACAGGCTTATTCTGTGAATCGATCATGTATATGAAGGTCTCAAGTTCACTCTACATTTTCCTCAGTCACATTGGGGAAAAATAAATGAAAAAAACAAGTACAAACAGAATATGATACCAACCTTAAGTGCTCTTTTCCTCTTCCCCGAGCCAGTTAAGGTACCAACAAGAGCATCAACTAAGTTTTTCTTCATAGAAGCATCACCAATCTCATATACAATGCTAAGACCTTGAGATGCCAGCTCCTGTATGAGCTCATTCTGCTCTGCTAGAAGGTGTGAAAACGCCTCCTGAATTCAGTATAAGCAGTGTCTCAGACAATTCTTAGCAATGCATGAGTGAGAAACTACAGATAGTGCATATACAAGTAGCTTAAGTCCTAGTTCCATCTTTTTAAGAATGTTATTTAAATAAATAAATAAAAAGAAGAAGAAACCAACAAATAAATATGGTGGAACAGTGTGGGAAGTCAGAGTGCAGAGTATTGAAGTTCAGATTACAAAAACAATAAACCTGGATGTTTGGAAGCAGTTTCTGGATAGTTGGATGGTGGCCACAATATATTGTCAGTGATAGTAGCCATACAGTTCCAGCACAACGCTCCTCCTTTCGGCTACTGTATAATAGAACATCAAAGAGCTTTCTGGTAATTGCATCTCTAACAATATCACGAACATCATCATCACTTTTGTCAGAGTCCATATTGATAGAACTTGGCAACGAGGAAAGGACATTTCCCATCAAAAAATTTGAACTCATAGAAAGAGAAGTATAGTTCGTTTTAAGAATCATATCAACAGTCACAGGGACACCACCCCATAAAAATGCAAGAGCTTCCCCAGCAGCAAACAAGATATCTTCTACCTGATCAACTCAAAAATTAGGAAAAGACGAGGCTAAAAAAATAAAGCATTTAATATTTTATATTTATGCAGCAGTCTCCATGAAGTATGGTGCTTATCCTCTGCACTTATAGTTGAAGAAACAAGGTTCTCTCCACATTTGAGAGAGAAAAGGGAGTTTAAGAAAGCAAATAAAAATAAAAATGCAAAGGAAAATATTCAGGATAGATACTTGAAAGATTTCCACCAATCCTTTCTTTTCCAGAAAAATCTCATTAATGCTGAAGAGAAGTAATAGGAAACTAAACAGGAAAAGGCATCTTCTAGAAAATGCTGAAACACAAAGAAAAGAAAACTATCTACTGAGAGAACATGTAGAATTTCACCTACCTTTGAGCGGCAAAGGCTAAAAATCAGATCAAGGGCATTATTTAAATGTGCAGAGGAACTCTCCTTAAAAGATAGATGCCCCAAGGATATAACAATCCTTTGAACAGCTTTAATATCATCACCGGCAAGAAGCTTGATCAATTTTGTATTCAAAGTGGTCAATATGGCAACTGCAATTTAGAGTTTACTATTAAAACCTCAGGTTAACAAAGGGGGTGTTTGGTTCAAACATGGGAATCAGAATTAAAAAATTTAAAAAAAAAAAAATTAATTAAATTTAAAAAAAAAAAAAAAAAAAAAAAGTTCGTAATTGGAATCGGTTTTAGTAAAAGTATGTTGTATATTCAGTAGTAAGCTAGAATCAGAATCATTACTGAAATTAATTTTTAAAAACAAAACAAACCAAAAAAAAACAAAAAGGAAAACACGAAACAAAAACAACAAATCTTTACGCATATAGTCTTATTTCCATAAATCTAATGTAAAAGATAAATATCATTATTCGCGTAACATGAATACATGATGTAAAAAAAAATCAAAACTGATCAACATTTGATAACTAATAAGAAATGAATCCCTAAATGGCTAAATGAAATAGGTAATGGATTTTTTTTTTTTTAATTTCAAGGGAAATTGAATACCATTCAGACTCATTAAAAGTGGTCAACCAAATATATTTATGACTTCCGTTCCGATTCCTTGCCTCTAAACTAATGAACCAAATAACCCCAAAATAGGGATCCCAAATCTATTATCTTTATGCATTCTCCAGATACATTATACATAGCAGCACACCTGGATCGGATCCGTGAAGCAATGGAGGCAGTGGAACAGAAAGTCCAACATGACCTAGTGCTTGCATTGCTATAGAAGCCAATGAAGGAGTCTCCAAGTTAACAACATCAGTTAGACACTTAAGTACACTTTGAAGCAATGACTCTGGAATCTGCAAGAAAGAAGGGTGAAAACAGAGTAAAGGGCATAGAAATCTCCTGAATATGAGAATATCATAGTTTGCATGATCATTGTTTTTGAATGCTAATTGTTACATTTTGGAAATGTCTTCCTACAAAAGATATGTATAGCCATATAGGACTCAAAAGTAGGGACTAACTCTATAAAAAGCACTTGTCAACAAATGAAATTCTAGATCAAAAGCATTAAATCTCTCAAATGGTAACAACGGGAGAAAAGTTTCCTAAACCCAAAGTAACCTCGAATTACAAAAAGAGACAGCAAGTAGGTTCATAACTATATAAAAGGTCAGTTGTACATGGAGCTTAGAATATCAACACCTTCTGATCTATCACTAGGCTCTATTTTTACGCAAAAAGATTAAGCTGCCAAAGAAGTATGTTTCTATCCATGAAAAGGGTTCAATAACATGAAATATCTTCTGTTTCTTTCTTCCTAAATAGCTCACATGAGACCAGGAAATAATATAGCGTAAAGGTATAACTTGTTTTCCAACCATTCAAGCATAGCAAAAAAGGAAAGGGAAAAAAAAAAAAAAAGACTCCATGCTGTCTGGCATTTACCAAAGCATTCAAAAGTGAATAAAATTATTTAAAAATAACTCCTAAACCAACAATCAATTTTATCTTCTTCCATCTCATCCTCTGAACACATCTTGTAATCACCCAAAACAGATTGCATTAACCACTTAATGGCTGAGACAAGTACTCTAGTAGCCTAGAACACAAGTTAAGAGAAAATGGGATTTCTAGAAACTTTATCTAGACTGATTGTTTCATGTCAAGCATCAAGGAAGAAAGGCATGATATTATCTACCAGACACCATGTCCTACAGCTGTTTTCTTTCCTTCTTTTTCCCACAGAAAAACAATAAGTCATGCTGCCTTTAACTATAGCATGTTTTTTAATATCAAGAATATGATTACATGTAACAGGGACGTGCATTCATTTGGTAGAACTGAAAAATAAAATGGTTGCAGAACTTACACAAGGTGTTCTTGACATGCAATTTGCAGTAATATATCCCAGAGCACACAGAAGTCCATGTTCCATCTCAAACCTAGAAAGAGATGACATTTAACTTTGTAATAAGTTTAAACTGTTGCCCCGACTTTACAGAAATATTGTTAAAACTTAAAAGTCCATATGCTTTTAATTGCTACAACCTTAACTTAGGTGCTGCACTAACAGAGGATATCAAATCTTGAACAAGGTTAGATAAAGTGTCAAGAGGAAGTGAACAAGAAGCAATTCCAAGTAAGCGTGATATAGATTCACGTGTATCAAAGTCAATATGGCCCAGATATTTCTTCAACCAAGACACTTTGTCTGCATAGCGAGTTGCTATCACCTGTCAATTTAAAGCATACTTAAAAGTGAGCATGAAATATATTTCAGAATGAAAACAGGATGGGGAATCTGTAACATCATTTTACAATTGTAAAGTTTATGCATCCATTAACCTACTTGGGGAATAGAGGAAGCAATTGTTATTAATGCATTAGAGGCATTAGCGTGCAGCTCAACAGAGCCTTCATATGCCATTGCATGCTCTAGCAGCAGACAGAATCGGTCCACTGAACATGGATATTCAGAATCTTCCGGCAAATCATATTCTTTCTCTTCTGCCACAAAGCACTTCAACAAAAACTTGATCATAGCAACGTAAGATTTAGAAGGAAAGAGAAGCGTTGTCTCCCCAACACTAGTGGAATGCAGAACTGCTGGGTGCTGTGCAATTATATAGTTTAGCATATCAGAAAGTTTGGGGTAATGCAAATTGCTATTTTGGCTAACAGCCTTCCTTTGATCTTCATCAAGACATAATCCTTCCAAAGCAATTTCCCTTTAGAAAAAATATACACATATTTTGTCAGAAAAGTGGAATTATGTATAGCAATTGAACCCCAGAATCAAATAAAATACTACCAACATACTGCATACAACAATTGGATTCAGAGTGATGACAGATACAGTGGCACGTTATTTTATTATGAAAGGAAATATGCATTTTCCCTACAGTGAACCACACATCTGATCTTCCAGCTAAAACATAATATTCTGCATATCTCTATCTTCAAGTTTACTAGGAGTCCAAATTTCTAGAGTTAGGTAATGATCCCTTCATAATTTTCTTTTTCTGAAGGGGAAATAACACTTTTAGTCACTCAAGTGTAGTTGAGTAGATTTAGTAAGTGGCAGATTTGGTCCCTAAAGTTTTAACGAAACCCTAATTTAAGAAACCAAATCTGCCACTTCACTAAGAATTTAAGGACTAAATCGACACCACAAATAACTAACAGACTAAATCTATACTATGGCCACAACTCAGGGACTAAATCAAGGTTGCAAAAATCGCTAGGCGTTCCTCGGGCACCTAGTGCTAGGCGCCCATTTTTAAAAAAAAAATTAAAAAATTTGATAATTATAAACTATTTAATACTTTTAAATTAATACTAAAATATAGAGAAATAGGGTGTTAGTTAAGAGAATTACTCTTAGCCCTAGGTTTTGGTGTTAGGAATCTGTAGCTAGGATTAGTTCTTGTCTTGTATAAATAGCTCTACTCTTCTTGTACATATAAACAGAACATCACATAGAATATATAGAAAATACTAGTGGAGTTTTCTAGTTAGTTCATTGTTTAACATGGTATCAGAGCCCAGTGGGCATTGATCTGCGTAAGGAGGCGACGCCGCTGGAGGAAGCGGAGCCGCCACGTGACGCCGCAGATCGGAGCTCCGGTGACCACGCGCCGGCGCGTGAGGCTTTTTCCGATGACCTTTTTGGCAGAAAATCATCTTCTCCGACTCGTCCTAATGAGCCCATTTCCTCGTGGTGTCACTTGTGAGCGTTTTCATCAGCTTTTTGAAGCTCCATCTCTCTGTTTCACCTTCGGCGAGCTAAGTTGTGGCTAGCAGTGTGAAATTGGTGGTAGCTGGCAGTTGATGATGGACAGTGTGCGACAGCCTGGGTTGGATCAAACTTCGGCAGCGTTGTTCTGGAGGCAGAGTTGCAGGCAGAGAGGGTGAATCGGTTTGTGTTGGAGTATGAAGCTGATAAAGTTGATAAGGGGAATAATTAGGCAGTAGGTTTTTGTTTTGAGTTGTTTGGTTTATCTTATTAATAAGTCTTGAGGGTTTGTGTTTGGTTTATCATATTGTTGTCACTTGTTTTAAGTTAATTTAGTATGGGGTTAGTGTCATATTCGGAGCAGTGCCAGGGTATGATTCAGTCCATATTAAATGTGAGTAAACAGGGGTGTTGCAGTGATGGGTAGCACAGGTGCCAAGAGTGGTGCGAACCTGGCATATGCCGTGGCTGTTGTGGAAGGCTGGCGACTGAAGAAGAATGGTTCAGGAGGAACCAGTTTGTGTGCACGCAACAAGAACACAGGAAAACACTCGTGTTAGGCAGCGGTGATAAGGATTTGGGGTGTGAGAGGCAGGTGCGCTGTGGTTGTGGTGTTTGGCCTAGTTTTTAACTCTGTAGAAGTTTTGTTGGTGCGACGAGGTGCATTGTGGACTGACTTGGCACAGCATGGTTCGAAGGTTCAAGTGGTTCAAAACTTATGGTTCTAGATGTAGAGTCTTATGGTTCATGTGATACATATGTAACAAGTTGGGCATGATTGAAATCTATGCTCCAACTTGAGGAGGGGTGTTAGAGAAATAGGGTGTTAATTGAGAGAATTACTCTTAGCCCTAGGTTTTGGTGTTAGGAATCTGTGGCTAGGATTAGCTCTTGTCTTGTATAAATAGCTCTACTCTTCCTGTACATATGACCAGAATATCACACAGAATGTATACAAAATACTAGTTGAGTACTTGAGTTTTCTAGTTAGTTCATTGCTACAAATATTAACCTAAAAAACAACTAGAATTGTAAATTGTATAAAGAATTAAAAATTTAAAGAATCAAAAATTCAAAACACAATTCCACAAAATCACAACTCACAAAGTATCAATATTAGAGTAGCTGGTTTCAAATTTTTTTTTATACATTTCTTGGGTTTGCGACCGATTTGAACGATTTAGGATTAATTCGCTCAAAATGACGTCTTTATGAGCGAAGTAACCCATTTAAAAAAAAAAAAAAAAAA
>NC_044929.1:16216326-16273848 GCF_003576645.1 Ipomoea triloba | reverse complement strand
TTTAAAAAAAAAAAAAAAAACAACAACAACAACAACAACAACTAATCGTCGGCCGCCTAGTCCACCGCGACCTAGTCGGCACCTAGGCCGCCAACCGCATAAATCACCGATTTCAGTGACTTTCTAGGCGGTCGTCCACCGCCTAGCGCCTTAGGTGCGATTTTTGCAAGATCGCTTTTAATTTAAATTTGGAATAAGGGTTAAATAGGCCACCCAACTACACAGCTTGCAATTAAGCCATCAAACTGAAAAAACCTACAATTAGGTCCTCGAACAGCGCAAATTCATGCAATTCAACCTAAAATGACCTGTTGACTTGGTAATACACTGACGTGGCGGTCTCATCTCCGGCCATGGAGACGAGGGAAACTACGTCTCCTGGCAGGAGACGAAGACGAAGGTCCATCTCCGTCTTTGGCCTTAGACAAAGAGAACTTCGTCTCCGCCGAAGACGAGAGCAAGCATGGTTTTTTTAATAATTATTTTATTCAAATTTATTAAAATAAAATTTAAAAAAATATTTTTAAATTCAGTAATTGCCACATCAGCATATTACCAAGTCAACATGTCGTTTTAGGTCTAATTGCATGAATTTGCGTTGTTCGATGACCTAATTGTAGTTTTTTTAAGTTCGATGGCCCAATTGCAATTTGCAATGTAGTTGGGTGACCTATTTGACCCTTATTCCTTTACATTTATAAACAAGGTAGGGCTCCAGGCGAACTCCCCCCACCCTTTCTAAGTGTCCTTCATACATGCATATGTACACACATCACACATGTATGTATGTGTGTGTATCAAAGAAAGAAAATGAGATAGATATCCAATGAAAATAGAACAAGAAACAGCAGTTATGAGCATAAAACCACAACACATGAGGAGAAGGAGAGAGATCTCAAATTAACATACATCAAATACAACATACTGAATAATGCTACAAGAAAAAAGTGCAGGGCAGCAATTAGCAATAAACCCATTAGAACTCAAATAAAAACTAAGTTAAATATTCAAAAGTAATCTCGTAACTAAACACAAAGTATTTATTAGGATACCTTATATCCAATTTTGGATCTGCTGCTCCAAGCATACAAATAAATCTGCTAGGACAATGTTGCATGTCAAATAATAATGTTGCCCATCTTATTGCACAAAAGCGCACTTCACTTTGTTCCTTGCAAGTGAAAAGAATAAGGTTTATTATGGATGAGGGATTTTATACAATGGATACAACCCCATTAAACATATGGAACATATCTCTACCACTTTAAAACTTTTCAGCAGAAGTGACTCCAAATTCTTTAAAACATTTGATGGTGCATCCTGAACACCAGATAGTAACCATCAGAAAACTAGGAATGAAAGCGAGGAGCTAAATAGATAGATAAGAAATTTAGAACCTTGTAAGCAACAACAAGAGAATTGGTTGCTTCTTGAATAGTTAGACGGAGAAACTGACCCTCTGATTGCAGAGCATCAAAAAGCCAGACAGCTGTATCAATTTTATCTCTAGAAGTATAGAAACAGAAGTTACAAAATCATATTGAAAGTTGAGCAAACATTAGGAAGACAAAGACGGAATGAAATAAATAAACAAAGAAATAGGAGTACCTAAAGAGTTGAGGCATTCGCTGTGCAATCAATCCAACTGCTTGAAAGGCAAAAGCTTTGGTATCCCTAGCAACAGCATCTGGAAGAATGTGAATGTATTGATATTCTATGTTACAAGATAAAACAATTTATAACAAAGTTCAAACAGTCAAATCAGCAAGTAGGCAACCTGATTCTGATGCTGAATAGCCATCGAGAGATTTATAAATCCCTGTCAAGATAACAGGGCCCATAAGCTTCAACTGGTCCATTGTTGCCTGCATTTATTATTTATAAATAAATAAATAAATAAAAACAAGAACAACAAATTATGCTCACATTCCTAATATACAAAGAAAAAGAAGAAAAGGTATATGATCACACAAGGGAAAAGGATAACCCCAAAAAAAAAAAAAAATTATGCTCACTTTCCTCATTCAGAAGACTATTAATATGTTAAATACCATTGTTCTTTATTCTTTATATTTTAGATAAGTAATTGTTAATGACATCACTGTTACCATCTTAAGCATCAAATGTGAGTCATATGATGATTATAAAGATTGATAATTCAAACATGTACATCACACAGAAGCAATTTTTTTCATTTTTCAGCTAAGCAATGCTTTACCAATTCATCATGATTAATCTTCTTTAAAACTTGAAAAGTAATCCACAGTTGGAATAAAAAGAGACAGACTGCTCTTAAAACGGTCATTAGAACATTTAATGATTTCACTGCCACAAGCATCTTCTTATAAACAGTGCAGAACAGAAATACTTGTTTTTAGGCTGCACTGATTATTACATTAATTTCATCAAAAAACATTAGTTACGTTCCTTCTAGAAACTATTGTTAATAATATACTCACTGATGGAAAAGTTAGTTTATCCACAGCAACTTTAAGCTATGTGTGAATTGTGATAGATAACTGAGTGGGAAAAGAATGCAACATAAATAATTAAATACTCACATATTTAAAGACCCATACTGTAAACTCCATTCCCAACTGCTTCAACCTTGAGGTGGTATTGTTTCCTACAAAGCAAGAAGATTAAAGCAAGTATCCTCCTAAAAATTGTTTGAGATACCCCCATTTCCAAATTTTAGTTCAATAGACTGGTTGCTCTTTAAAAACAAAGCAATTAGATCAGAGCACAAAAGGTTTCCCAGAAAAAGTAAACGGGCTCATCTCAACAAAAGTTCCCAAAAGTGTCAGGAACTCTGTTAGTGTCAACCCCAGAGAAGATCCACATTCTTTCACCAAAGAAAAGTAAGGATGCCCTTTCTCACACATTACTAGTTTTAAAAATCTTCATTTCATTTTATATAAATTAATGCATTACTTAGTTCTAACCTCAAAATCCAAAAGAAATTATGTGCTCCTTTAAATTTTATACACACACGCATATACAAAATGAATATTATGTGATCCTCTAAAGCTTTTATGTTGCAGGAGATCTGAAGAACAACTATGCTGCGATAAGAGAATATTGTTTTACCATATATGCAGCCAAAAATGCACTGTAATGTTGATGGGAAACTGTTTGCTGCTGAAATTGATCGGCAGAAAACAGACATCAGTCTCACTCTCAAAGATGCATTTGCAGGGGTGACTTTAGACTCTGGAGGAATTTGTTCAGAACCTGTGGTACCTATACATCGTTAACCAACCATAAAGTTGAATTCACTGCAACTGAACCCAAGAGATAAAGCAGCAACGTTTTTGGATAAAGCCAATGCAACTAAAACCAGTGTAATACAATTCAGAGGAGAAACATCCAGAAATGTTAGAACTGACTAGTAGACTGTGCAACTGAGATTATACTCTGCAAGCAGCAGCATTCACTGAAGGTGTTTTTCATAGAGATCATCACTTCAAATGAGCTCATAAATAAATTTTCTTGTTGTGCTGACAGGAAATCTCTAAGTACATAAAATTGAGGAGTTTATTAGTGAACCTTGTTATGATGCTAGAAGGAAATCATGTTTGGCTAGATGATTTAACCGTCATTATCTAATTAGATTGTTTCAACATTATTTTTCAGTTGCAACAAATCATTGAATATAAAATTACAAGAGTGATGCTTTTGGAATAGATATTACAATATTACAATGACCAAAATGACAATAGTCTATAAGAAAAGTATTTTGGTTGACTCCCAAGCATTTTATATTAGTTAATATATGCTATAATATGAATAGCATACATTCAAGGTTTTAAATAAGTTAAACCTATCAATCACTCACAACCAAATGGGCATTCTCATTGAAAAACAAGCCATACATGCTAAAAAAAAATAACTGGGATAACACCCATTCAAAACTAATTTCTAATAGAAGAAGACGAAAAAAAAAAAAAAAAAAAAAAAACTACAAAAATTGAATAATGTTATTAATAATCAAGAAATACAAAACTGACGTCCGATTTCAGTAACATGAAAAGCATGAGTGTTAAGTTCGCAATTTGAATGATTAATTAATAATGTTCTGTTTAGGTCATTGATATCATCTAATGCCTGTCAGAGAACCATGGCAAATCATAGTTGGCCACCCTTTTCATGTTAGAGAAAAGGTATATTTCTAATGAAATAATTTCATATCACCTAAACATAAAACTTGAAGACACCTGATAGACAACGAAGGTAAAGGATCCTTCTGCCTTCAGTTTGGATATCATTCGGCATGCTGTCAACTAGGAGAGTCAAGACATGCAATAAAAGGAAGGCAGTCATACCAAAGTATAGTTATTCATACCATTAAACAGCAAAAATAATTTGTTTATCAGGTTCACATCATCCAAGTTCACACCAGAAGTCTTCTTCTTCAAAAGCTCCTCCCCTTTCTTAACAACAGATTCTTGACTTGAGCCAAAAAGAAAAAAAAAAAGAGTCGGGTGTTATCTTTCAAAATATATAAATAAAGTACCTAAGTTTCAGGTTAGATTTCAAATGCATTAGCTACTTGAAAGCAGCTTTAGTGATAAAGATAAGTACCTGTCAGCACAGGCAGCAATGTATAGGGGATAGACAAGTTCAGCAGCAATTTCCATAGCTTCAACGATATTCAAGATCCCTATCTGTGAAAAGGAGTAATCAGCATAATAGAGTGTATATATATATATATATATATATATATATATATATATAGAGAGAGAGAGAGAGAGAGAGAGAGATAACCAAGATAGATTTATTTACATCTAGCCACCAAACTTCAAATAAGCATAATCTTTAACTTCCCACCTTTCTAGCACGCAGTGTATCACTTGTCAATTGTTGTTTCCCAGTCACACGGTTGCATTGAGTAATTGATAACCCAGCTGGGCAAGCCCCACTACGAAGAAAGACCTCTTATCACTACTATATGTCTATGCAAGTCAACTAGCAAACATAAGAGCAGTAAACAAATATAATTATACGTACCTCTGCAGAATTGGTTGATATAAAATCATGTGAAGGCAAAACTCAAGAAAGATCTTATTGTCATGCAACCCACCGAGTTTCCTATATTTTGCAACAACTTCATCATTGAGATGACTTGAATGGCACTCGCCAATTACCTGAGATTAATGCAGATTATAGTTGCCATGTATCAAGAAATTCCATAGAAAATTTCATCTTCATTCAGATAACGGAAAGTCACCTTTGTAATGATTCTCAATAGTATCTCTTGATGCTGAGTAGGGACTTTTGAAATGCTAGTTAAAAGAGTAGGTGTCATGTTTTCCTTTTCCTTCAAAAAGTAGAATAATTAACTTCTTATTTTGTGTGGTATAATTATCCCAGATCCATTTTGAGAAGAATCTCTGTTTTCTTCTTTAAGATGTAAAATAGCAGTATTGTAAATATTAATTCAAACCTCTTTTCGTGCACGTTCTATTGCCATCTCAATATACACAATACAAAAGTTCCTGACCATTGAAAATGCACTAGATTCCTCGTACAACTGCCATAACTCTGATAAGGGCAAACCAATATCTGGTTGGTGTTTCACTCTTTTGTTCACATGGCTTAGGATCTCAATTACCTGCAATATAAATATGGAGTAAAATACATAGGCAATTGCACATTGCACATGAATATGAAGTCCAAATGAAGTCACATCATTCAGTCTCAAATACCCATCATACACACACTTCTGGAGCAAAACCAGTTAGCTCACAAACAGTTTTGGATAAGATGCAAGACCAAGGGATTATCACCCTCTCATTGTCCAGTTCAAAATAATTATAGATGCAACAATATCAAGCCCAAGGAACCATGTACATGAGTAGCAACATTCTGTAAATTATGTGATTTGCAAAATGTAATACCCATTCCTTGACCAAGAATTAACTATTATGCAATATATAAAAATAAATTAATTTAAATAAAAAAAAAAATCTAGACTGTAATAGGTCTGGTGAACATTATAAATTTAAATCTAGTCTTTCTGAAAATGTTTAACATGCCATTTTGAGCTCATCAATTACAAAGGTTGATACAAAATACAAGAATCTCCCAGATTATTTTTGAGGCACAAAAGTTCTTATGCATAAATTTCGATGGAAGGGGAAAATGGCATATTCAGACTTGTTTTCATGAGAAATTTCTAGGATCACCGTCCCTATCCACTAACCGTCTTCCACTCTATACAAAATTACACACATCCTCATTTAACCGAGCTCCAATTTTAGTTTAAAAACCATCCAACTATTGTACTTGAACATCACTTGAATTGTGCTCAAATAATCAATCAAGCAATACAGCTAGAAAAAAGCGATGTGTTTAAAGCATTGATGAGAGGAGAAACAGCGAGATTATACTTTGTTGCGAAGAGGAGTGCAAGAAGAGGAGAGCGATGCGATAGAGAGAGGGAGAAGCTTGGAGAGCAAGTCTTGCAACTTCGAGTCATCGCAGAGCGCGAGCCTAGTCAGCTGCCGGTCGAGCATTTCCTCTTTATCTGCGTCCGTTTTTCCCGATAGCATTGTAGTCCAGAACGGTGCCGTCACCGTCGCCGGCGCTGATGATGAAGACGAAGACGAGTCGGCCATTTTGGTTAATTATGTGTTTCTATTGTAGTCTGTTAATGTATCGCAACGGAGCTGAAATGGGGATTCAGAGAGAGGGTTGGGTACATCATAAATCGTTACGTGTGCTTTTGGTCCGAATCGACTTTGACTCTTAGTCCTGACCAACCTTTAACATTTTCAATAAGAACCCCAACACTTTCGGAAATTCCTATTGTAACCCAACACTTGGCTTTTAATTTTTTTTTTTTTTTTTATGCAATATCTATAAAATGATTGAAAAATAATTTAATTTTCTAATGTTTGGCTGAAGTTCAGAAATCTATATTTTTCTATTTAGCTATAAGTTAAGAAATTTTATTTTTCTGTTTGGTTCATTTTCCTGAAAATGAGCATATTATTTGTTATAAAATAATAATAATAATAATAATAATAATTAGTAGTGGTGGTTGTGGTATGGTGGTTGTGTGGCGGTGTAGACATGTAGTGTGTGGTGGTGGCGGTCATGTTGGTGGTGGTAGGGGTGGTCATCATGGTGATGGTGGTGTGGTGGTGGTCGTTGTTGCCGTTGGGTGGTGGTGGTGGCGGCGGCGATTGTGTGGTGATGAAAATAATGATATGGAAACTAGCTTGAAAAGAGATGAGAGAGAAGATACATACAAGAAAGTATTCAAAAAATGTCTTCCAACTAAAAATCTAAGAAGATATTTTTCGCCAAATTGAGTTTTTTTTCTGTTGACCAAAATGAGTATTTTTTTTTTTTACTTTATTTTCCTTGAATACCCAAAGATGACAAAATTTGAAAAATGACTTCCAAAAGTCATTTTCTAGGTTTTCAAATGAACCCTTAGGGCTCGTTTGGTTCGCGGAAAATATTTGAAGGGAATTGGAAGTGCAATTCCATGGAAAAGTAGTTACTAGGAAAATAAATTCTGTTGTTTGGTTGGTGGAAAAGAAATTATTGGGAATATGAATTCTATTGTTTGGTTGAGAGTAAAAGAGTATGGGAATAATGAGTATAAAGACCTATATGCCCTTATGTATTAATAATAATAATAATAAAATTAATAATAAATGGTATTTCAATTTGGGCCCCAATTACTCTTTCTTTTTGCAGATTTTGGGCCAAATAGGTTTCCCATCTCCGTTTCCCATTTCCCATCTTCATTATTCATTCGTCTCCCATCTGCCAAATAAGTGACTGGCAGACCCATAAACCAGAGAGACGAGGCAGAGGCGGCGAGGCGGGCGGCAACGAGCTGAGGTCCACCGTCGTGAGGGCGCGAGACAGCCGGCAGCGAGCTGAGCCACCGATCTAGAGGAGGTCCACCATCGTAGGAAGAAGAAGAAGAAACCAGAGGAGGAGGTCCACCGTCGCAGAAGAAGAAGAAGAAACCAGAAGAAGAATAAGAAACCAAAGGAGGAGGAGGAGAAATAACACAACCAGGGGTAAAATGGTCTTGCCAAATCATTTTTTCTTCCCAACCATTCCGGAAAACAAAATCCGAGCTTCTACCAAAAAATTGCTTTTCCTCAAAAATGAAGAACTCATTTTCCATCGGAAAATGAGTTCCAATGAACCAAATGCAGTAACTATGCATTTTCCATGATTTGGAGGAACTGCTTTTCCTTAGAAGTGCACTTCCTGCCAACCAAACATGCCCTTAATCTTTTGGCAAAAAATTGTGTGCGACGAGTCGGGTTGTAGACAACTTGGTGTGTAAGTATCATAATTTTAGTTATAAGTATTACAAGATTCATCATTAGTAACAATCAATTTTATCATAAATAGTATCACAATAGTGTGAAAAAATTTAAAAAGTCTATTCACCCTTATCTAGACTTATTTGTGAGACGGGTCAAGTCAGGTTGTGTCAATATAGAAATGTAATACTTATATTAAAAAATATAATACTAAGTATGAATAAATTGTTCGTTACTTATAACGAAAAGTATAATACTTTTGAGGACAAATATTAGATCTTTTACATTTTCATCTTGACCCCGACCTGTCTCACGGACAAGGATTCGTAAGACGAATCTCACATAAGTTTTTGCCTATTTCAAATTGGTATATTTTCTGTAATAAGTATTATAATTTCTATCATATTGGTCCCTGTTGGATGGTAAAAAGTCTAGATGGGGTGAATAGACTTTTTAAACTTTTTTCACATTATTACAAACTAGTATTTCCACTCGTGCGTTGCACAGAATGGATTTGTTATAATATGTGAATAATATTTATATCGTAATACAATTGTATAAACCGTAATATCAAATATTATATAGTGTAATTGGAGAATTGAGTTTAATTCATTGTGTTTTGTGATGTTATTATTGCTTGAATATAAACAAATTTTTTTTTGAAATAACTTGAATATGAACAAATAATTACCAATTAAAAACAAACATGTAGATATACACATTTGGTGTTGATACATTAAACAATTTGCATATCAATGTTTGGGATTTGTATTAATTGGTTTAATTATTTCGTTTTGTAGCAACTCAATTATAGAAATTATATGTACGTGAGATATATGTTTTATATAGATATATAAAAAATTTGTCATCTTTGTATACAAAAAAAAAAAAGAATACATAATATAACTTTTTTGAATTACACATTATTGAAAACTTCTTTGTAGACGACATTGGTAGTAGTAAAAGAAGTTTGCCCATACTCGTCTAGAGCTAAAACTTTCAGACCATCAGGATGAGTTACTCGCGAAAAAGCCACGTACAACTGACCGTGATTAAAGACCGATTTTTTTAGCAATAACCCAACGTGAGTTAGTGTTTGACCCTGACTTTTGTTGATAGTCATTGTATATGCAAGCATCAACGAAAATTGTTTACGCTGGAACTTGAAGGGCAATCTCGTATCATATGGGGTGAGAGACATTCAGGCAATAAGAACTTTGATCCCTTGATGTGTCCCATTAACTATTTTTGCTTCCACAATATGATCTGTCAATCTTGTGACAATGAGGCGCGTACCATTGCAAAGACCAAGAGAGTGATATATGTTCCGCAATAACATAAAAGGTGCACCAACCTTTAATATCAATGAATGATTGGGAAGCCTAGACAATCTCATACTATTTAAAAATTCAGTAGTGTGTACTTGTGATAGATTTTCGCCGTCTGATTCTGCCTTACACAAAGAGTCACAACTTAAATAAGTTCGACCTTCTGCAGTGTTCATGTTGCACATGTATTGATTAATTTGATCAACCACATCTAAAGTCGGTGAAAGGATCGCTCGGCCTTCTAGGTGCAACTCATCAATCATGCCATATCTCGCGCTTGGGAATGTGCTTTCCACTATAGTTGCTATGGAATCATGTCCACAGATTAAGAGAAACCTTGGCGGAATATCAATCTCAGACAAACCATTGTTTACAACCCCTGTTATCCCATCTCCTATGTTTGCAATCCATTTTGAAAACCAATCAACCGTCTGCCTATCTTCCTCTGAAGCTAAGCTCCGTAGTCTCAAGTTCTTCGTGAGCCTCAATACCTTGCAATTTGTCCAGAGGTATGAAGAATTAATAGTTGCTCCGACAACTATCGGTCTCGTTGCTTTGGGAATAACTGGAAGAATTTGTCTAAAATCACCGCCCAAAACTACTATCTTTCCACCAAATGTCTTTTCAGCACTACCCGGTATGGCAAACCTTAATAGATCCTCATGGTTTTGTCCAAAGCCTCAAAACAGTGTTTGTGAGTCATTGGTGCTTCATCCCATATTATCAATTTGCTCCTAATTATAAGCTCAGCAAGGTCACTACATTGCGATATATTGCACGTGGAATCTTCATTCAATGAGAGTGGTATAGCAAATCTAGAATGTGTTGTCCTTCCTCCCGGTAATAATAAAGCTGCTATTCCACTTGAAGCAACATTTAGAACAATATCTCCGCGGCTCCTTATCATTGAGGATAACGTCCTCCACACGAATGTCTTTCCTGTTCCTCCGTAACCATACACAAAGAAGAGTCCACCTCCATTACAATCAATATCATTCATCACAAAGTCGTAAACATTCTTTTGCTCATCTGTTAATTGTGTTACTAATGTTTCATGCTCTATCTTCAACGATTCCTTATCATACGCCAACTCTTCAGCTATCAACATGTTTTCCATAAACCCGATGTTGGTTTCATCTAGAAGTGGCATTTCTGGAAAGTCTCTCAGACTCTTCCCCCACAAAGATAACAATTTCTCCAACTCCACAAGAGCAAACTGTTTCTTATCGGAATCTGATAACAACAGATCTTGATGGTCTAAAAGCAAAAAAAAATGATCAAATAATTTAATTTTATAAATAATAAATAATGATAAGCAAATGAATAAGTGGAATAAATTTTTTGTATGTCGAAATACCTGGATTGTTCATGCGACGTCGATGATGAAACTGTGCATCTTCTGCAAGAAATTCCCAAACAGCACCCCATACGACCTCTGGCCTATTGATTGTACTTGAACTCAGAAGCGTAGCAAACAATCGTCTTAAAGCAGACGCGGATGCCTAGTAACTCGAATCAGTTATGCCGTCGATATACTCCTTGTCATCATCTAATAATCCATATTCATAACACGCATCTCTATATGATTTGTGAATGACTCCAGCAACAATGCGTATATCATCGTGGCTTGAAGGTCCACGTATTAGATTTAAAAGAAATCTTAGATAGTATAATTCTCCACATCCTGGCGGAACATAGAACAATCGTCCTATGGAAAATCCTCTCTTCCTTGGTTGCCATTCACGCAGATCTTGTCTCCAAACAAACTTACTGGGAACTTTGCATAAGTGAGAGAACGTGCATCTTCGTATTTCTTATTTGCCTCAAACCAAGCTGTGAATTGGCTCTGCTTAATTGTTTGGTTCTCCACAATCTCATCGAGTGTCTGATCTTCACCATAGACAACATTCTGTTGGTGCTCTAAGTGAAAATTTAACATTTCCACAGGTGGCGTCCGATAATGTATCGCATACCCAAAAAGCCTCCACGTTGCTTCACATGCTGATATGTACCGACAATCATAGTACATGTTAATTTCATAAACTACATCACCATTTCGTCCATTTGTAGAACTACTCATGAACTCTGACGTGACCCTATCATTTCCCTTGTTCACGTATTTTAACAAATATTTAATAGATCTGGATTGGTTGCACCATTCAACGTTAATATGTGCGCGATATTTTAGAAGTAGATGTTTATTATGCGCAACAACATAACGATTATCAAGTTCGATTCCATTCTTAGCGATTATACGCCCATTATCACGCCTTCTGTAGATCGGGTAACCATCTTTATCCAAACATGTATGAGTAACATATTTTTTTGGAAAAAACTTTGAACATTTACCATTTATCATACAGGGCGAATTCTTCCGAAGTTGTCCGCACGGTCCGTGCAACATGAATTCGCCGACTACGTCATGGTACTCAGTGTCAGCATCTGGGTCAGGAATTTCAGCTGAAATAATAGCATCAATCTCGGCTGCGGAATTCACCCTGTTTATTTTTTTGGCAAATAGCAATATGTGTGCGTGGGGAAGTCCTCTCTTTTGGAATTCAATAGTGTAGATAACTGAAAATAAATTAAATAATTGGAATTCAATAGTGTAGATAACTGAAAATAAATTAAATAAAAATGAAGATTAAAGTTTATACATTTAAATTAGATTTAATAAAAATGAAGATTAAAGTTTATACATTTAAATTAGATTTAATTAAAATGAAGATTAAAGTTTATACATTTAAATTAGATTTAATTAAGACAAATTCAAATATTTATACATTTAAATTAGATTTAATTAAGACAAATTCAAATATGTATGATAATGAAATACCTCCACATATGTCGAATTCAAATATGTATGATAATGAAATACCTCCACATATGTCGTCAAACAGCTTTTGTGTTTTGATGTCTTCAATCATAGCATCAAGTTTCATTTTAAACACGCGACAAATAATATCGGGTCTATCCTCTGATTTAAGGCCACGATGGGCAACATACCGCTCAATCTCAGGCCACTTCGGGTTGCAAGTGAATGTTATGAACAAATGTGGATAACCGATTTGTCTGCATATTGCCATTGCATCTTGATAGTTCTGACCGATTTGTCTGCATATTGCCATTGCATCTTGATAGTTCTGAACGATTTGTCTGCATATTGCCATTGCATCTTGATAGTTCTGAATCATATACCTGGCTCCACCCATTGCATCTTGATAGTTCTGAATCATATACCTGGCTCCACCTGTGAATGATTGATAGTTCTGAATCATATACCTGGCTCCACCTGTGAATGATAATAGTAGTATAATTCTTTTACCCCGACCGGTAGGGTCTTATTCTCCCCTTGTTAATGCATCGCTCAATCCTTGATAAGCTTCACAACGCAAAGCCTTCTGATGAGTTCTAATGTAGATCAATCGTGCAGATTCAATCATTGTATATGCATCAACCAAGTATTGTTGAAATAACCTCCTAGAATACAATAATGTATGGTTTTCATTTACTCTCTCATGTATATAGAATGAAAAATACTCTTTAGGACTAATTCTTTTCCTACCACCATGATGTCCTTGGCGCCATGTCTTCACGGTAACCATCTTCACCGTATGGGAACAACAAAGGGACTATAGCGACAGATACGCAGGGTTTAATTGGTTTATTCTCTTCAACTGCCTAGTCCTGCTCTCTATCAATATGTCTAGATCACCCATTGATGGGTCCAGATCCCCGACAATAAGTGCAGCTACCTCATTAGTGCTTGGTAAATTATATGTCCTTCCATCTTTGCTCCGCCTGCCAATTAAATTCATCTTAACCTCAACAACTGGGTTAGATTGGATCTCGGTTCTTGCCATTCTGAAACATTTGACCAAAACATTATTTTGGTCCAACATGTTTTTTAATTTTTCCACAATATCTTCGCGGATATCACCTGAGTTATTATCTCGTCTGCATAAGAAAAAAAGGGGACTAAATAAATAATATTTGAATATCTTTATGGATAACGAATGAAAGTTAAAATGAATTTCTTTCGAAAACATACCTGACAGAATTGATGCGATTGTTAATCTCATTATCTGTGTCGTAAATATATAGTTGCGCAAATTTTGGGGTAGACCCTTCTCCTGGAACTAAACTTCCAATGCAGTGATAATTTTGACCACTAATTCTAAACACCGGGGGTGCGTTACCAGTGTTGATTGACCTATCCACTCTACCACCTAGAGATGTGAAGCAAAACATGTTGTTATACCTTCGAATATTATTGAGGAAGTGTGTGCTCTGTTCAGTATCACCAAAGTATAAGCTCTGTAGCACAGGAGAAGGATCCTTCATGCGAGGTAATTGTATCTTGCCCTCATAACAACACTTTGTGTATTTCGGCAATCCGCGTGTAACATTTTGATTTGAGCGCTCTTGGCGCCAAAATAAGGCACTACAATAATTACACGAATAAGAAGCATCTCCAAGGTCGAAATACGAATCTAGTAACGTAAATAATTTATAATTAACATATATTATTTGTGTTGTGTAAAAAATGAACAGAAGGAAGTTTTGTAATTTAAAATAAATAATTACCATATCCATTATTGTGAGATGCAACTTGTTCGTAATCCGTGTTTAAATTCCTGACATCTGTCCTTGATAACACCTTACTGGAATTTCTCACAGTTGAGAACAAAGCGCGATTACATTGAGGATCCAATGCTCTTTCCACTTTTAAAAAACATAATGAATTGTTAATTTAGTGTTAATTAATGGAAAAAGTTGTTAACACAGGCTACGAATACTCAAAAGAAAAAAAAATATTGAACAATGAAGTTTAAATTACCATTTGATACATCAGCTAATGGTTGGCTTGATGAAGACGTTGAAGTTGACATATTTGACATGTTAAATGAACATTGAGTGAACGGTGAAGATATGTCACGCATATTAACTGCAAAATTTTATAATGAAATATATATAACATGAAATTGACAATATATATTTTACTTTTATTTAAACATATATAACAAAACATTTAACATAAACAACAGATGAAGAAATAGGTAGTGAATTAATAGATAAAAGTGTTACCATCTGTGATGACAGATAAATGCATATGAATTTGGGTTGCTTGCAACTGCAATATGTTTAAAAAAAAATAATAGAAACAAATAAACACTAAAATAATGTTAACACGTAAAATTTAAACAATGATTAAATGACTAAATACATTAAAAGAAATTAACAAATTACTTTAGTCATGACAAGATATATAATAAATTGAATATAATATATACCATTTGTGATTGAACTTAATGGTGTTCCTCTGGTGGCAACATAATTATCTTCGAATGGACTTGGATGAACATTAACTGCAACAATTTAATAGAATACAGGAATAAAAATTTGAGTATCTTTTAACAAATTATGTTTTATTTTATTTTTGAGTAATAGTACCGTTGCTTGGTCTGTTAATAGGTGTTAATGAAGAGCATCCATTAAATCCACCGTACAATCGTTAATTTAAAAAAACAATTAAATGGAAATGTGTTTATAATAAAATAAAATGTAGAAATTATTAAAATTAAATTGAATGAGAGTTTAATTACCATTGGTAGACATGCTAATAAGTTTCCTCGGAGAGCACATCATAAATCCACCGTACAATCGTTCACTACCGACCACTGCAATTATTTATATAAACGAAAAAAATTTTAAAATGATTAAGTAAAAGAGCTAGGTAGGGTTTTGATATAACATATTTGCTTACCGTTCACTATGGAATTAACTGGTGTAAATGCAGGTGAACCAACAACTGATTGTAACGATGACTGAGCATTATCAAACAAAATATTCGATTGCAATAACGATGCTTGTGTATTATTATCATTGCACAACGGCTCGTTTTCTAAAAAAAAAAAAGACAGTTAAAATGATTGTTAAGTAATGACCCATGATTTAAATTTAGAGCAATGAGCACAATAAAAAATTAAATATTATATCTTATTTGGATATGTATTTTTATTGTATATTTTTTTCCAATTTTGAATTACATATTGTATTTAAAATGGCATAACCCAGTGCAACAAAGTCCCAAATTGTAAAAGAAAAAAACATCTTTTATGAATTCGGTACAATTACACATTTACGTTTAATTAAATACATTATCTTTAATATTACAGAGTAGGAAAACTTATACTGTATATAATAATACATTTAATTAAAATAATGCATATAATAATAAATTTAATTAAAAATAAAATATTAAAAAATAATTATAATAATAAGTCCTTTAATATTACAGGTGCAAAGCTTAAACCCACCACATTGATCTCATCTCCATATCCATAGATCCCATCAAGAAATTCCGATACAATGAAAGGAAAACACAGAATTCGACTGCCACAAAAGGATTAGCTTCGGCTCTAACATTAGTTGATATTGGGCTCGGTGTGTTTTGAATGAGTTGGGATTGCTAGGGTTTGGTGGCTGGCTCAGTGATGAGCAGCAGAGGTGGTGGGAGGTTTGCCGTGGGGTACTATGTGGTCTCCAAGCAAATAGGGATGGGCTCGTTTTCCACGGTGTGGCATGACCGCCACCGTGTTGGGTGAACCGAAGTGGCAATCAAGGAGATAGCTACCGCTCGCCTCAACTCTAAACTCAAGGAGAGCCTGAAGTCCGAGATTGTTATTGTTAAGAAGATCAATCATTGTAACATCATCCGCTTGCACGATATGATCGAGGTATTCCACTCAAATTTCGCAAGGAATTTGTAAGCTGTGTCAATTGTCTCGATCTAGTGATCCTTAGATTAATTTTTGATTGTCTGATATGCAATCCCAGTTCAAGGCTTCTAGCAATATTCTTTTCCCCAGAAAATATTAATTTTTTTTGAAGTTGGAATGGGTATTAAAGATGAATGACCCCTAATGACCCTGTACTGTATTTCAAGTTTTGAATGTTGAATGAAGGGAAACTGCCACTTTGAAAAAAAAATATCTTTAATATTAGCTAAAATTTTAAACAACTCAAAGCAAAAATAATAAGTCCGTGAATATTATATATGTTCATAACTCACTGTATATGTTCATGTTTGTGTTTCAAAATATATGGTTTGATCAATTTCATTAATCTAAAATAGGGTTCTAACATTTTATATCTTGATTTGTGTAACTCTAAATATATAGATAACATATAGATAATAAGTAAAACAATGATTCAAACACTATATATTTGAGATTTAATTTGGGACTTACCTTTGTCTGTGGTTTTTTGTTTCTTGCTGCCCCTAAGAATTGTTGACCCTGTGAGTTTTTTCATTATGTTGTTTGTTTGAATTGTGAGAAATTGATGCAAGAAAATAAAAAGTTAAAACTAATATTTAGTTGTTTATTTATATGATCAATAGTATTGAATTTCGAGTGAATAATTATAATATTATTATTTCTTTCCTTTATTAGATGTCTAAAGTTATTACAATCAACAGTCATAATAGGTAATTTGGAGTATAATTGTAGTTTTGATTTATTTCCTTGATTGAATTAAAAAAAAAATAGCATTCTGTTGTGAACTTTCTTTAGAAGTTGGGTCATTAGTTCTTGCATATCTGGAAGATATCTGATCTCGAATTGAATGAACATTTCCTCTTGCAGCTCAGGTTGAAAATGGTATCGTATGCGTTTAGATCCTTACTCCTGAAACTAACACCCAGCAGTCTTCCATGGCTTCCACTCTAATGAAAGAGGCTCCTCCCCACTGTCCAAGGCCATCTCAGGAGAAAAAGCCTCAGGTTTCTGCTTCACCTAGCCATGGTGTTGCCCTTGCAGCAAAGTAATGTTTTTCTCCTTCCTTTATCATCCAAGAAAATTACTATCAGAGTTATATAGTGTCTCTGTCTTTTTTGGTTATATTATTTGCCATAATAATTACTGGTCCTCTTGGTTCTTGGTGCTTACTGCTTAGCCTAGAATTAGCTTAAATTCTTGTGTATTAGGTTTGTGACTTCACTGGCTCTGCATTTATGGGGGGAATTTCATTATTATGTGGAAAAAAGTTCATGCTTTTCCCATACTATTCATCTTTCTTGAGAATATTGCTTCTGTTTTTCCCTTTTCAAATTTCTAGCATTATGACTGTAGTTATCCATTCATGAAACTGTTGGTTTTGGATATTTCTGTTGTATTTTCTTGTTCTGATTAGGGGTGGGCATTTCGGTTTTCGGATCAGATATGTTCTTGAACTTTGCAGATTTGTATTACTTGAACTTGGATCTGGCCAATTGGCTAAAGAAAGAAGGAAGGTAGTTAAGAACCTAACTAATATGACCACAACAAATTCATTTTTCTCGTGTTGTGCTTATTTTGGACAGGGCACAGGTGGTAGGATGGCCCCCAATTCGATCTTTTCGGAAGAATTCGGTGGTTACTAATCCTCCCAAGACCGAAGAAGGTCCAGATGGGAAATCGGGGTCGGGCTGTCTCTATGTCAAAGTCAGCATGGACGACGCCCCTTACCTGAGAAAAGTTGACCTTAAGATCTACGACTGCTATAAGGATCTGACTTTGGCTCTGCAAAAGATGTTTAGCTGTTTTACAATCGGTAATCTCTTAGCTTGTTAACAGTATGCAAGAATAATTGCCTTGGAGTGTTTTTTCCCGGCTGAGAATAATGTTTTGAAGTAATTTTTTTTATATTGCTGTAAAAAAAGAAGTGAAGAATTACTATGCAATAGAAATACGAAAGATCACATAATCAACGTCATTGATAACTCGGGACTTATCTTTTTTTTACCTTCATATTCAGGTCAATCGGGATCTCCGGGTGTTCCTATCCGGGATGGAATGAGCGAAAGTAGATTGATGGATCTGCATGGTTCCGAATATGTACTTACCTTTAAAGACAAAGATGGTGTCTGGATGCTCGTTGGTGATCTTCCATGGGAGTAAGTTTGGTTTTTCTTTGGTTATAGATTCTCCATTTCGGCCTTGAATATGCCCCCATTAGTACTATCCTTAATAAGTGAAAATATATTAAATGCGTTATGGAAAGTTCGAAAATGAAATATTGCTAAGTTTTGCAAAACAGTGGCAGCATTTTGAAGATTGTTTAAAAGAATAATACAAAAACATAACATCAAATTATAGCATGTATTAAACAAAAGCGTAAAACTTAACAGAATAAACCATCTGTTAAGTGTTAAGTCTATTCAAAGTAATAAAAACACCAAATGAAATACATATTGTTAATGCTTAAACAGCTCCAAAATAACAAAGGCTAGCATGGGTTGGGCTCATTCTTAGGCTTTTTCAAAGTCTTTGAAGATGATGAACAATCCATGTTTATTCTCTTCAAAGATTGCTGGTCAGGAGTGCTTTCATCAAGAATGATTACTTCTGGATTAGACGAAGGTATAACTTCTAGTGGTTCAATGCCCTGATTCAAAAAAATAATAAACATTAGCACAAAAGAATTTAAAACAGTATTTAAAAACATGTTAAATGAGTAAATACCCAAAATGGTCTCTCGACTATAGCATAATTCACAAATTGGTCCTCGACTTATGATTTTAACCAATAACATCCATGACTTTCCAATTTTTACCTAATGTAGTCCTCCGTTAATGAGCCCGTCAACTCGCCGTGAAACACAAGGGCAGTCACGTAATTTCACATGCTTCCCGACGTTCTCCAACATTTGCTTCGGCAGCCTAAGGTAGTTCTCATAATCCAAACAAGCCGCTGCTCAAGCCGGCTTTGCAAGGCTTGGAAATAACTTTCCGGTTTATCTCGACCGCCTTGTCGGATCCGAGGCCGTACGCGAACCGGCGAGAATGGAAGCGGAGGTTGGAGTCCCTGGCGAGGAGTCAGGTTGAAATCATCGTTATGTTGTGCGAGGATGAAGCGGAGGATGGAGTGACATGTGGCGCGGCTCCAATTGTGGATCTGACGTCATCAGACGGCACGTTGGCTCGTCGGAACAGCTCGGCGGAGGTGTGGAAGCTCTCCGATGAGGTCACAGTAGTGAGCCGAACGATCGAGGCTAGCTTGTTGCCCCGCTTGGTAACATGGCGGAAATCGGAGGATATCGCTCAGAATATCCTCGATTTCATAGAGAGCGAGATGCGCAAATGTCCGGTAGGTTTAGGTGAAGCGAATCTCAACGGTAAACCTAGCCTCGACTACGATGCTATTGTCAAGCCCTCGGAGCTTCATTCCCTGAAGAAATCCCCAATGTTTCTGCAAAATTTCGAGAATCAAACTCTCTACACTACTCACCAGATCCTCGAATCGTGGATCTGCGCGTCCAAATCAATCCTAAACCGAATCGCGGAGCAAATCGAATCAAAATCCTTCAGAAACGCCGCGAGCGATTGCTGGATACTGGAGAAAACCTGGAATCTGTTAACCGAAATCGAAAACCTCCATCTCTTAATGGATCCCGACGACTTCCTCCGCCTAAAGCACCAGCTATCGATCAAAGTAACCGCCGAATCGCAACCGTTCTGCTTCCGATCGCGAGGACTGGTGGAAATCACGAAGCTCTCCAAGGATCTGAGGCAGAATGTCCCCGGCATTCTGGACGTCGAAGTCGATCCCAACGGCGGCCCTAGGGTTCAGGAGGCGGCGATGAAGCTGTATGCGGAGAAGGACGGTTTCGAGAGGATCCATTTGGTTCAAGGCTTGCAGGCAATTGAAATGGGCGTGAAGAGATTTTACTATTCGTATAAGCAGCTTTTGACGGTGGTTATGGGGAGCTTAGAAGCCGGAGATTCCGGCGATTCGTTGGATCAGGTGTTCCTTGAGCCGACATATTTTCTGAGCTTGGATGCGGCGAAGACGTTCTTGGCGGTGCACGGGAGCATGTGAAATTACGTGACTGCCCTTGTGTTTCACGGCGAGTTGACGGGCTCATTAACGGAAGACTACATTAGGTAAAAATTGGAAAGTCATGGATGTTATTGGTTAAAATCATAAATCGAGTACAAACTTGTCCAAAATTTTCATTGTATACTTTTTCCTCAGCAAGCTTCCTAATCACACTGCCTTATGTTCTCCCTTTTTGAAAGAATTGCTTATTGCTTCGTCAGCTTGCACTCCTAAAACAGTAAAAGCAACATTTCCTCTGTACTTAAATTGATCCTCTCTTGTAACTATCCTGAACTTCATGGTCTTTCCAATTAATCCCTCAATCTCATTGGGCATACGACCCTCCTATGCCAACCAAATAAACATTAAATAAACATTAAATAGTATAAAACGGATAATATTATTAACATGCTCAAAAACAAAGTCACTAACCTCATAATATTTCCCCTTTAACTCGCTAGCAGTGATCCCTAATAGAGCCGAACACACATTATCCTAAAGAATTAGTTGTCCATCTTGCTCATCATCAAGTATATCAATAACCAATTTATACTTGATTATTTCGTCAGGACTCTGTTGGTCACATGACTTACAATACATTTGATCATTAATTTCTTGAAGTTTCTTCCCACAACCCTTATTCGCACATGCAATGAAGTACCAATCGCGTTGAATATCTGAAATTTCTCCAACGACCCAAAATTCTCCTATCTATAAATGGTATTTAAAATGCGTTAGAAATTGAGCAATTGAATATTGAAATGAATTTAATATAAATTGAGTATAAATGTTTTTGACCTTCTTATCATCATAAATATCCATTAAAGAAGTCACTGTGATATTCTCATTTGACATAGTTTCTAACGATCCGGATCCCGTGTTTCTGGATCTTGAGCTTATACTCCGTATTGGAGTCAAGAACCTAGGCAAACTACTTAAAACAAATAACTTGTAATCATAAAAGATATTACCAAAAACATATTATATGGTGTGACTAAAGTAAATTGTATTAATACCTATCCTTGAAAGCAAAAAGCTCGGGGCATTCATAGTTGAATAAAACCCTAGTTGCAGTATACGAACTGGAAATCCTAATCTCACCATCTAATATACAAAAAATATTTGTAAATAAGTATATCCCACACAAATAAAATAAAATATACCATTATGTTATTACTCACCATCAGTGACCCTAGCTCTACATAATTGTAGTATAACAATCAATGGGTCTGTTAAAGCAACATTAAAAAAGGGCAAAACGGAATCCATATGCTCGTCCTATAAGGTTACGGTCAATCGACTTTCCCTGAATAAAAACAAATTAATTTTGTAATAAAGGCTATATGTTTACACATGTCTGGATATCATGCTTAATGTAAACATGCTTAATGAAACCGACTTTCACTGAACATTGTAAATTGGATATCATGCTTAATGAAATCTTTAATATTATTTACAAAAGAATATTTACGGTCAATATATTATTTTTGTATTTTGAAATAAAATAATAAGGCATAACAAATTACAAAAGTGCATACCTACAATCCTCAATAACAAAATCAATCAACCTTTGGGAATTTTGTTTAACTTGAATATCTTTTGGTTGATGAATGGAAATGACACGACCAATCAAATCTGTGAAAATAATAAATACATTAACATGACATAGGATTTGTATAACATTAAATATAAAACGACATTGGAATGGTAACTTACCAATTAACTGGTTACAATCAACACCTCCTAGAGCCTTTAAGGATCCAAAATCCTTAAATTGAAACATGTTTTTCGGAAAAATGAAATCATCTTGATCCGAAAAACTGATCACCGTATCATTGTTTGCTTTCAGGATGTATTTGTGCTTGCATGTCTTAAACCTCATGCGAGATGTATGCACAATGAAATTCTAAACGTCATAAACCTTTCCTTCCCTCAAAAGAGTACTGAATTTTTGAACATATTCTTTTGGAATTTGTAAATGGATGCAAATTCCCTATGAGAATCATTCAGTAATTAAAATTATTATGTAGATATTCAATAAAAGAGAAAATTTTGTTGTTTAAATAATGTATAATGCAATACATACCTTATAGTCATGAAATAAGCACTATAGAGTTTGGTGGTTCAGTGGTGTGCGTTGATATTCTTTAGAAAAATAATAACGCATTAAACGAAGGCATATGGATGTTTTTCTTCTCCTAAGAGAGAGTTGGGATGCAGAAAGAAGACTTGAATCCATACTTTATTGTTGAATAGAATGACAATAGAATGACAATACAATGAAAAAATAATATGTATGTAAATTGATCATGAGGTGTAGCATATATATATATATATATATATATATGAATAAAATGGAGTAAGATTGACCAATTTAGTAGGATATTACCATTTGAAATTTGGTTATAAATGGTTATAAATTAAAATGTAATAAACTTGAATATTTGACTCATAAGAACCGCAAAAAGTTTACGCAAATGAATTAGGAATCTATGTGTGTGTATATAAGTATAAAGAGATATAGTACATAATAATAGAATGGCGGAGTAGTATATATTAGGAAGACAATTATGATGATAATAAGAAAAAAATCTGTATAGCATAATATAAATATATATATAAGATGATATATATATAAAGAAAATATATTAGGAAAGACAATTATGATGATAATAATAAAAAATCATGTATAGCATATAATATATAAAAATATGTATAAGATTAGAAAATTCACGTAGCTTTTTAGGTACATAAATATATATAAGATTAGCGCAATTATTGGGCTCAAAATAACATATTTTAAGGGTAATATAGGTTTAGGGAAGTGTAATAGACATAAAATAATTTTACTCAAATGATTGTAGGTCACGTAAAATATAATAGAATATTTATATAGACTATATAGTAAAAATAATTTATTTAAAAGAATATTTATATAGTAAAATAGTTTACTAAAAACAATAATATTTAAAACAAAATATTAAAATAACCAAGGTATCACAGATTGAGAAGAGATCATTTTTTTTATCATTTACTTTCAAAATTTATTAAATAATTACTAAAGAAATAATACAAAATAAATAAAAATATTTGACTATAGTTAATATTTTAAATAATTAGTTTTTCTTTTGTAATGTACATAAATAACAAAAAGACTATTGATTAATAAAATAAATATATTTATTCATTTTTAAAATGCCTTCTATTAATGTGTCTCTTTTTAAAATTCAGAAAATTGAAGATATTTTTGTTAAGTTGTTATATGAATATAAAATGGAATAAGGTTGACCATGTTAGTAGGATATTATCATTTGAATTTTGGTTATAAATGGTTAGAAATTAAAAATAAAATACAATAAATTTTGTCCAAAATAACACTTGCTCGTTCCATAAATTACTCATTTTATATATAGAAATAATAGTATGAGTTGAAGGTTATTACAATTAAAAAGTTGACGCAAATGAATTAGGAATTTATGTGTGTGTAAATAAGTATAAAGAGATATAGTACATAATTGTAGAATGGCGGAGTAGTATATATTAGGAAGACAATTATGATGATAATAAGAAAAAATTCTGTATAGCATAATATAAATATATATATAAGATGATATATATATAAAGAAAATATATTAGGAAAGACAATTATGATGATAATAAGAAAAAAATCATGTATAGCATATAATATATATAAATATGTATAAGATAAATCATGTATAGCATATAATATATATAAATATGTATAAGATTAATCATGTATAGCATATAATATATATAAATATGTATAAGATTAGGAAATTCACGTAGCTTTTTAGGTACATAAATATATAAGATTAGGAAAATTATTGGGCTCAAAATAACATATTTTAAGGGTAATATAGGTTTAGGAAAGTGTAATAGACATAGAATAATTTTACTCAAATGATTGTAGGTCACATAAAATATAATAGAATATTTATATAGACTATATAGTAAAAATAATTTATTTAAAAGAATATTTATATAGTAAAATAGTTTACTAAAAACAATAATATGAATATTTATATAGTAAAATAGTTTACTAAAAACAATAATATTTATATTTATATAGTAAAATAGTTTACTAAAAACAATAATATTTATAATAAAATATTAAAATAACCAAGGTATCACAGATTGAGAAGAGATCTTTTTTTTTTATCATTTACTTTCCAAATTTATTAAATAATTACTAAAGAAATAATACAAAATGAATAAAAATATTTGACTATAGTTAATATTTTAAATAATTAGTTTTTTTTAATGTACATAAATAACAAAAAGACTATTGATTAATAAAATTAATATATTTATTCATTTTTAAAGTGCCTTCTATTAATGTGTCTCTTTTTAAAATTCAGAAAATTGAAAATATTTTTGTTAAGTTGTTATATGAATAGAAAATGGAATAAGGTTGACCATGTTAGTAGGATATTATCATTTGAATTTTGGGTATAAATGGTTAGAAATTAAAATTAAAATACAATAAATTTTGTCCAAAATAACACTTACCAGTTCCATAAATTATTCATTTTATCTATAGAAATAATAGTATGAGTTGAAGGTTATTACAATTAAAAAGTTGACGCAAATGAATTAGGAATCTATGTGTGTGTATATAAGTATAAAGAGATATAGTACATAATAGTAGAATGGCGGAATAGTATATATTAGGAAGACAATTATGATGATAATAAGAAAAAATTCTGTATAGCATAATATATATATATATATATATATATATATATATATATATATATATATATATATATATATATATATATATATATATATATATATAAGATGATATATATATATAAATAACAAAAAGACTATTGATTATTAAAATTGAATTACCGTGTGTGTGAAATTATATTGTTCTTTGGGTGAAACTTGTTCAATAATTTGATTAATAATTCAATTAATTTGATTAATTTTGAATCAAACTAATTGAATGTTTATTTTGAGAAATTGTTACCTAATCAATCAGACTAAATTATACTTTAACTAATTCGATTAATTGGTCCATAACCAAATTTTTATCATATATAATTTATTTTATATTATATATTTGATACAACCATTTATCCACAAAAGAAGCATCCAAAAAAAAATTGATATGACAAATTAGTAAAATAAGTGATAGTGAACTTATTTGTCACATAAGAACGTTTAAAAATGAGTAATTATAAAAGTTATTTTCACACTTACATTCATTTTAAGAGGCACTAAGTACTTCATTACAAATGACCATAATATTTATTTAAAAGAATATACTTATATACACACACATAGATACTCTGGCAGGAGCCTACTAGACTTGTACTGCACCCCATAGGCATTACACAACGTCTTTGGCCCAATGGGGCCAGCCCGCCATTGTGGAGTCTTATTAACCCCGCAATGCTGGCACCTCCTTCCAATGGTAGTAGTTTCCTCCGGAGTTGGTGGTTGCTCTTTGAACGATGACCGTTTCTTATAAAATCGTAAATATTTAGAAATCTACCTAAATACGTAATATATTAGGGACTACTTTAATCCATACAAATTTAGAAATTAAATTATTTTAATTTGTAAATATAATTCACTTAATTATAATAAATTAAATAGAAAATATAATTAAGGAAATGAAATTAAAAAATTAACTAAATGTATATCATAAATATTTAAGAATTAAGGATGTGACTAAACCACAATATATTAAGGACCCTGATCCTAATATATGCTATCAACATAATGCTTGCAACGAAATGCTATCAACGTTGGCTGATAACCTACTCTGGATTAACCCAATCAAGATGGATTCTGATCCTATCTTTGTGATAAAGAATTTCGTCGTTCGTGGTCTCGAAGTAGACATAGTAACGATCCCCCATTTTCCTGCTGATATTGCCGACCCACCAACCATCATTGTCGAAGGCGTCAATTTTCTGGCAAATGTAATAAAGGTCAGCGTAAACATTCAGCGACTTCGGCCGGATTTCATCAGCAGGAACCGTCTCCGTCAGCGGTGATGAAAAGTCGTCCGTCAACAGAGTCTTGTATTGGACTACGTAGCCCCTGCCGCCGGGTAACACACCCACCACCGTCGCCTCGTAGTAGGATCCCACAAAGCCTTCCTTGTTGCTCAACACCTCCACCGCGTCGCCAATCCGGTACCCCACCGTGTTTACAGTACTCATAGTTGTTGATTTTCCGTGAGAAACCGATTTTAAGAGATAGAGAGAGAAAAATAAAGGTAAAATCCAGCTCAGAATTCACATGGAATACGAATTATGATTATAAGCAATAGTTTATATAGAAAATAAGGAAGAGAGAGAGATAGAGGTGAAAAAGGTAAGAAATTAAGAGGGGTGGAGATGGGGGAGTAGTGTAGGAAATTTGGCTGATTAGTAGGAGAAAAAAAAAAAGAAAAACATAATTACACTATTGTTATAATTTATTACCATAAAATTAATATATCAATATGTTATAATTTCCTAGGCTACTGTTAACCAAAATCCTCCAGGCTAAGATTAGGAAAAATCCTCAACACTACTGAAACTTAATTCGAAATATATATATTTAAAAAAAGGAATTTATTTCAATCTTAAATCACATATATAATTATGTTATGTTATTAAAAAATTATTAATGTACTGGATGAAGAATACATCTTGAACTTATGTATAAAAATCCTCAAGACTACTGAAAACATCTTGAACTTATGTATAAAAATCCTCAAGACTACTGAAACTATCTTGAACTTATGTATAAAAATCCTCAAGACTACTGAAACTTAATTCGATATATATATAAAAATCCTCAAGACTACTGAAACTTAATTCGATATATATATCTTTAAAAACAAGACTACTGAAACTTAATTCGATATATATATCTTTAAAAATAAAAGGAATTTATTTCAATCTTAAATAACATATATAATTATGTTATGTTATTAAAAAATTATTAATGTACTGGATGAAGAATACATCTTGAACTTATGTATAAAAATCCTCAAGACTACTGAAACTTAATTCGATATATATATATATCTTAAAAAAAAGGAATTGATTTCAAGAGTTAATTACCGATTTGGTCCCTCGACTATTGGGATTTCACCACTTTGGTCCTTGACTTTCAAAAGTTTCCAATTGCATCCTTGACTATTGAAACGTTAACCAAAAATGTCCTCTGTCTGTTTTCCCGTCAAGATGCAAGGGCAAAATTGGAAGTTCAAATATATTCTTCATCTTTCCTTAAATGCCTCTATATAGCTAGGTTTCAGAGTACTTTTTTCCTTTGATTCCAGCATTTCATCTCCTTCGAATTTTACATCTCTTAGCTTCGTCTACCATGGAAGCAAATTACAATGAAGATAGCTATGGGTCATCAACGAAAATCAAGAAAAGGGTGTTCGAAAATGGAGAATCTTCAATGACGCATAGTTGTCAGTGTGGGCAACAACCGAAGATATGCACGTCATGGACGAAAGACAATCCAGGCCGTAGGTTTTGGCTGTGTGAATCCGAAAATGTGAGTATTTGTATTGCTTAGACTCTAATTTGTGATAAGTTTTCCCGTAAAAAAAAATTTCTTTCGATTTTAGGGAGGAATAAGTGGTGGCTGTGGCTTTGTTCGTTGGAATTGAGAGCTTGAATTTGAAGCTAAGAACCAGCAGATGTGTTGCAGTGAAGGCAAAGTCAAAATGTAGTAAACCAGTGTGGTTAATTTTGTTGATTGTGGTCTGTGTATGTGTAGTTAGGATTATGATATCCACATTTGAAAGTAGGGAAAAATTGGTTGTTAGGCTTCCTCTAGCTTAATGTAGTCAATGATGTTGTAATAGATGAATGGTTTAATGTGTTTTTGCTGCAGTTGTGAAATGGAGTGTAACTATTAGCTTGAATGGTTTAATTTCTTAGTTGTGAAATGGAGTTATGTTTAGATCATTCAATCTATTAACTTGAATATGTTTGTACTGTTAACTGTATGGAAAATGGTCACAAAATGGTAACAAAATGACAGTAAGGAGTGGTAAATCATAACCAAAAAGCCAACACTAAGGCTAACAATGAGCAGTGACCATAATTAAGGCAATACTTACATTAAGGCAGTGTTCTGGCAATTATCATTGTAGTTACACTGGCAGTATTTTGGCTAACAGTGAGCATAATTAAGCAAAAGATGGTTTCAAAAGAACCCAACATACTGGGTAACAATTTTCAAAAGAACCCAACATCCAAAAAGCCAACACTAACCAAAAGTCAAAATACCAAAAAGCTATCTAACAAACCCCATACAGTTTTCATTCTAAGGTAATTGGGTCATTTGCAGTGTTACTGAACTTAGATTTGGATGTTGATCTTGTGGAGTACTTTCTTTTGAGGATGGTTTTCTTCCTTGTTAGCCCTAATGCCTTCTGTTTTCCTTTGGCCTTCATCAGCATCCCCTTTTGATGTTGTTCCACTCTACTTGTGTTTCCAAGGTTTAAATTCACACCTTGTGTACTGAAGTTGAAGTCCATTGGTGTTGTGCTAACAGGTTCCACTGTGATTGTTCTCATACCAATAACAGAATCATGGCATTCCACTGGAATTTCAAATAATGAAGTGTTCCAAGTTTCTTCTTGTGTTTCAGATTCAACATCCGGTTGAGTATGAATGATCATTTCTTCTTGCCCTTCTGTTTGTGCCTCCACCTCAGGTTCAGGGTTACTTCTCTACATATATATAAACAAATAAATGGCAACACTATTAGAATGAACAAAAATGGCAACACTATTAGAATGAACACAAAGGAAATAAATGGCAACACTATTTAAATGTATTAGAGTTACCTCAGGTTCTGCATTATGTTGTCTTTCGTCCCCTTGCCCTTCTCTTTGTTCTCCTACTTCAACGTTTATTCTCTATATAAATATAAAAATGACAACACTGTTATAATGAACACAAAGTAAACATTATTTATCCATTTAAATGTATTGGAGTTACCTCAGGTTCTGCATTATCTTGTCTCTCCTGCCCTTCTCTTTGTTCTCCTACATCAAGGTTTCTTCTCTACATATATATAAAAATAACAACACTGTTATAATGAACACAAAGTAAACATTATTTATCCATTAATTTGTATTACAGTTACCTGAGGACATCTCCTGGTATTGTGACCACCTTTCTTGCATGTTGTACAATGTAGCTTAACATTTTTCCTTGATACATGCACTCCATCTCTTGTTAGTTCAGGGGCAGTTTTTTTTACTTCATGGGCAGATTTTTTCCTATGATAGGTCTACATCTTTTAAAACCCTCCTTACATGCCTCCCAACAGATATAAACCCTTAATAGTCTCTTGGCACCATTTTCTTCCACGGAATCAGATAACTTAACATGCTAAGTGGTATTAGGATTTGTCTTATCTATTTCCTTGAAATAACTCCAAATTAGATTGAAGTTCAAAGTCTGTTCTCCACTGGTCTCAGCCCTAGCTAATGAAATAGCTTTGTAGGCTTTCCTTTTACTGATATGAAAATGATCAGTAGTGGAAGCTGTCTCCCTAAACTCTTCCATCTTCCAATCACTATTGCTTGCAATTTGTTTCTTCCACCTCTTGGCTACCAAAGCAGCAGTGACCATTTTATTCTCATTAACCCACATATAGTTAGCATGATCATCATTAAACGTAGTTATTCTCCAAGATAAATCATCCTTATCTTTTCTTAATGTTACTTTCCATTTGCAGCCATCTCCAGAACACTCAGCTACACACCTTACTTTATCATTCTTGGTAAACTTCAATTGCTTTCCATTTGTCACACCATAACTGTGCACAACATCTTTGAACCCACCTTTATCCTTAAAAGTTCTACCAAGCCACAGAGTAGGAGGGGCTACAACTACTTCAGGAGGTTTAACAGAATCCCATACAGTACTCTCAACCTCACCATCACTCCCTGCTGCAATTGGTGTTTCTTCTGACAGGTTTAGGCAATCATTCACATCTGCATAACTACCATCTACCTCTAACTCATCAACACTTTCTGCATCATACTCACTACATTCTTCATCAACAGAAACTAACTCCTCTTCAGATTCTCCTAAACAACCTTCTTCAATGATCTCATCCTCAGAAATTGAACTTGGTACAACCCAAACTTCAACTATGTTTGGCCTAATCACATTGTTAGCTACACTAAAAGTCTCTGTATCTGACAACAACTCCACTAAACAGTCTTGCACCACTGAAAAGAACCTAAAGTTACCTTCTGTATACCCTAGTTCACCAAACTTCTCTTTTAGGGTGATAAAACCCCATTCATCAGAATCTATGCCCCTAAAAGTCTTAATTTTACCTCCCAAGTATTTTGGGGGAATAGATTGTTCTATCCTACCTCCATGCCTTATATAAAGACTGAATGTGTATGAATCTAGTCCACCTAAAGTAATCAATGAGGATAGATTTTAATCACTGAGGACAAAAGGCTCATACATAGTACACAATGCTTTTAAGAATAATTGGTCAAAAGTAGATACAACTACATTAACAAAGACAACACAGCACACCTTGAATACTGGTAAAGCAACACATCATGTGGATTGTGGACCCCAATGTCTTTAAGCAAACAACACAGTACAGAAACCCTTTTTTTAGAACAGCAATGTACACAAACCCTAGTAACTACAATTTAAGCCAAATTGGTCCCCATTATCTATATTCGAGGCACAACAACCCCACATACATACAAACTAAACCCTAAGTCCCCACATAGAATATTATTTGTGCGTTCTCATTCAACAGATATCATACATACATAAATAAACAATAACACATCTGTCCACACCTTATCATTGCACATATACACATAAATAAATACCAAAACAAAAAAAAACATAGAACATAATCGTATCGTACCTGTATTGCTCGTATTGCAGTTGGAGCCAATATTTGTCGTTGAACCCATCTCCTTCTACATCGACTAAACGTACAACACTGTTGTAGAGTTACGCTTTTGGGTTGAAAAGTGGACGATTTCTCAACATTTGCGTCAGATTGTTCGCGTTTAGGGTTAGGTTCTTAGGTTTTACGATTTGGGGATTTTTCCTATCGTGTTTATCGTGTTTCTCTCTTGTTTCTACGCTGTAAGTAGATGGACTGAGGAGCTAATACACACTGGGACATGAAATTACATTTCTATCCTCACTTTTAACGGCTCACAGACGGCTGTTTAACAGGAGGACTAACTCGGTCAGAAAGTCAATAGTTGAGGATGCAATTGGAAACTTTTGAGAGTCAAGGACCAAAAGTGGTGAAATCCCAATAGTCGAGGGACCAAATCGGTAATTAACTCTTTATTTCAATATTAAATCACATATATAATTATTTTATGTTATTAAAAAATTATTAATGTACTGGATGAAGAATACATCTTGAAATTAAATTTTATTTGATTGAAATAACTTAATTGAAATTACAAATATATCACCAAATATATCACATATTCATTCTATTTATACTATTACATATATTACAAATATATCACCAAATATATCACACCAATTATATCATCAATTATTCAATCACCAATTAATATTACCATATTATATTACCCTTTTAACATTTTGATTAATTAATAAATCCAATTATTCAATCACCAACATTTAACCATAATAAATTAATAATTAATAAATTAATAAATTAATTAATAAATTAATAAAATAACTGAATTTACCAAAATGCCACTGTGAAACTTGAGATTTTTGGTTCCAATATTACCTATTGAACTTTCAAAGTTATTCCCTATTATTCCTCAATTTTCATCTAATTTCTATACCATATTCATTGGACTCTATTTTTATGTTCAATTTCATTTGAACCTTGAGCTATATTCATTTGGACTACCAATCCTTATACTATTATTATATTATTTTTATAACTATATTACTATTATATAGTATTGTGAGATATAGTAATTATATTTAAATATTATATATATATATATATATATATATATATATATATATATATATATATATATATATATATATATACACGCACACACAGAAACGTAATAAATATATATAGTTACACACGCATACACCACACATACACACGCATATCATATATATATATATATATATATATATATATATATATATATATATATTAGTTATATAAGGTACGTATATATATTAGTTATATATATATATACTCAATCATTATTATTATATATTATATACGTAATTAATTAGATGATCACTATTTTGGATCTTATATTATAAATTATATTTTGATGTGTATATATACGTATAATAGCCGTGTGGATATATATATTATATATGTGTGTAATATATATTACTACTATATATAAGATTATATAAGATCAATATCTTTAATACCTAATAAGGTAGATTGGAGGTTACAAAGTCTTTATTTGGAGAATTCTAAAAATTAAAAGATGACTACCTATTTATCTTCCTTCATATAGGGGATTGATTTAGTCTTTCCCTTTAGCCTTCCTAGTCTCCTAGCCGACATCTTCATCTAAAAAAGAAGGGAATTTTCTTCTTCATCTTTTCCTTCTGATTCGTTCCTGCGTAAAAAAAAAAAAATTTCTTCCATCATTTTTATTCAAGAGTTTGGAACTTCATCTTCTCAAGTAAGTTAGTATTTTTATAGTATTTTTCGGGTAGTATGGTGTTAGGGTGTTTGTTAAATTGTGTGCTTATGTGGGTTCTTTCTTTATGTTGATTGATGATGATGATGATGGTAGAAGGAGAGCCCTAGTCACCTTGAAGATTGTTTTAAAGTTAAGGTTTTTGATATCCAAGTAAGTGGGTTTGTTTTCTACTTGCTTATCCCATTTGTATGATTTGATGTATATATATGAATATATATATATATATATATATTGTGTTGTGGTGAAAAATTGATGCAAGTTGATGATCATAAAATATGTGATTTTTTGTTATAAAATATATTTTGAATATATGTATATGCGTAGAAATACATATGAATGTATGTGGTGTTTGATCATGTGTGTAGATTATACATAAATATATTTCATACGTATATTAAAGATCTATATATATATATTTTAATGGTTTGTATTGTGCGAATATATATTGTGTATAAGTGTAGTATATATGAATATTACTATATACTGTGAGTACCGTATATATATATATTTATAAATAATATTTTCGTATATATATATATAGCATACGTATATTTATAAATATATATATATATATATATATATATATATATAATGTTTTTCGTATTAATATTATATATATATACCATACGTATATTTCAAAAAAAATATATATATATATATTTTTTCGTAATGTTATGTATATGCCGTATGTACACTAAAATAATTGTATGTATATATAATCCATGTATGTACAATAAGCATATTAGAATAATTATACATATAAATATATATATTTATGTAGTACGTATAGAAAGAGAAGAAAGAAAATAAAATATATAATAATAATATTTTCCTTTAGTTATTTGTGATGTACGTATGTTTTATAAAAATAAAATAAAATAAAATGTTTTCTTTTATTTAATTGTACCGTACGTGTTATTTGTTTATATATATTCCTTATATTCTTGTGAGTAATTATCATGTATGTATTAGTTGTAAAGTGATATTATTAATTAGTATTATGTAGAATTGAGATATTAGTTGATTACTAGTATTTGCATGAAATTAGGAATTTGTGTGGTTGGTAGAAATTTTAGTGTATGTATATATATTTTTATCCAGTACGTATGTACGTAGTTTTATAAAAAAATTATTTAATTATTTTAAGTTATATTTTGCTTTGTTGATTTGTATGAATTTATGTTAAATATGGATAGATAATTATTTTAAGATTATCTCTAGTGATAATTGATCTTTTTGACATTTTTGGAAATAAGGATTTTTTCTTTCATTAAAATACTATTTTATGAGAGATTGGGAATTTTGGACAAATTAGAGTTTTCGAATAAAATATTTCTTTACAAATTTTCAAGAGATTTTGGTATGGAAAATGATTTGGAAAATTATATTTTTCATAAAAATTGGAAGCTATGTGAAGTTTGACATTTGATTATATGATTGTAATTTAATTGTTGTAGAGGAGTGCCCGTCAGGAACAATCCTCGGGTACTAGGACACTATGGTGTGTTCTGTAGGTATGGGTCTATGTACCCTAAATTACAGGGTAGTCAGTAGAAACTTTATCCTGGCTACTAGGGTTGGTAACTTCCTTTTGAGGCTTGGAATCCTCATTCGGGGGTGTGCACACTTAAGGTTAGAGTCCGGTTTCCGATAGTGAAAATGGGAATTTTTGTGTAGTACAGCATAAGTTCTGTTACTAGGGCCTGAAAATAAAAGGACCCTTTCCCATTACGTTTGTGTATGATTATGCTTCCATATTATCATTATTATTTTTGTTATTATATTAACAAATTTTTCTGAGCAAAGGAAATGCAGTTGAATTTTCTGAAAGGTTTGGTAAAAAGACTACTACCCCTTTTTCAAATTATATATTATTAAAATTATTTTTGGGGGTAGGCAAGTCCCTTACTTAGCATGTTTTGCTAACCCCTTTTTATTTGTTGTTGTTGTTGTTGCTTGTGTAAGTAGCAGGGAATAAATGATAAGAGTTGCAGTGGCGAGAGCAGTAGACTGAGTTGCTGTTAGCTCGGGAATTTAGCAAAATAAAGGATTATGTAATGATGATTATTTAAGGATTTTATATTAATATTTTGAGGATTATGAGAACTTGATGTTATTTTAAATTTGGGATTTGTTTGAGACTAGCCTTGCATCTAATCAAGTAGGATTAGGTGTGGCGGTAGCACCCTTGAATAAAGTTATTGTGGATTTTGATTATTATGAATTTAATAAGTTTTAATATTTCATTTTATAGTAAGGCTATTTTTAGTAAGTCTCGGGATGTGAAATTGGGGGTGTTACAGCCACTAACTTTGGGCGGGAAACTTTAGAAGGAGGATAATGCTTTTAAATATAGATAGATTAACTCTAAGTGAATTGAAATTAAATCAAATAAGTATGAAGAATATTCAGTACTTAAAAAGATTATAGCTTAGAGTGCATAATGGAATAAATGTTTGTGTAATAATTCATGTTGATGAAATATATCAACACGTGCACTTGAATTAATTAAACCAATAATTAAAAGAATAAATAACAAAAACAAAGTGCTAAATAGGAAAGATAAAGATTTGTATTAAAGACTTGTGTGAGATGATTACAAGAGAGATTGTGATGATGTCTTAACAAGACAATGATGAAATTTATACTATGTTATTCTAGTAACTGCCCCTGAGAAAAGGGTGGTTCGTTAGTGCCATTTTGACCACGTTCGCACACTCCACCCGATATCGTGCCCGAACCTTGACCAATCGAGGCCGACCACAGAGCTGGCCTTGTGCGCCAAATGCTGAGCTCTAAGCTCAGCCTTGGGGCCGACCTTGGAGGTTGGTTCGGGTTTCCTTGACTTGTCTCCTCAAGTCAGTTTGCTCTGAACCCATTCCAATATATCCATCAAATGTGTTAGAAAATTTCATATGATTATGAAGATTAAATCATACAAGATGCACCAACTACCATTTAGTGTGATTTCATCTCGATTATATTTCAAATGGGTGATCATACGTTCGAGCCCCAGTACTACCTTGTAAAGAATCGTGAGTATTCCAAAAAAAAAAAAGAGTTATGCAAGATGTAATAATGCAATAAAGTAAAATAGAGAGCAAAAATTCTCAATGAGGAATTCACTAAGATACAAAGTTATCTTATGATTTCATACTCTTTTTGCTACTTTCCTCTATCTACCCTCGGTAGAGATTTGTTATACAAGAAAAATAAATTTTTCTTTCCAACTCTAGAGTAAGGGTGTGCATTCGGTTAACTGAACTGTTTTAACCGAAATGTTTAAAATTTTAACCATAATCGAACCAAACTTTGTATTACTGAATTAACCAAACCGAAGTTTTTTTTTTTGGTTAACCAATTAACCGACGTTTTTTAGGTAAAGTTTTAAATCCTTAAATTAAAACCTATAATAATAAATCAAGTTATTTCAATACCTATAAAATAAATCCATAACTTCAATCCAAAATCCAAAGTCCAAACATCCATAGTCTATAGGAATTTCATTTTAGTTTTATGGATTTTACATTATATATATACATATTTATTTATATAATAAAAATTCTGGTTAACCATTTGGTTAAGAGTAAATATCTCCAATGGTCCTCCGAGTATTAGCGATATACCAGCGGTGGTCCCTCGTCTTCTAAACGACCAATAGACGTCCTTCAAGTTTTAAAAAGTTACCACATGTGGTCCTTCTGTCAAAAGGGCGTTAAGTTGGAGAGCGAACTTGTCATTTTATCAAGTGAAAATATTGATTAGTCAAAATCAGTTTTTAGGTGCAAGAGGGAGCTTGGTTGAAGATTCTTCAAAGACTGAAGAAGAAGAAGAATAAATAACGGCGTCCGAATCTAAGTAGGGAGGTGTTGTAGGCTAAGTGTTTGATGAAATGCCTCTAACGCTCTTGGTTGCCTAATAAGCACTCCAATGCTAGGATGCCTTAGTACACTAATTGTGGAAAGGAACCAAGCTCGAACACCATTGAATAACCAATTTGGTAAATCACTACTCCCTTGCAATAGTGAAGGAGTAGTTTTAGGTGAGGTGAAAAGATGGAATAAGAAGGGTAAAATGGAGAAGAAAGTTCCCGAGTGTCGTGTTCTCAAGGATGGCAAATCGGAACCGAGTCAAGTGCTTGGCATTTAAGGGAGTTGGTCACTAGGAGTTACAAGAATCCACTATGGTAAAAAGGAGTATGGGATGGAGGATTTAAACACAAGAAAAGCAAGAAGGAAATCAATCGAATAAAGCATAGGGAATGAGTCATGCGCAACCATGATGTATCATCGTATCTCTACGGTATAGGATAAGTGGCTTGGGTGTTTGGTTATTCCCGGTGTTGGTCCCGATAGGGTAGGGAAAAGTCTAGAGGGGGGGGGGGTTGAATAGACTTTTCTAACTTTTAAAAAATATTATAACACTTCAACAGAGAGAATCCAAGTGAATAAATTCAACTTGAATTACGCAGCGAATAATAAACGGTAAAGTGCTATAATCAAAGTTACGCAAAAATGAAGAGCTTCACAACATGCAACACGTTAGAAACGTCAGATATAACTCAAATAATGAGTATATAAAGTTTGGCTCGCATGCGGACGTGGGAACTATCAAACCCAGATCAAACTGTATATGCAATGAATAGTTGGGTTCGTAGCATAAAAACACATAAGCTTTCACATGATGAGGTTGAGTATGCAAATAAAACTTGTGCATGCAAAAAGGTAGTGTGTCACGTGAATCTAGGATATACTAGGATAATAAATGTGACAAAGTGTAATGCATGTGATGCTCAGATAAATAAATATGCAAGCAAATATGTGAGCAAATAAAGTAAATGACACAGGGATTTATAGTGGTTCGGTGGTGATGTAATCCTCCTACTCCAGGAGAGATTCCACTATCTTCAATCACCCAGATACAATAGTGAATTTGTGCTCTTCTAGCACTCCTCTACTCTGAATGCACTTTCGCTACAACAACACTCAATTTCGCTACAACAACACTCAAACCCGAACGTCTTGCACCCAGCTACGTTCACGAGCGTCTTGCACCCAGCTACGCCCTTCAACCAAGTGTTTTGCACCCAACTACACTTAGTCTCCACGAGTGTTCTGCACAAAGCTGCACTCCTCCGAGTAATTCGCACAAAGCAATCAACCAAGTGTTTTGCACCCAGCTACACTTAGTTTCCCCCGAGTGTCTTGCACAAAGCTACACTCCTACAATTTCTTTTCAAGAAATAAAGTATTTCTTTTTTAAGACTTGATTTCTCTCGTGTTTAGCTCACTTCTCAGCACTTTCAAATCTGATATCATTTGTTGTGTACTCAGTGCTAATAATTTTTCCTCTGTGTCTGTTCCCCCGTCACAGTGCTTTTTTTTTTTTTGTATCAAGTCTTCTTGGGTTTATATAGCTAAATTAGCTATTTGCCCGTTGTAATTCTTCAGAGCATTAAATGCTTTCAGATGGTCTTTGTCAACTTTGATGGCTCCGTCAGATGAATTTGAATTTTTGCTTCTGATAATCCTCCAACGTTCTTCTGCAATCACTGATATAATTTTCCTTGTAACTTGTAGCCATCCATCTTTGACTTTGGTAGTGTGAACACTTGACTTTGTTCATAATCAGGCTGCTCTGAAATATATCCGTTCGGTGACTTTTGCTTGAGCATAATTAATGCCTCTGAAAAGTGTACTGACTTTTCTCATAATGATCTTCAGCTCCTTGTAGCAAGTTAATTTGAATTCACCTTTTGGAGTCATCCTCATGCCATATTTAGGAAAATAATATTTTTCCCTTTTTAGAAATATTGTTGGCAGTGTTGGACTCCTTTGAAATAAATAGACCATCCTTTTCTCCTTGGTTATGCCATACTCAACCTCAAAAATGATTTTTGTTCTTCCCCCTATTGATTTGGGTTTCACGTAAATCATGCATGACATAATAGGTTTGACCTTTAAGTGTAGGTCATCCTCATCCTCATATTTTCTTTCTTCAAGAATGTGCACGGTTAGCCTCATCCTCATTGTGACTTGTAGCTAAGTCATCCTCATCCTCATTCTTGATCTCAATTTCGTTCAAGTCATCCTCATCTCCAATCTTGAATTAATTTTCGGCCAAGTCATCCTCAATGGCCAAGTCATCCTCATTTTCAATATTAAAGTCTTTCTTCCCTTTTCTATTAATTAATGAGTCATCCTCATCACCAAATTTATCCTTGAAGCAAGTCATCCTCTTCTTTTGAACATGGTCACGGTTGACCACGCCATTATGCTTCATGAGGTCATCCTCATCTCCAAAAATATTTCTTTGCAAGAGTTAGCCTCCAAAAATATTTGTGAGAGAACTCATTTGAGATTGACTTCAATTTTGACCTTTAATTGCAACATCTTCATCACGAATTAATTAATTCTCTTAAAGAATTAATTCTTGCAATTCGAACCATTGTCACGTTCCGGGATGTCTTTGAGTCTTGATCAATCTTCCAACTTCTTCTCAATTTATAAAGTGGAAGCGAATGACTTACAAGTATAAATTAAAAATTTATACTATTGTAATTTCCGCTTAATCAATTCGGCTTGTGCTTGACATACTCCTATACTAGACTCAAAATAAAATTGGGGGTCTAATATTACATTTTTGGTTCATCAAAACAATTACAATATATTCCTAACACTCGGGTGATGTGCTACTACCGTTCTCCCTTTGGGTACTAGGAACTCTCGAGCATTGGAGTGCCTTTAAGCAACCAAGAGGCCTAGAGGCATTTTCACAAACACATAACCTACATCACCTACCTACTAATCTTATTCAAGATCTACATTGGAAATCACAATTGATTGGAGCTTGCATTAACTCTAGCACTATCATGCATAGATTAAAGCCTTAAAACATTCAAAGAGGTGATCAATCTCAAAGAACACATACAAATCATCAATTATGAGCAAGAACAATAGATCCAATCCACACAATCCATTCTCCAATCTAGGAATTAGAAATCAAGACTTAACATCATGAAATTCCACAACTCAATCCCTAATAAAAGTCTACCTAATCATATTAAGCAATTGAAATCAACAAAATCTAAAATCATAAAATTGGGATTGAAATATATAGCAATAGAATTGAAACAAGATCAAGGATAGAAATAGAAATTACCTAATCAAAAGCAAAGTAGAATCCAATTGAATGCTTGAATGTAAATTGCTTCTTCACAAATTGAATCAAAGTTGACTAATCTTAAATGGATAAAATGTAAACCTAAAGATTAAGCTCTGAAATTGGGAAAATCTAATCTAAACTAGCTATCGTACTTTAATTTCCGCCAAGGCTCTATTTATAGAAGTTGATTCTAGGTCGCGTACGCGAGCTCGTATGCGACGATTTTTTGGCTGTTATTCCCTTCTCCACGCGGAGATGTTGTGTGGAACCCTACTGGAAATTCTCCACGCGGGTCCCACGCGTGGAGATATCTTTTTACTCCCCTGGGCTTTTCTCCTTTGATTCATTTGCTCGTCAAGTTTACATGCTTTGTCATTTCATCCTCGGGACCTATAAAAACATTCAAAGTGTCCAAAAATAACATTTGCAAATAGATTTACACATTAGAACTTAGAAACGCCATAAATAGTTCACAAAAGGATGCAAAATCAATCCTAAATTACCCCAACTTAGACCCTTAATCTAGCTATTTTTGGTGCTTATCAAATAGTCACACTATGAAGCATCACAATTAAGCACAATTGCCTCACTAGTTTCTTTCATTTGATTTGATTCATTACTTAATTGTTTTAGTTGATAGACTTTCTACAAACAATTGATTTTACTTTGTGCAAATGACATACTCTCGTGACCACTATGCATTCTCTTAAATAAACGCTAAGTAATCTTTCGTTTTGCCTCCTTCGAGACACGATACTCGGGGAGTCATCTCTTCATTTTAACACTTAAGACAACACGACCGCAAAAATACTACTTTCAAAATGGCTCTGTTGCCGAGGAGGCAAAAGGTTGTCATTACTTAGCTTTTATTTTGATTGAATGCTTGTGTGATTTGGAGTATTTGTCACTCTTACCCTCTCTTGACTACTTTTACTTCTGTACATGATCTCAAGGGAGAGGAGTTCCCAACCTACCACCACCACTTCAAAATAATCTACCAGGAGTACTGAATCCATTAGAGCCGACAATTGAAGAGCCGAATGTCGATAATGTGGGACATCTGGAGTCGATTAGAGTGGAGGAGTACTACGATGTGCCAAATGAACAAAGAAGGTTAATTGCTGACTACATGATCCCCGAATTTAGTATTCACAACTCGATTTATGTGCTACCGCTAGAGAATGTCAACTTCCATGTGCATCCTTCTGTTCTAACATTGATGCAAAATAGTCCGTTTGCCAGACTACCATCGGAGGATCCGCATGTGCACATCACGTGGTTTATAAGGGTTTGCGGTATGTTTCGTCAAGAGGGAGTAAGTGATGAGGTCGTGAGGCTAAAGCTATTTTCATTTTCCATTATTGGAAAAGCCTCAAGATGGTTGGATAGTCAAGACGACCATCATTTTCGCTCTTGGCCACAACTCCATAAAGAGTTTATGAACGAATTCTTTCCACTCACCAAAGCGATGAAGATTCGCAAACAAGTGCAAGAATTCAAACAAGGGAGTCTTGAGAGCTTGGGAGAGGCTTGGAGGAGATTTAAGCTTTTAAAGAGACAATGCCCACATGATCTTATGCACCCGTGGCACGTAATTAGTTCATTCTATGGAGGCTTAACGGATGAAGGAAAAATGTTCCTTGATTCTTCATCAAGAGGGGCTTTTGTGTCGTTAGCACCTCCCGATGCGGAAGGCCTAGTTGAGAGAATATCTACCAATACTTCCTTTTGGTATGATAAAAGAGATAATCAAGCCAGCATATATGAGCTCAAGGGGAATGTAGCCAATGAGGCAAAGATCGAGGCCATGGATCATGAGATTAAAAAGCTACAATCAATGGTGGAAAAGTTAGATGTGAAGGACAAACCTTGAATGGCATTAGCACTTTATTGTAATATTTGTAGTGGCCCGCATGACACCAATGCTTGTATATCGCCCTCCACATCGGAACATGTTGAAGCGGTTGACTATCAAGGGGTGCCAATTATAATGCTGATGGTGGAGGAGCTCAAAATCAAAATCATAGTTGGAAGCAAAGCGAAGGATGGCAAGACAATGGAGGATTTCAAGGGAGACCAAGCTACAATCAAGGTGGTAAACCCACCTATGGTCAAGGTGAGAAGGGTTGAATTGCTTATGGCCCACCTCAAGGGAGTGGAGCTCAAATAGCTCACTATGGACAAATTTTCTCCTCCCAATTGGATCATCCTCCACAAAGACGTGATGATATTAAAGAACTCGATGAGAGGTTATCTAGAACCATTATGGAGCTAAAAAATGATAAGGCCAATCTCAAGCAAGAGATTACCCAAGAAATTCGGCAAGAGATAGCAAGTTTGCGGCAAGAATAAAAAACCACCCTTAAGACCATTGAGAATCAAATTTCTCAAATGTTTAAGATGATGTCAGAATGACATTATGGTTAACTACCGAGTAACACGGAAAATAATCCAAAGGAGAGGGTGAGTGTCGTGACTGCTATAGAGGAGGATAACCATCTTGAGTGTGATCCTATGGTAATCATTTGCGAAATGTGTGCTTGTGAGAAGAAGGGAAAGGAAAAGGAAGTGAAAGAGATTTCCTCTTGTAGTCAAAACCTTGATGAGTCAATTGAGGATGTTTCTTGTGAGATTCACCAAATGAAGAAGGAAGCAAGGCTACCCCTTGTAGCCTAAAAGGATATTTGAAGGAAAGGCATGAAGAGATCACCTATTGTGATCTTGGGAGCAAAAGCAAGGAGAACGTGCTTCCAAAGCACGGATCTAATACCCCAAAGAGGAAGGATAAAGCTCGAAAAGGTACATTTAATGCTTTTGTGCAAAAATTCTTTTGTGATGCTCAATGGAGAGAATTATTTGAAAATGATGGCTTTGAAGAGTTTGCTTGCTTAGGTAAAGAGACATCGGCCTTGGTTACTATGGGTTGGCCCATAAAGAAGGGTGACCTGGGAGCTTTTGTAGTTCCGTGTTCTATCAAGGACATGGAGTTTTCAAATGCTCTAGCCGATCTCGGAGCCTCAATCAATTTAATGCCATTGAGTGTATATGAAGGGTTGAAGCTATCTTATTTAAAACCGACAAGGCTTACACTCCTGTTGGTGATTTAAAACCGACATGGCCAATGGAACCACTCGGTAGCCAAAAGGCCTAACGGAGGATGTGCTTATTAAAGTTGGTGATTTTCTTGTGCCGATTGATTTTGTGGTTTGCGGGATGGGTAGAGATGAGCCTTTTGATTCTTTAATCTTGGGGAGACCATTCTTCGCAACGTGCCGTGCCGTGATTGATGTGGGTACGGGCGAAATTACATTGAGATTTGATGGAGAAAAAGCCAAAACTGAGAAGGTGAATGTTTTAAATAAAGGAAAGGAAGCTTTAAGAGAAATAGTCAAGGTGAAAACCAAGACCAAACCTAGATGGAAGAGTGAGAGATTGGTGTGCAAGAACACTTGGGTGCACAAGTGCTTCTAACCAAAGGTGAAAGATTATGGTTGAGAAGAGAACGAACGTTGCGTTTAGCCAACGACGTAAAACATGACGCTTCTTGGGAGGCAACCCAAGGTGTTTTTGTGCATATCTTGTGTTGTTTTCTTGTGTTTTTTGTTGTTTTTGCTAGTATTTCGCTTTGGTATGTTTTTGGGGCTAATTTGCAGGAGTTCAGTGGACAAAATGGTGTAACAAGTGAGCTAAAATTGACCAAAAGTGGAAGGCAAAAGCCAGGAAATAGAGGAAAATCTCCACAATGCTACTCCACGAAGCCTCCATGCGTGGAGAACACGTGTAACTTTTCCAGTAGCGTTCCACGTGGCCTCCCACGCGTGGAGGACACATGGAACAAATCTAGTAGCGATCCATGTAGATTGAGGAATTTGACGGAAATAAAGGGCTCGGCCGAACCACGCCCAAGCCACTTCCCACTCCATTTTTGTGTATTCTCCTCCACGCAAAACACCTCTCCACACAAGTTGTGAGTAGAAACTTCATCATTTTTCATTTTTATCCAAGTTTCAAGGTAGAAATCATCTTCAAAAGATCCCAACAAGGTAAATAATCTCCAAAACTTCATCTCCATGGCCATTGTTGAAGCTTTTAAGTTGAAATTCTTAAACATCCCTAATACATTGTCTTATGAATTTTAGAATGAATTGCTTTTGTATATTGGTTAGAATATCATCATAAAACATTGTTTCATTGTTTTCTTTGATTGATTGTGAATAATTTGTGGAATTGAATTTCAATGTAGAACCCTAGTTTGAATTTCATGAATTTGTCAAATGGGTTTGTTTGATTTCTTGTTATTTGCATGAAATTAATGATGAAAATTGTTAAGAAACTTGTTCTAGAGCTTGAATATGCATTCAATTTGATGATGCACACACTCGATTGAAGAATTTCACATTCACCCTTCAACCCTAATTCTTGAATTGGGGAAGAAGATGAAGTTGACTTCTGACTTCACTACAAAAAATGTCAGAATAGCGACGGACAAAATCCGTCGCTAAATGAGGAAATTCCGTCGCTAAAGCGTTTAGCGACGGATTTTTCCCGTCACAAAAACCCTCCTCACTAGAATTTTGCGACACAATTTTTTTCCGTCGCTAAGATTTGCGACGGATATTTCCCTCGCTAAACAAAAAGAATCTGTCGCTAAATTTTGTCCGGCGACGAATTCGTCGATGACATTTGTGAGGGACTAGCAACGGCAATTTCCGTCGCTAATTTCTTTCTACGACGATTTTTGGACAAATTTTGCAAGGGATTAACGACAGATACTTCCGTCGCTATTATTAGTGTCAGAATATTCCGTCGCTATTATTAGTGTCAGAATATTCCGTCGTTATATGTAGCGACGGATACTATGGTCGCCAATTTATTTGAATTGAAGTTCATTTAGCTTGAACTTAGTGACAGAATTATCCGTCGCTAAAATTTAAAAAAAAAATAAAAAAAATAAAAAAATTACCCACAATTAATATCACGTACCTGCATTAAATCTATATCTTGAAATTGTGAATGTGTGTGATATTGGAAATTAATTGTCATGATTTTTATGGTTGAGAATTGTTGGAAAAAGAAGGGAAACCATGCCAAAATTTTTGAAAAAAAAAATTGTGAGAAAATTTCGAAAAAGAAAGAGATATTTTCGAGTCATCCGGCAAGAGCACAACCACCACCCCCACCACCACAAGTTGATCCAAATGCAAGAGGAACATGAGTCCTCTGGGGCTTAACTCATGAACAATTAGCTTTGGTGGATGTGTATAAGTCAAAGATGAAATTATGTAATGCAGATATATAATAATATAATATAAAGCAATTTAAGAAGTGCCAAAAAGTACACAGCTGAATTTGATAACGCAGTTGGAGAACACCTCATAATCTGCGGGGCCATGCCCAAAACTTTTTCACTAAAGCTCAACCCGCTGGTTTTTACAATTACAAGGTTCAATGAATTACAAAACTAGGTCTACCACCTATTTAAACATTAACCTTATAAAACAACTCTATGAAAAAATTACACGTACAGTTTGAACTAATTCTACCAATTAAACAAACTGTAACCAACCTGGATTTTAACACAACTTGTACTGATACTACTTGGAGCTGATTTCTCCGGATAGTACACCAATCTTTCCCCGTATTGAAGTTTCTTCACAGCACCTTGCTGATTATATATATATATTTGAAACACTGAAACTTCGATTTTTCTTCAAAGCAAATGAATCTATTTATAGTATACGTCTTGCATTTGCTTCCTTGAAATACGTACGAATTAACCCACGATTCATGATGCCACTCTTCCATGTATTGCAATTTTGAACCTCAATTTTCTTTGTTTTCTTCCTAGGCTTCCACGTGTAGATTTCATCTCCTCATTTCACTCATGCATTTCATTTCCACTACACACACTCGTAAACAATATTTCATAGATACAAATACATAATTTTGCATGCATTTCCCATATACAGTTTATTTATATTTAATATCATAGGTCTGTGTTTGATAATTCATGCCAATCCACTTGCATCATATAGAGTTATGGACCTACGTATAATTAATATACTAACAATCTCCCCCTTTGGCATAGGATGATCAAACACATACGTTGTAGTACTTCCCCTCAATATATAGTTCTCCCCCTTTTGAGAAATCATAGCCAAAGGCAATAACGTAATCAGTAGGAAACACAGATGAGTACATATAACCAACCAATAACATGCAATCAATAGAATGTAGATTGGTCCAGGAATATGAGAGAGGCGTAGTAGGGATGAGACTATAGTATTTAATCGCACTGGAAAGCTTTCACACCAGAAAACTCAAAGGTCCTTTGGAGCCTAAGAAGTACTGGGTAGCCCTCTTCCAGTGAGGCATAGTAATTATACACTAGAAAGCTTTCACGCCGGGCTGTTCTAAGGATCTTTTCGAACCAAAGCAGTCACCGGGTAGCCATCTTCTAGGTATGCAAGTTCTGGGAAGATATATGTAAAGATTTATAACAATGTAACAGCCAGAACTGTGTAGGAGGTAAACTGAGTGGCGAGAGTTGCACAATAGCCAATATGACCGATAGCAAGCAATTTTTTGTTTGGAATTCTTGAAAAGGTGAGTGGAAACAGGCTCCAAGGAATATTAGCAAAGTGTAATAGAACGAATCTACACACTATTTATCACATGCACTAGATGAATTATTTGCAAACATCAATGCTACTACTAAAGAACGATATTACCGTATGGCCGATGATTAGGAGTGCGGGGACTGGTCTGAGGAAGAACTCGCGGACTCGGAAGCAACAGCGTTGTCATTTGGAGATTAGCCATCACTCTCGATGGTACCAAAACCTTTTAACTTCAACAGCAGACTTCGGACTTGAAGTTCCCTATCAACCAAATCCTTGCGCTGAGCAGAGATCAAGCAAAGTTCTTTTTCCATAAACTCAATAGCGAGCTCCCCACAATTTACCGAAAACAATGGTCCTTTTGAATCGTAGCAGACACCGGGTAGCCCTCTTCAATAGAACATGGACTAATCTGTAGAGTCAACTGACTGTGCAAAACATGAGGAAGTGGCAGTTTGATTGTTTGGATTTGGTCCATCTGGAATAACTTTAACAACTCCTCGTAGCTTGAGAGTCTTAGTAGTCTATAATCTTCTTTGATTTGCTCAATTTCTTCCTCAAAGAAATTCATCGTCAGTTAAGAACCATGTATCACTAGCAAACCATAAATATGACAAAGAATCTCCTTCTTTCTTTCTCATACACCGTTAATCTTTTCTTGTCAATGAACTTCTCTTCATCTGGCGTACAAGGTCTGATTTTTTTCTTTGTTTTGTTTTTGATTTTTTTAAACAAATGTATAATTGAATCTGCAAAACAAACTAACATGATAAAAGTTAAATAATTAAAAAAATGAAACAAAAAAATAAGTTAAGCATTTTTTTTTATTTTTTTTAGTAGACAAAAAAAAAATTATTTTGTTTTTAAGAAAGTTTGCTTGGGTCGCCACACTTGCCGTGGTTTGTTTTGTCTGCAACGCCTCCATCCATGCCCTTTCATATTACACCTAAAACATTTTTTGTTAAAAAAATAGTTCACATACCTTTTGCCTTCAGTGTTTCTCCTTGATCTCTTTTCTGGCACCCATGAGTTTTTCTGATTTCCCTGCCCGCTTGTGAATCCTAGACCTACTTTGTTATGGTTATTCCCTCTTGACTGAAGGATTTCATTTAGACTATTGGTGCCTGTGTTCAACATTCTCACACGTTTTTTGAAACTTTCCAATTCTGTGTTCAACATTCTCACACGTTTTTTGAAACTTTCCAATTCCTTTTGCAACATTCTCACACGTTTTTTGAAACTTTCCAATTCCTTTTGCAGGTATAGTTCATTTGAAACATTCGTATCCAATTCCTTTTGCAGGTATAGTTCATTTGAAACATTCGTATCTAAATCAGTCTTAAGTTTTTCTACTAATGTTTTTAGGGCTGAATTTTCCTTTTGCAGGTATTTTTCATTTGAAACCTTCGTATCTAAATCAATCTTAAGTTCTTCTACTGAGGTTTTTAGGGCTGAATTTTCCATCTCTAGAGACTCAACATTCTTAATTAACATAAGGTTCAACTTACTTAACTTACACCAGTTCTTGTACAGATCTTCATAAGCTTCTGCGAGGTCAACATCCTCATCGTCAGTCTGTATCGCTTCATTTGCCTCATGTGTAGGGTCAACATCATCGTCATCAGTTTGTATCTCTTCAGTTGCCTCATGTGCTTTTGTTGTGATAGGTTGCATCTGATTTGAGTCCCTCATTACCTCACTTATCTTCTACAACTTCTTCTGTAATTTTGAAGAACTTCTCGTAGTTTGCACGTTCTTCCACATCATCAGGGTGGTACATGTTGCCATGGAATGCAACAAAATTTCTTGTCTGTTGTTCTGCTTGTTCATCATTGTCAGAATCTTCAGAATCACTCCAGGTAAGTGTGTATGATTTCTTATCTTTGTTGTTTCCACAGTCCGCTGCAATGTGTCCATAACCTCCACATTCATAGCATTGAATGCCTTTGAGCTTGAAATCTTGATTTTGACCTTTTGGCTTTTGAGTATTTCCAGTTACAACTCCTTTGCTATTTGTTTTCAGCCTTCCTTGTCCCTTAGCTTTCTTTAACATTTTCCCAAATTTCTTAGACAGCATGGTCATGACCTCGTTCATTTCTGTATTGGAGTCAGCTCTTGCAGATGCTGCAGCCCCAAAAGCAACTCCTTTGTTGTCTTTGTTCAGGTACCTATCTTCTTCCTCCTTTTCCAATTCAAAAGTCTGCAAATTTCCCATTAAGGCATCTAACGTCAGAGTTTTGAGGTATGTTGATTGTTTTATGGCAACAGCTTGCATTTTGAACCTTGGGGGTAAGGATCTCAGAACTTTTCGAACCACTTTTTCTTCCTCAAATGGTTCACCCAAGTTTTGTGCGTTGTTCACCAAGTTTTTAACCCTCGCACTGAACTCAGATACTGACTCAGTTTCTTCCATTCTTAAACTTTCATACTTGTTCATGAGCAATTGTAGTTTTGAGACTTTTACGGGTCCTGTACCTTCGTAATGATTCATAAGTGCGTCCCAAGCAGTTTTTGCAATATCTGTGGCTGAGATCAATACAAATTGATCTGTTCCAAGTGCACTGTGTATAGCATTCATAGCCCTACTGTTGGCTGATGATCGTTTCTTTTCGTCTGCTGTCCACTGGCTAAGGGGTTTTTTCTTTTCTTCGTTCTCAACAGTCATCATAGGTGGAGTCCAGGCATTTTCGATGGCATCCCAACATTCTTCATCCAAGGATTTGATAAACGCTTTCATCCTAGCCTTCCAATAAGCATAGTTGCTTACTCCTTTCAACAATGGTGGTCGTGAAATTGAGGCACCTTCATCCATTCTGCAAAACACACTCGAGTATCCCTAGGATCTCGCTAGCAAATTAAGCGACACTGTTCTGATACCAATTGAAATTATGTAATGCAGATATATAATAATATAATATAAAGCAATTTAAGAAGTGCCAAAAAGTACACAGCTGAATTTGATAACGCAGTTGGAGAACACCTCCTAATATGAATTCCATTGTTTGGTTGGATTTGGAATGGTAAGGAATTATGAATATAAAGACCAATATACCCTTAATAATAATAGTGATAACAAATTATATACATGTGTAATTACTAGACTTTGATGANGGTAAAATAGTCCAATTGTGTTATACTTTCTCCCAAATACTATGGAAAACAAAATACCAACCTTTTGCTAGGATTTTGTTTTCCTTCACCTTTAGGAATTAGAATTCCAATGGAAAATATTTTCCATCCAACCAAACAACATAAAACATCATTTTCCTTCACTTTTGGGAAAACATTTTTCATGGAAAATATTTTCCATCCAACCAAACACCCCATTACAGTTTGAACTAATTCTACCAATTAAACAAACTGTAACCAACCTGGATTTTAACACAACTTGTACTGATACTACTTGGAGCTGATTTCTCCGGATAGTACACCAATCTTTCCCCGTATTGAAGTTTCTTCGCAGCACCTTGCTAATTATATATATATCTGAAACACTGAAACTTCGATTTTTCTTCAAAGCAAATGAATCTATTTATAGTATACGTCTTGCATTTGCTTCCTTGAAATACGTACGAATTAACCCACGATCCATGATGCCACTCTTCCATGTATTGCAATTTTGAACCTCAATTTTCTTTGTTTTCTTCGTAGGCTTCCACGTGTAGATTTCATCTCCTCATTTCACTCATGCATTTCATTTCCACTACACACACTCGTACACAATATTTCATAGATACAAATACATAATTTTGCATGCATTTCCCATATACAGTTTATTTATATTTAATATCATAGGTCTATGTTTGATAATTCATGCCAATCCACTTGCATCATATAGAGTTATGAACCTACGTATAATTAATATACTAACAAAAGAAATTGATGGGAGGAAAGTACTTCGACCCAAGTGTGCTAAGGGAATTCGGGTGCGAAAACATGGTGAATCGGTTTCTAAGACACACAACATGGAGCAAAATATTTGATTGGAGAGGACCGACTTATGCACTGGTTACCTATGAATTTCTTGCGTCCTTGAACATAAAGAAAGAGCTCAACAAAAGTCAATTTCCTACGTGTTTTTCGGGAAAAGATGCAATCACTCCGTTTATGAACTAGCTTTAATACTTGGACTTCACACCCGTGATGAGATAAACATGCCTTACTTCCAAAGATACCATGTAGAGTTTGATTCTGATAAGGATGTCGCGACATATTGGGGCCATATTACGAATGGTGTGGAGTATGACTCTAGCAACTTGAAAGCAAGGAAGATCCAGCAAAATCATTTGAAGGCAATTTGACTTGCCTTGGCCATCAACCTATCAAGGAGGAAGACGAACTTAAACAAGGCATACCGGCAAGACTTATTCTACATCACTACAAGAAAATTCGCGATTCGCGACGGAAAATTGTGACAGAAATAATTCTGTCGCGATATAGCGACGGAATTAAAATTCTGTTGCAAATTAACGACGAAATCGCGACAGAATTATTTTCTGTCGCGAAATTTGGCATTAATAAAAAATAAAACCCGCAAAAACTTGGCGGCAAAAAACTTGCGACCGAATTTGCGACCGATTTTAGTTCCATTGCGAAATAGCGACGGAAATGGCGATTGATTTAGTTTCCATCGTGAAATTGCGACGGAATTAACTACGGACTTTATTCGGTCGCAATTTTTTTTTGTGTTTTCTAACAAAGCATATTAATATATAAATAAATAAATAAATAAATAAATATATATATATATATATATATATATATATATGGAATAAACATTAATAATTTTAACCTAGCCCAGCTTCAGCCGACACCTTCTCAAAACTCAGCTCTCACCATCGCCAAACACTTAGGGCCTGTTTACCAACAGAAAATTGTTTTCTGTTTTCTGTTTTCTGTTTTCATTCTCTGTTTTTCATTCTCTGTTTTCAATTTTTCAGTTTTGAAAACTTGTTTACCAGTACTGTTTTTCGAAAATCATTTTCCACTTAGTTAATTATGTACTCTATATATACACACACAGAAATTAAAATAAATAAAATGACTAGCAATTAATTAAGATTAAGTTATTTCATTACAAAATGTTATTACAAAACATTACAAATGTCTTCACGTACTTGTAGCAAAACATTACCAAAACATTACAAATAAAATTGAGTACATCATCAATTATTATAATTTGCCCATATTGCATTTGCAATGTCTTCACGTACTTGTAGCATTTGTTGTTGACTCATATTTAATTGTGTGGTATCATTTCCAACTCCACTAGTGCTTCCACCATCATCATCCAAAATCATATCTTGCATGTACATGCTAGCTAATTGATCATCCATATCGTTCACCCGTATGAAATTGTGTAATGCACAACATGCGATAGGGATTTGGCTTTGTCTAACCAATGGGTAAGCATTAATGGACTTTAGAATTGGAAATCTCGCCTTTAAAAGTCCAAAACATCTCTCAATCACATTCCGCAATGATGAGTGTCGATAATTAAATAGAGCTTGCTTGTTTTGGATTCGTCCTTGGCCACGAAACTCATTCAAGTGATAGGCCTCCCCGCGGTATGGTGCCAAAAAACCAGGTACATTTGGGTAACCACCATCAACAACGTAGTAATAACCTATTAATTCAAGAAATAGACTATACTTAAAGACGTACTAACTTATCGATTTAAATTAAATTTAAATACGCTAAATTAATGAATGCGCTAAGTTAATAAATTAAGTTTAATCGAATGCTCTCACCTTCAGGTGGCATGGGAAACCCACTTTCAGGCTTTGAAAGTGCATCTAAGAATATGCGAGAATCATTTGCACTTCCTTCCCAACCCGCATATACGAATGTAAACATCATGTCATGTGAGCAAACCGCCATGACATTTTGAGTCACCATTCCTCCTTTTCTACCTCGAAATGTAGTTTGCCTTGATGCAGGTGCCCAAGCTGCCACATGCGTTCCATCTATAGCACCTAGACATTTCTATCACAAAGAATGTAATATTATTACATAATTTACACAAATAACTACTAATTTTATTATAATTTTGTACAACTACTAATCATACCTCAAAATATGGATACCATTTTGGATTTCCCAATATTTCTAGTTGCACTGGTCCTCTATTAATTGGCTTTATTATTTCACGTCCCAACCGTACAAGTGCACGTACCACACGCTTCGCACACTTATGTACAGTTCTAGTAGAATGTTGAAACCGCTCAGAAATTACACGATGTGTTAATCTATGCGTGAGAACTAGGAGACCCATTGCTAATTGTTCCTCCACTTGAACATGTCTCGTATCTTTTAACATTTCCAATCCCTTCAATGTCTCACATAGACTTTTGAACACACGTGGCACCATCCTAAAGGATTCATAACACCTAGCACTATTTCCATTCAACACTTCAGTTATATAATCCTTACCTGAAAGGATTGAGGTTCTACATGGAGTCCTCTCTACATCATCCATCAATACAGATGCAGCAATAATCATAAGCATGGCTGCATAATCGTCATCATCACTGTCACTATCGCTATTAGAACTAGAAAAACACTGTTGTGACATTATCCCTGCAAGATGAAGTGTAACAAACAATTGTAAAAAAAATTAGCACTAGATCACTAAAATTTGAAATTGTTCTATTAATACAAAGTGCTAATACAAAGTGGCAATAAACTTGAGTCACATACAACAAGTCTCATTTTAAATTCCTAATCAGTAACAAAGGTCATATTCAAAGGTCCAAAGCACTAACAACAACAACAACGTATTAAGCTACCAGTTAACAACAAAGTAACAACAACATCAAGTTTATCAAACACATTCACTACAAAGATAACACCCAATCACGTTGCCATTCAGGAGGCATTTCTATGAACCCCTCACGCGTGTCAGGATTTGTCAATAACTTGAAAGCTTCATTACGGGCAGCTAGGGGAATCCCACTCATGTTTTTCAGAATCTCAATACAAGCTTTCATGGTATATGGGGTAGCCGAGGCCGTACTCATCATACTAGCATCTTCCCTGGCTTTTCGGCGTTGTTCTTTTGAAGTCATATTGAAATTCATAGTATCCATTGCATTGCTTATCTTTTCCCTCATCTTCTTGTTACTGCTCAACTTCGCGCTACCAAGAATATCCATCATCTCATCCACACTCCTTTTTCCTTTTGAACTTGATGGTCTTGCATCATGTAAGAACTCATCCTCGGCAAGTCGTTCCTCATCAGAGTTAAGTGGCATTTGCATGGACGAGTTGGCCAGACCTCCAGTAGCAACAGATCGGGCAAATACCTCAGCCATTAGCTCGTAGTGTTTGCAACCATTTCTCTTATAAGACTTGAATTTAGCATGCCTCTATTTCAATAAAACAATAAAACAATTCAATTAAATAATTCACTAGCATTATTAAAACAATATAACAAGAGTTTGGGTTCATACCGCGTAGAATTTTTTCCATGTATCCTCACATGCCTCCACAGTGTTTGTAAGTGAATTGTATGTTACCCCCGTATAAGAAATCAACTCAGAAAACTGTCGGTACATCAATTTCAACCTGTTACACTTTCCTTTAAGTTTGTTCATCCCGTAACTAACACCAACTGACTGCATCATCTCCCGATCAACATCATTCCATACTCTTTCATTCAAAATTCTCAAAAATTCTATTACGGCTGTATCGGGCCATTTTGCCTCTTCCTCATTTGTTTCTTCCAAGTTATTCATCTAAATGTAAGTTATAATAGTAAATCACCATGTAAAATACTCTCTAGTTCTAAAACTAATCAAAACTAATTAATGCATAAACTCCTCACTGCACTGTACTAACATGCACCATCATTTTCATGCACTGACAACATATTAAGCTAATGAATAAGATCATATACATTGTAATAATGCACTGATAAAAAATGCTAATGAACCAGAAAATGCTGCTGATAAAAAAAGGCAGTAGAATTGGTATAAACCATGAGTCTAACTAGATCATCTTATCCAGGCTTTCTGAAAGTGTTATAGACTTTAAAGGTGGAAAATATATTGCAAGCTAAAAGACATGAAAGGTGGAAGTATTATGCATGTATACATATACAAGTCAAAGTTCAGAGTCACTCTAAAACAAATATATATTCATTTTTAAAAAAAATTGGTATTAAAACTCAAGCGATGCATTAAACTGGAGCATCGAAAATTCCGCAGATATTACCATTGATTACTAAAGCAATCTTGACATGAAATGGAGATACAAAAAAACACATCTACGGAAACCACATGATTCAATACTATGCATATAATTGTCAGTCCAACTCCAAGTCACTACACTCTGTAAGCTTTACTCATAATTCATAAGGGGGAAAAAGAAGAATTTGATGCACTTCAAAATTGAAATAGATGATCCTATTTATTCAAGAGTAACAATTTTTACAAATGATGCAGTGGATGTCATTCTGGCATTTCATGCAATATTAATGCATAAACTGTGAATTTATAAACTGCTAATGATATAAAAGACTCAGACATAGTTATGACAGTTCTTCAATTCTGGAACCCTAAACAATGTTTTATAATTTGCACTTTGGTGCGATTCATTTCTTCTTGAAGTATTGCATGATTGTCTGATATGAAGATGTGCAAATTACAAATATGTTTGATTTTAGTTTTCTTGCTAAGTTTCTTTAAGGTTGAAGGATTTCTTCACTATGGAATATCACGAAATGCAAATCCACAACTCCAAATTGGAGATGTGACCATTCCCCAGTTTTGGGCTCACACAGGCCTCTGGAATTGGCAAGTCATAATACACTCACAACCCTTCTTGATTCCTAAAGTTGTTTCAAAGAAAACATAAACTCAACAATTAGAAGAAGAAAAACAGGAATCTTGAATGCCATGTTGATTAAGAATCCTAATGGTTTTTTCTTCTAAAATGACCTGCACTTAAAGGCCAGTAGAACACCAATCAAGCATCATCCATGTTCCAACACAGCTTAATCACTGCCAAGAGTAATGGTTTTTTCTTCCCTAATTTTGTCTAGGTTATTTTAGAATTTTAGAGAGTAATGTCATTCAATACCTAAACCCATATGGTATGGGTAGCTATGTATGACCCTAAACCCATAGAAAACGCAGAAATCTGTACAACTCATACACCATATGTAGCACACCCAACTACCAATTAAGCAAAAATACACTGTAATGGTTTTGAGATCAAGAAAGCTTACCCTAGATCGAGGTGATGGGCACGATCCAACAGACGACTTTGGTGACTCCGTCTTGGGAGTGAACTGACCGCCGTATGACCCTCGGAGGAGAGCCGCGTCGGAGGAAGGCAGAGTTCCGTCGGAGGAGAGCCGTGTCGGAGGGGGCAGAGTTCCGTCGGAGGCGAGCCGCGTCGGATGATAGCCACGCCGGAAGAGGGTAGAGTTCAGTCGGAGGAGAGCCGCGTCGGAGGGGGGCAGAGTTCCGTCGAAGGCGAGCCGCGTCGGAGGAAAGCCACGCCGTCGGAGTTGTCGCCTCTGCCTCTCTGATCCAGGTCGCCACTGCCTCTTTGGTACAAAGAGTAAATGAAGAAGAAGAATGCGTCTCTGCCTCTCTCCTCTCTGGTACACTACTCTGAGGAGATGAAGAAAAGGAAAGAAAAGGTGAAAGAAATTGTTGCCAGTAGGAATCGAATAAATGATCTCACCCAACTTTTCACTGTTAGGCACTGTTCATCCGTGTTTTCAAATCAGAAAACACCTTTTTAGGCTGTTCCACTTTCCCTAATAAATAGAGACAAGTTCTCCAATTTTCAAAATGAGAACAAAAGTAAGTAAACGTGTTTTGACTTTTTTTTTTCCTCAAATTTCCAAAATTTTCAGAAAATCAGGAAAATTTCCTCCAAGTAAACACACCCTTACATTCGCTCCATCGGTCACCATCGCCGACGCCACCATCTCCAAACACCACCGGCTGCGCCATCGCACACCGTCGACCAGTTTGGCCAGCAGTTTAGTGACACCATCGCCGTTGACCAGTTCGGCCACCAGTTCTGCCTTAGCTGTCGACCAGCTCCACCCGCCAGCAGATCTGAAGCCACAGCCGACGATGCCGCCCTTCCTCCGCCGAAGCTGCTATCTGACGCTCTTCCTCCATCGGCATTGCCTCACTCGCGACCGCCACGGTAAGTTTATTCATTTATTTTATATTTAATTTATTTCAATTTTTTGTTGATTTATTTCAAATTTTTGGATATGTGCTTTGTATTGTATATGTGCGTGCGCCTGCGTGTTTGTATGTTGATGGACGAAGCTAAGGGTGTTGGGAAGTTCAGGAACAAAATGCTTGCTAATTTGATTGGGTACTACTACGATGGTGATGAGAGGTTGCTTGTTACTGAGTTTATGCCTAATGATACGCATTTTTGTAAGTGGCTGAAATTCCCCCCCCCCCCCCCCCCCCCCCCCCCCCCCCCCCCCCCCCCCCCCCCCCCCCCCCCCCCCCCCCCCCCCCCCCCCCCCCCCCCCCCCCCCCCCCCCCCCCCCCCCCCCCCCCCCCCCCCCCCCCCCCCCCCCCCCCCCCCCCCCCC
>NC_044929.1:16198139-16216251 GCF_003576645.1 Ipomoea triloba | reverse complement strand
CCCCCCCCCCCCCCCCCCCCCTTTTTGAGCATTTTCTGTGTTCTGTCTTATTAGGAACTAGTGTTATTGGAAAACTCACTTTTATTGTAAAACCATGGTTGAGAATGCTCACTGAGTTTGTTATCTGTTAACCTAGATAAGAATTGTTAATGCTGCCACATTGAGGTTTTATAGCAAAGATTATGTGTATAGAGTGTGTAGTTAATGGAGGTTTTATAGCAAAGGTTATGCGTATGGAGTGTTGATAATCATACATCTTGAAGGATGGAACAAGATGTGTTTTTGTTTATCCAATATTTTGTAGAGAACAAGTGTTTTTTTTTTGCCATAGATATGTATGATAATCTTGTGGCACAACCTGGTGTTCCTAGACCGCCTACTATGCAGCAGCCAAATCCATTTGGAAACGCATTCTACGGTGTAGGGTCTGGTTTAATAAGTGATGGATTAGGTGCCTATGGAGAGAAAATTCTTGGTTCAAGCTCTGAATACATACAAAGCAATGTAAGAACATGCAATGGTGTGACTGATTGCTATTTGTTTTTTGCCCTTTCAGATTTCATGTTCTTGCTGCAGGATGTTTTCTTTGTTTTTTCCCTTTTTCTTTTCTAACATAATGGCTGGCTGGAATAATTTCTTATTCCTCCTACCATCCATCCCCCCTTCTTCTTTGAGTGAAAGCTTTATATTGCTCATGGTGTTTTATAGAAATGGTTTACTACTGTTTTTATTTGTGATACTTCAAAATTCATTTATATTTTCCAACTTGTTTGAATGAACAGATTAGTAGATACTCTTCTGATCCCCAATACTACTTCCAAGTCAATGACCAATATGTGAGGAACAAATTGAAAAAATTTGTCTATGTTTATTGATGTTTAACTTAGTGGTTTAGTAGGTAGTATTTCGAAGAAGAAGAAATTGTGAACCATATCTTTATCTATTCATTTGTGTTTTGCTGCCCATAACAAATTGTTTTCTTTTCAGCAAGGTGATATTTCGTCTTACATTAATGATTCAATAAAAAATGGAATTGCTCTATCAACTTTTCGGAAAGATAAGCTTGGGGGAGATGGAATTGGAATTTCCTATTGGTAAGTTTCTCTTTTATTGTATTTTGAAGATGCATAAATTCAATTTTGATAACTGTTCTTTTCTGTATCAGGATGATGGAAATGAGACTATTGGTTATAGATTGTATAAGGAGATTCTAAAGATTGAGTCTAAACCAAAAGTTAGGGGGATGGAAAATGGTATACTACTGATTTTATGTATTAAGTTTCAGTACTCTGTTTATAGTTTTTATTTTGTATAAGAGGGGTACAGTAGGCATATTTATTCTTTCTCGAAGCAACACACTTTGCTTGCATTTTTAAGAGCATATGCTAGTCAAACCGTTTTATAATATAGTGGCTGGGGGTTTCCCTCATCTCCCGAAAAGATAGAAAATGAAACTGTATTTGCAAGCATAGGAAAATTTAGGGTTTGTGTAGATTGAGGAAGAACTTTAGTGAACTCAGATTTTACTTAAATGCATCTAATTAATACATTCTGATTGATTTTCATTTTTATGTTCCATAGCCAACAATGTTCTTTTCTTCTTTGCCAATTCATGCAGATGATTATGATTTGTACTAGTGTTAGTTTTCAGATTTGAATTCCCAAATTTAGCAACAGCAACCAGTGTTTCTATATCTATAATAATTTTTTTCAGATTGGAACTTCTTGTTGTTCTCGTAGGGTTCAGAGCTTAGCATTGATGCATTTGATGTTCAGACAATGAAACTTGTTGATCAAGACTGTTGTTATCTGCTCATTGATTGTTTTTTAGTTTTAGAGTGTAATTTCATTGTGTTTGTAGTGACCGTTATAGTGTGTAAAAATGAATGAATATTGTTGTTTTGTTTTGTTTTGTTTTGTTTTTTATTTTCTAAAGGGTATCCGCGACTGTTGTACAAAGAACAGTCGCAGATACCCTTTTTTTTTTAAAAAAAAAAAAATTCCGTTGCCAAAATGCGACGGAATAATTTCGTCACGATTCCGTCATCATATTTCGCGACGGAATTTTTTCGTCGCAAACGAAGATACGATGAGTCGATGGACGACGGAATTTGACTGTTTCGCAATGGAATTTTTTCGTCGCGAATCGCGATTTTTCTTGTAGTGCATGTGGAGTATGGAGAAGGAAGCGAATGTCAATATGGGAGTCCAAGTAAAGAAGTGGCTCGGCGCTCAAAATAAGTCCAATGTTCGATTCGTCTTTATAGGACCGTTGGTTACAGAGTTATGCCAAGGACTAGGGCTTGATGCGGACTTGCGGGAGAAAAAGTTGAAGCCGAGATTAAGGCATTCACCATCTAAGATTTCTTTGCTATGAATCTTAGGTTGGGAGGTGATGATGCCCCACCACTTGGTGATGAGGATGAGGAAGAAGAAGAAGGAAATGATGAAGAGAATGAAGAGCAACAATGACAAGGTGTAGAAGAAGGGGTGCTTTCTTCGCCGGACACTGAATTTTAAAATGGATTCCAAAATGTTGTGAAAAAAAAAAAAAAAAACCGGGCAAAAGAAGCAACCACGGGTGTTGAAGTGGTGTTGTAGTAAAAAGCTAACACTCTTCTCCATGAGAAGTGTTAGCTTTTAATATTTTTTACTCCGGTAATCATTAGCTTTAAATAATTAGTTAAAAAGATAATGATTAGTGTAATGATCATGTAGCTTTAAATGATTAGTAAAAAAGGTAATGATTAGTTAGTTATTAGAATGATTAGTTATCAATGATTAATTAATGATTAGATGGTTAATTGATTAGTTGTATGACTTTTTAATTATTTGGATTGATGGTAATAAAATTATTATTTTGTCATACTTGTGCAATAATTATTATTGTGAGTTAAAGATAAGATAGTAACGCTAAAACTTGTACGATNTATTTATTCTTTCTCGAAGCAACACACTTTGCTTGCATTTTTAAGAGCATATGCTAGTCAAACCGTTTTATAATATAGTGGCTGGGGGTTTCCCTCATCTCCCGAAAAGATAGAAAATGAAACTGTATTTGCAAGCATAGGAAAATTTAGGGTTTGTGTAGATTGAGGAAGAACTTTAGTGAACTCAGATTTTACTTAAATGCATCTAATTAATACATTCTGATTGATTTTCATTTTTATGTTCCATAGCCAACAATGTTCTTTTCTTCTTTGCCAATTCATGCAGATGATTATGATTTGTACTAGTGTTAGTTTTCAGATTTGAATTCCCAAATTTAGCAACAGCAACCAGTGTTTCTATATCTATAATAATTTTTTTCAGATTGGAACTTCTTGTTGTTCTCGTAGGGTTCAGAGCTTAGCATTGATGCATTTGATGTTCAGACAATGAAACTTGTTGATCAAGACTGTTGTTATCTGCTCATTGATTGTTTTTTAGTTTTAGAGTGTAATTTCATTGTGTTTGTAGTGACCGTTATAGTGTGTAAAAATGAATGAATATTGTTGTTTTGTTTTGTTTTGTTTTGTTTTTTATTTTCTAAAGGGTATCCGCGACTGTTGTACAAAGAACAGTCGCAGATACCCTTTTTTTTTTAAAAAAAAAAAAATTCCGTTGCCAAAATGCGACGGAATAATTTCGTCACGATTCCGTCATCATATTTCGCGACGGAATTTTTTCGTCGCAAACGAAGATACGATGAGTCGATGGACGACGGAATTTGACTGTTTCGCAATGGAATTTTTTCGTCGCGAATCGCGATTTTTCTTGTAGTGCATGTGGAGTATGGAGAAGGAAGCGAATGTCAATATGGGAGTCCAAGTAAAGAAGTGGCTCGGCGCTCAAAATAAGTCCAATGTTCGATTCGTCTTTATAGGACCGTTGGTTACAGAGTTATGCCAAGGACTAGGGCTTGATGCGGACTTGCGGGAGAAAAAGTTGAAGCCGAGATTAAGGCATTCACCATCTAAGATTTCTTTGCTATGAATCTTAGGTTGGGAGGTGATGATGCCCCACCACTTGGTGATGAGGATGAGGAAGAAGAAGAAGGAAATGATGAAGAGAATGAAGAGCAACAATGACAAGGTGTAGAAGAAGGGGTGCTTTCTTCGCCGGACACTGAATTTTAAAATGGATTCCAAAATGTTGTGAAAAAAAAAAAAAAAAACCGGGCAAAAGAAGCAACCACGGGTGTTGAAGTGGTGTTGTAGTAAAAAGCTAACACTCTTCTCCATGAGAAGTGTTAGCTTTTAATATTTTTTACTCCGGTAATCATTAGCTTTAAATAATTAGTTAAAAAGATAATGATTAGTGTAATGATCATGTAGCTTTAAATGATTAGTAAAAAAGGTAATGATTAGTTAGTTATTAGAATGATTAGTTATCAATGATTAATTAATGATTAGATGGTTAATTGATTAGTTGTATGACTTTTTAATTATTTGGATTGATGGTAATAAAATTATTATTTTGTCATACTTGTGCAATAATTATTATTGTGAGTTAAAGATAAGATAGTAACGCTAAAATAATTATTATTGTGAGTTAAAGATAAGATAGTAACGCTAAAACTTGTACGATAAATTTTTAAAGATAAGATAGTAACGCTAAAACTTGTACGATAAATTTCGGTTTTAAATTACTACAATTCAACATATTTAATATACATTTGTAATTTAAATTACTACAATTCAACATATTTAATATACATTTGTAAAATAAATTACTACAATTCAACATATTTAATATACATTTGTAAAATAAAATAAAGCAATTCAACATATTTAATATACATTTGTAAAATAAAATAAAGCATCGGTGTCATCCAAAAATTTAGTGGTGTTCCCTGCAAGTTAAGTTAATGAAGTCTTGTTAAAAACAATAAATTGAATGGCAATATAAATTAGGGAAATTGCATATATGTTTGTACCTGTGGTGGTAATGTCGCGAACCAGTTCCACATGATGTCGGGCGTCCGCGCCTCACTGATTGCCGTCGTTGTTGTTGTTGGACCAGCTGAGGAGTGTTACCTTTTAATATTTTTTTTATTAGTACCGAATGATTTTTAATATTTTTTTATTAGTACCGAATGATTAGTACATGATTAGTGTACTGATGATGTAGCTTTAAATGATTAGTAAAAAATGTAATGATTAGTGTAATGATTATATAGCTTTAAATGATTAGTAAAAATGTTAAGCTTGTATTATTTTTTACCTATGGTAACTACAACTCCTCGACTACGAAAATTATAGAAAAATTTGAACATATTCCATACGCGTTTTTATTTAGGCCACTACAAATTTTTTCTACTTCTTCCTGTTGGTGGATAAGGCGGTGCTGGACTCAGATTTGCTGTCATTAATTAATAATTGTATTATTCAAAAAAATGATAAACTGCAATAACTTTTGACTGACTTGGAACTTGTGACCCTATGTACTAAAAAGACAAAAATCATGCCAAACAGTTTATATCAAATTACTACTTCTTTACGTGCAATTTATTTTTGACCGAAATAATGTTTAAATATTTAAAAAAAAAATTAAAAGCTACCACGGGCCTTGGTCACCCGTGGTAACTTTTTTTTATTAAAATAAATTGAAAATGCTACAACGGGCGTTGGTCACCCGTTGTAGCATTTAAAAATTTAAAAAAAAAATTCAAATACTACCACGGGCCTTAATCGCCCGTGGTAGGTATTTTTAATTAAAATAATCAAGAAAATGCTACAACGGGTGATGGTCACCCGTTGTAGCATTTTCCATTTTAAAAAAATTTCAAAAAATTCCAAATACTACCACGGGCCTTAATCGCCCGTGGTAGGTTTTTTTTTTAAAAAATAAATAAAAATAATCAAAAAAGCTAACACGGCAAAAAAATAAAATTTTGTAAAATATTGAGTAAAATTTTGTACTCAATGTTTCACCTATAATTTTGGAATAATTATTATTGTGAGTTAAAAATAAGATAATAACGCAATAATTAATTGATGATTCGTTAGTAATGATTAATTATTAGTTATATTAAGTATTTGTAATTATATAACATAATAATATTTAATAAGTGATTGGGAGTAACGATGAGACAATAGTAACAAGTTAAAAAGAAAGATAATATTTATTATTCACTAAGCCAATTTAATCGTTCAAATTCGCCGTACACATTGTCATTAATAGTGTACGTAACTGACCACGGATAAATATTTTCAACATAACATTTACCAATGACTAGCATGAGCACGACGTTGTCATTTATATTGAAGCATACAACATCATCATCCACCGTAATCTCAAAATGATCAGTTATTTGCTCCCACTGTTCAATGTAGAATGTTTTATCGAAGTAGAGACGTAGCTTTACCAATGACTAGCATGAGCACGACGTTGTCATTTATATTGAAGCATACAACATCATCATCTACCGTAATCTCAAAATGATCAGTTATTTGCTCCCACTGTTCAATGTAGAATGTTTTATCGAAGTAGAGACGTAGCTTTCTATCCCCGACTATAATTTGTAGGGGTGAGCAAACGGTCGGTCGGTTACATAACCGACCGAAAAACCGAAAAACCGATGACAAATTTTGACCACCATAACCGACCGAAACCGACCGAAGTAAATGCTATAACCGACCGAAAACCGATCATCGGTTTCGGTCGGTTATATCGGTTAACCGAAAAACCGAACAATTTTACTAGTTAACAATTTAATCATACAATGATGCAAACCCAGTAACAGAGTTTGGAATTTTACAAACTTGAAACTCAAATATTAATTTTCTCAAGGTCTCAAACACAGTACGTAACTCCATTGGTTATTTTTAAAAAAAAATTACATAAAATATTAATGAAGAATTAAAGAAAATTTTAAAAATTCCAAACACAATAACACACAGACTCCAAAATTAATTTTGAAACACTAACAGTAGACTCCACGATACAATTTGGTAAGAAATATGTAGAAATTTAAATTCGCAACAATTACAGCATATAATGTAGGAAATCCCTTTTAATTTTAATTATGTAAAAAATGAAATTTACTTTGAGCCTCGGAGACTTGGAGTTGCAGTGAGTCGGTGAATCAGTGAAGCAGAGCTGCAGTCTACAGAGGGCTGATTGGCTGAACTCTGAAGGGCGAAGCTGAGGTGAGGTCTGACCGTTTGAGGATGTGAGGACTGAGGAGCGACTAGCGAGGGAGGAGGCCGGAGGGCGTGACCGCATGAGGTAGCGAGGGTGGAGGCCGGAAGGTGTGAGGGAGCGACTGCATGTCTGCCTGACCGGAGTGTCGTTGAGGGCGGAAGGCGTTAGGCATAGAAGCGGTGAGAGACGAGGGAAAAGTGAAGAATCATTGTGGTTGTGGAGTGGAGAACATAACCTGAGAGCCGGAGAAGGGAATAATGGATTAGGAATTAGGGATTTAGGGATTTACTAGCAGTAGCTGTGGTTTGGGCATTTGTTTTTTATATTGGGCTTCTAGTCATTTGGGCTATTAATATTTGGTAGAATGCATGGGTGAACAGCAGAGTGGTAGATCATGGTTATATATATGTATGTAAGTCGGTTATCGGTCACCGACCGAAACCGAAACACCAAAACCGCAAAATAACCGAAACACCGAAAAACCGATTTTTTTTAAATATTAATAACCGAAACCGACCGATAACCGACTTTTTCGATCGGTTTGGTTATCGGTTATCGGTTATCGGGCGGTTAACCGATATTTTGCTCACCCCTAATAATTTGAAGCGGTCGTCCGTCTAAGACATTAGCATCGTTGAGAAACTCACACAATCGATCATGCTACAGATGGAGTAAGAAGATGCTGGTAAGTAATGATATCGTTGGAATCGGTTAGTAAATGTATACAATGTTCTTACCGCTCCAAATGTACAGAAATCTGTATACAAAGAATTACATCACTCTAGTTGCTCAAACTCAAATCTTGGTGGTATTGAAGATCTTGCGCTCAAACTTATTTGTCATAATATTTAAAGAAATTACGATTAATATATGTAGTTAAAAATAAATATAACATATAATTTTATGAAATATAGTATTGTGTTACCGATTTCAATTAGACGATTGCTGACGGATGGGCCATATTGATTAAATTTTCTCTGCGGCTTGTAGGAGGAGCTCTTATAGAAGAAAGTTTCTAACTTGAAAAAATCCCGATGTCGAAAAACCACAATGTCTCCAAGAAATAAATGATTTTCAATCAGGAAATCAGAAATGCCCGATTTAAAGTGCATATTTTCGACTGAAACTTCTACTGCCACACTGTAATGCAACAAAATTGCTTTTGTTGTGAAATGTTGCATTAGATGACGATGCATACAATCGGGAATTTTCAGCTGATGAAAAAAATAGAATAGTTAAGATCGGGATCGACGAATTGATTTGAATGTATTAAACAATTTAAATATATAACACAAAAATTAGATTCTTATACCGCAATAGTCGAAGGGTCGATTTGAATGGAGAACCACGTAATAGTGCATTACTAACATCAGGCAAATGTATTTGATTATTGCAAGCTAGTAAAAAGAATGAAGAACATAAATGCACACGTTATATAGTAAATGGATAGTTCTAAATGATAGACTTAAAAAAAATCTAGAAATACAAAATCACTTACGACAAGGATAATTAATTAATTGTAGAGTAAGGAAGATCATCGTAGTATATTCTTGCGCCTCGATCTCGTTTGGAAAGATTGTTGTTTCAGGCGCATCTAAACCCAACATTCGTAAATATTGAATCCATCCCAGACTTGGATAACACCAATATATACCTGATCCTACGATATGCCTCACATATGCATACATAATAGGCCTCCCTGCGCGGGTTATTGCGTGATAACGCATAAATTCGTAACTTTTGGGAATGCCACATCTGGTAGGATGACGATAATATGTTGTGTAATCAATAAATAGATCCATTTTCAAATTGAAGTATTAAAAATATGTGGGACAAAAAAATCAGTACGAAATTGTGTTGAAGAGATGAACAAATAGTTGTGAAGGATTCGTGAGTATTTTATAAATGAAAGATTGAGTACAAAATTTTACCAAAGCCTTGTCAATATCTTTTCAGTCTGAAAATCAATCAGACTGAAAAGTCATTCTTTTTTTGTGACTTTTTTTATTTTTTTCGGTACGTGCAGTGCAGGGTGGGTATGTCATCCCTTGTTTCCATCATTAATCAAATCCTAGACTCCTCTACTTCATAATAAAACAAATCTTCATTTATTGCTCAGGTACAATTTCAATTCACTAGGGCACTCTTAATTTCTTTTATTCACAAAAGAAAAAAAAAACCACACCTATTAATTCACAGTAGAAATCAATTTAACAAATTGTTAAGATTAGCATGTTAACTATGATTTTTTGATGTTAATTTATACTTTTATGAATGTCATAGTATGCTATGAGTTGAATATTTGTTCTATTTTATGGGATTAAAGTACAAATTTTTTGAAAGTATTTTTCGAAAAAAATTTAAACGTATTAACTTATCTCATTTAAACATATTTTATCTTGTCTATTTATCATGTCAATAATCCGTTCAAATATCATATCCATATTCGTATTCAAAATTTTAATTGGTTAATTTTAATCTTATATATTGTACCTATATTATACTATTGTGTCAATTTATAAACTAAACTAATTTAGATATCTGAGTCTAGTGGAAAGAAATCAGCTGCATAGCTCGTTTTGTAATTATCGATAGAGAATTCTTTTGCCACGAACAAGTCGTAGACTTCCCTTCGATATTTACACACTGCTATGACATGTGCACATGGCAATCCATCAATCTTCCAGGATCCTCATTTACACGTACGGTTGGTCAAGTTTACCTGGACATAAGTTTCAGAACCTTGGGCAATGTATCCTGACTGAAGAGCAACGGCGTACAATCCAGTTGCGTCATTAAATCGTTGAATGCTTGCATTGTTGGACAATTGCTCTCTTTTCTTCAGCTCGTTGCAAATATTCGTTGGCCAATGCATCCCAGCAGCTTCCATTCTTTAGGCCGATGTACGTCTGTCGGCAAACATTATGCATAACTTGTGGAAAGTATGTCTTACTATTGCCGTAACCGGTAGCATTCGACAACCCTTTAAAGAATTATTAAATGATTCAGACGAATTAGTTGTCATTATACCATACCGGTGACCACCATCATAGGACAAGGCCCACCCTTCGGGGTCGATTGCAGATAAATAATTGTGGGCATCTGGCTAGTATTGTTGGATGCTTTGCATTGACGAACGAAATTTGCTTTTGGTAATTGCAGTACCTGCTTCCCATACCAATGCCTTCAGTCTGGGATGTTTGAACCTGGTCATCACATTACTTCGTATGTGTCTAAGACAAAAACGTCGCTTGACTCGACTGCTTTGTAATTCAGGCAATTTATTATATGCCGAGTCGATCCCGGCGTGTCTATCCGAAATGATGCAAATGGAAGGAAGATCAGAAAAGACATGTCTTGCTAATCGTTTGAGAAACCAGGTCCAACTAGCCGCATTTTCAGAGTCAACAATGGAGTAGGCCAGAGGGTAAATCTCCTTGTTAGCATACGTGTCGACCGCTAATAGGAGATGGCCCTTGTATTTGCCGTACAGATGTGTACCGTCAACGGTAATAACAGAAAGGCAAAATCGAAAACCGTCAATTGCGGGCTTGAAAGCCCAAAATGCATACAAAAAATGCCCATGGTTATGACCTTCTCTGTGGGGATTCAACTTTAACTCAACAATCGTACCCGGGTTAGATGCCTTCAGCATTTGCAAGAATTTTGGAAGCTCCGTGTACGATTATTTGAAGTCGCCATAGATGCTTTCAATGCACTTCTAACGTGCGTACCATCCTTTTTTGTAAGTAACGTCGAACCCGTAGTGCTGTTTCACATCAACCTGGATGTGTTTTATCTTGTACTCTGGGTCGGCGACGATTTTTGAAAAATCAAATCAGCTATTAGTGCACTAGTTCACAACTTCTCCGACGCACCCGGATTGAAATCACTTCTACACGTGTGGGCATCTAGGAACTTTGTGATAATCCACTCGTCTGTCACCCCTCTTAATTTCTTGGCAGACAAATTCCAAAAACATGGTTGTTCTGGATTATTGGCATTGAGACACACAATATAGCAAGACTTGGGATTTTTGTAAGAGGAATGCATTTGTCTTCTTTGCGCGATGGTGTAAATTTGAAGTGCTTTTTTTAGCTGCTTGAAAGAACTGAAAACCATCCCGACTTTGATCTCATTTGTTGAGGGGTCGTAGGAGACCATTTCTTCATCGTCCTTTTCTAAATATCCTGTAGCAAATGACACCGGAGCGTGATAATAAGGAATTTCAGAGTCAGGAACATTGTGGCGTCGACTTCGATCATTTGAAGAAGTGCCTTGTGTTTCTTCAAATGAGTCGAAATCCATAGAAAATTGATCATTTGAATCTTCTCCATCGGAACTATTTGAGGTTTGTGACAGTATCGGTTCTTGTTCGGAGTCTGTACTGTCACGGGCTTGTATCGGCTGTGACGTTGATGGTATTGTTGATGGCAATGAAGTAGCACCAGCCGATGCTTCTCCGTAGTAAAATCGTTGTTCTTCTATGTTATGACCAAAATTACTGAAATCAACATACTGTTGGTGTGTTTCATTCAATGTTGGTCTAACATAAATGTGTAGATCATCTACTGTAGATGTTTGCTGAACAAAGTATTCCCACTCTTCTGGAGTATGAATATGGTAAGGAGTATGTGTCATACCCATTGGAGTTGCGAATACCAATCTTCCAATAATCTCTATGTTGGTGTCGGGAGTGACACCCATTGCATGTCGTTTCAAGGCGAGAACAAAATCGTATCCAATATGCACATGAAGTGGAATCACGTTCTGTGGCGGAATTGAGTATGATAGTTGTGGTGGCGTAGACAGTTGAGAAATTTGACCACCAAAAAATACAAATAATTGACATGTGTTACCGTGATTCGCCATGTGTTCAATTTTGAAGTGAAGAAACAGAGTATTGGAAAGTGAATTTCGAAGTAACCAATAAGAGTGATGGTAGTGAATTTTATACTGAATGACGAAGATAACTTTTTGTTATTTCCCGTATTATTTTGATCAAAATGGAAATGGATTTGTGTTCCGCGGAGATAAGAATTGAATAAAAAAAATAAAATAAAAATGTAAAAACCTACCACGGCGCATCAAGCGCCGTGGTAGTGTAAAAAAAAGTAAATAAATAATAAAAAATGTAAAAAACTAAAATTCAAGGCTAATAATAAGTATAAAAGATTTTTTAATTTTTTCCGCAGAGATAAGAATTGATTTTATTTTTTAAAAAAAAGTTTAATAAGGCTACCACGACCGCGTAAAAAAAAAAAAGAAAGATTTTTTTTTGACTTTTTCAATAAAATAGATATATGTTTTTTGATATCCAGTTATGCCATATTATCTCCAAAATCTGCCGCACGACCGCTTTTGTTTTCATTTCCAGTTTATTTTGCAATTTCCAAAATTTCATAAATTTATCATTGAAATGGTAGGAAAGTAGGTGAAAAATTAAATCAGTAGCTTTAGTGAGATGTGACCCATCAGTTGCTTTTTAGTAGCTATTGTACAAGTCTTTTTTTTTCCTTTCACGTGAAGGTTGCTTGCTGCTATATTCAGCTATATATAGCTGATGAAGCACATGCCAACTTTTAATTTGATGTGAGGGTTGCGTGCTGCAATATTCACCTATATATCTGTTGAAGCATAATTCATTTCGCAATAGCAATAGTCATCCGTCGTGGTATCCATATTAATTTTTAAAAAAAATCTTTTTTTGACTTTTTTTAAAATATCCATTTTAATTTGATTTTATTTTATTTTTTTAATATAATAAGGCTACCACGGCGGATAGACCGTCGTGGTAGCCATATTAATTAAAAAAAAGATTTGTTTTGACTTTTTTTAAAAAATCCATTTTATTTTGGTTTTATTATTTTTTTTTAATATAATAAGGCTACCACGGCGGATAGACCGCCGTGGTAGCCATATTAATTAAAAAAAAATATTTTTTTGACTTTTTAAAAAAATCCATTTTATTTTGGTTTTATTATTTTTTTTAATATAATAAGGCTACCACGGCGGATAGACCGCCGTGGTAGCCATATTAATTTAAAAAACTTTTTTTTTTTACTTTTGTTTTCATTTCCAGTTTATTTGGCAATTTCCAAAATTTCATAAATTTATCATTGAAATGGTAGGAAAATAGGTGAAAATTAAAGGCATGTGAAAAAGTAAATCTCATCAGTAGCTTTAAGTGTGATGTGACCCATTAGTTGCTTTTTAGTAGCTTTTCTTTCACCGTGAAAGTTGCTTGCTGTGATATTTAGCTATATATAGCTGATGAAACACATGTCAACTTTTAATTTGATGTGAGGGTTGCGTGCTGCAATATATTTTCACCTATATATATAGCTGATGAAGCACAAACAAGCTTTTAATTTGACTGAGGATTGAGTGGTGCAATATTCACCTATATATAGCTGTTGACGCACAAGTCATTTCGTCATCAGAAGCACACGTCATTCAATGAAGCAATAGTGTGATTTAATATGGTATGTAAATTATTTTTGTATATAGTTATATGTTGAACTCAGGATTGAACTTTTGTATATGTGAATTATAGGGAAAGACATATGTTGTTTTTGTTGGGCGTCGTCCAGGAGTATATAATACTTGGGAAGAAGCCAGAATGCAAGTTCACCGATATAGCGACAATTTGTATAGATCTTTCTTGTCTAGAGAAGAAGCTGTTCAAGCTTTCAACAAATTCGTGGAAGAACATGGCAATCCATTGCATAATGCTGAGACATCAACATCTTGTTCGTCTACTTCAATATCCAAAGATGGTAGTCCAAGAAATCCTACACCAAAAGAAATTTATACGTGTTTTCAAAATGAAATACTTAAGGAAAATCATGAACATTTGATGAAAGTTGATGCATTGTGTGAAGAATTTAAACAAAAATTATCAAAAAAAATGTGATTATTTGATGTTAGTGCTTCTTCTAACTCATAGTATCTTCATATGAGCAACATGTTTTCTCCTATTATCAATGATCCTGTTAATCATTGTTAACAAATGTATTAGAGAAATAATGAAATTATATTATCGTCTCAATGCTCCCCGTTTCAAATGATATAAATAATTTATTAGTGAAGATTAGAATTTAAACAAGTCAGCTCTTTACTATTTTAAATATAAGCACTACAACAAATAAGAAGATACTAACAATGATGTTTACTGCAGTCAAGTATAAAAGGATATGTATACAAGTTCCATTTCTCTGGGTTTTAAGAGGAAACATCATATTCTTAATTAATAAAATACAAATTATTACAGTAATGCTTAATACAATTGAAACTAAGTATAATACATTAGCCAAAGACCAATCAAATCTTACGTCAAATCCTCTCAAGTTAAATTTATATTTATTGATTATGTCAAATCAAAATTTCATTATATATAGTTACATACATGCATTCTGCCAAAATACCATACGAATAGCATTTTGTTTGAACATCTTCTTATCAAAGTCATTCTTCTTCACTCTCACTGAATTTAAAATATGGATATTTTTTCAAATTATTGGGTAAATCACTACATTAGCGAAGATTATAGGGTGTCAATTGAGTATTTTATCTATACTTATAATGGAAAAACAATCCATATTTTTACTCGATCGGTATCTGCTGATGGTACTATTGAACATATTGAGGTTGCTCCGAGGTGGCAACTGGTGTGCGACGTAATTGGATTCAATTTTCTTCATCAAACTTCAATACGCGGACACGTTGAACTTTGTCAATTCATCATCAAGATCATCAATACCCCGGGCTGGTATCTCCAACAGTATGATGTTTACTTCCAAGAACCTAGAAATCATTGTACGGTGAAATTTTATTTAAACTCTAAAAGGTTTTTTTAATTTTTATCATTTATAATATTACTAATACTCTATATATTTGAATTTGTATTTAGCATGCCTCGAGTTGTCACCGCCCACTGTCTCAGATATACATTATCATAGTCTCACTAGTTCTACAATTACGTGGTTTATTGTGAGAGCTATTGACAGGCAAATTCCAATTTGCAAGCAACAACACTTGATTGAGCATGTATATTTTACAGCTCAACTCTTCCATGGAACCAATGCTCCGTGGGAAGTAGATGTTCAGGGACTGCTATTCAGTACCGGGTGGGTAGACTTTTGCGAGGCGTTGGATATAAAGCTTGAAGATGAAATTGTGTTTCGACACATGGGTTTTTTTAAATTCTAATTTTTTATTTTCCGAAATGGTGAACGTGTTGCAATTCTTGATGCTCAAGGTGATGGTATTGAAAGAAATCCGCACTTAGAAAGTAAGTGCTCAATATGTTTCATTATTATTTGTTTGTATCGTACATTTTTTAATAATTATTTCTTATTTTTTTAACGCAATTATTGTTACGAATTGTACAGTGCTTGATCTGTTATGGGTCAATGTCAAGTCAAGCATACCCGGAACTTTTGCACTCAATATCCTGTCAAAGTGCAAGTCGTTGCTAGTGACAAGCTACGATTTACAATACGAGCCTGGGCAACTTTTATCCTTCATCTACAACACTGAGCCTGAAGATGAAGGTGTTAATGTTTTTCATGGGGATAAACATGTATATTTTCATAGTCGAGACTACAATTATGGAGACTCATTCGAACATCTTAAATTTATCCTTACGGAGAACAACCCTTGGGGTTCACAGAGTTTTTTGTTCTTTAAACTCGAACCCCGGGACTATATGTTGGTCCCAAGGGGATGGGGTACAAGTCTAGAGGGGGGGGGGTGAATAAACTTGTATAAGACTTTGCAAATCTTTTCGACCTCTCGTGTGTATTGAACTTAGGATGTTTAGGTTCGATACCTCACGAGGTGAAGACAAAGTTTTATGCGCAGCGGAAATGTTATCCCCTTTTAGTTAGCACGAGTTTGAGTTAGTTCGAGAGGTGTGTTTATATGTAGTGCAATCGAGAGGTTAGCGAGAGATAAAAGCAGTAAGTAAATGCAAGAGAGATTTTTAAGTGGTTCGGCCAACCCGCCTACGTCCACTCTTCTTCCAGAAACTCCCTGGAAGGATTGCACTAAAAACTTCCCTTTTTAGTACAATATCGAGCGCTTGAGCTNCTCTAATAACAGAACTAGGGGTGGCTATTCCCTTTTCTTGTTCTTCTCTCCGGAGCTGCTTACTGTAGTTGGGAGTGACCATCTTCATCGCTAATCCTCTTAAGGTCTTTGGATTAGGTATGATCACCTCTTTGACTGCTGCTGACCTCAGAAAGTCCCATCTGGTCTTCCTCTCCATTTCCCTTGGTTCTCCATTTGGTTGAGGAAGGCCCTTTTCCAGAATGTGCAGCAGTAGGAGTCCCTCTTGTGCAGGACTCTCCTCCCGATTCCAGTGTCCCATCATTGTGGATCTCCTCGTATTTGGGGATCCATTCACCTTGGATGGGAATATGATTCTTGTTTGGATTATCAGGAAGCTCCGCAATCTGTTCACCCTTCGTTGATTCTGGATAGTTTTCTCCTTGAAAATCTTTGGACTTGACTGCCGGTTTCTTTCCTCTATAAAAGAATGGAACATCATCTTTTCTTTTCTTTTTCTCCATGAGAAGTTGATGATATGAACTTTTGAAAGAAACCCTCTTATTTATAGCCCAATACGTTTACCACTGTTGAGTCACGGGATGCAATATGAATGACCATTCAATGCTTGTGTAACTCCAAAGCTGCCATAAAGTTGATGAAACCGCCCCTCACATGCGAAACAGTTCATGGCACTAAATACAAGAAGATAAGATTTGACCATTCATCCCAATTCTATCATTCCCAATTCTAACCTTAGTTGAGAGAATCTATTTTCACATAACGCTTTTGTGAAAATATCTGCTAGTTGCTCCTCCGTTGCAACATATTCCAAAATAATGTCCTTCCTCTCAACATGGTCTCGGATGAAGTGATACTTAATATCAATATGCTTTGTTCTAGAATGTAACACTGGATTGTGGGTGATGGCAATAGCACTTGTATTGTCACACATGATCTTAACCTCCTTACACTCAACCCCATAATCCAGTAATTGTTGCTTCATCCATAAAACCTGAGCACAGCAACTTCCAGCTGCTACATACTCTGCCTCAGTGGTGCTTGTAGCTATCGAATGCTGTTTCTTGCTAAACCATGAGACAAGTCTTCCACTTAGAAACTGACATGTCCCTGATGTGCTTTTTCGATCTATCTTACAGCCGGCAAAGTCCGCATCTGAATAACCCATAAGTCCGAAAGATCCACCTCTCGAATACCAAAGTCCAACACTTTGCGTACCTTTGAGATATCTAAGAATCTTTTTAGATGCATTTAAGTGACTTTCCTTAGGACTTGCCTGAAACCTAGCACATACACCTACTGCAAAGGATATATCAGGTCTACTAGCAGTTAAATAGAGAAGAGATCCGATGATACCTCGATATGTAGTTTGATCGACCTCTCGACCTTCACTGTCGACATCGATACGTAGAGAGGTTCCCATGGGTACTTTGACTGAGGATTTCCCTTCTATATTGTATTTTCTGAGCAGATCCTTGGTATATTTCTCCTGATTGATGAAGATGCCTTCCTTAAGCTGTCTCACTTGTAATCCAAGGAAGTAGTTTAGTTCTCCCATCATGCTCATCTCGAACTTCCCTTTCATCAATCTGGAGAACTTCTCGCACAAGTCTGGATTGGTGCTTCCAAAAATGATATCGTCCACATAGATTTGCACCAATAAGATGTGATCCTCATCCTTAATTCTGAACAGTGTTTTGTCCACTAGGCCTTTGGTGAACCCACACTGAAGTAGAAAAGAGGATAAGGTATCATACCAAGCTCTCGGAGCTTGTTTTAAGCCGTAAAGTGCCTTCTTTAATTTGTATACTTTGTCAGCTCCCACGTCCTTCAAGAAACCCGGAGGTTGTTCAACGTACACCTCTTCTTCGAGAAGTCCGTTCAGAAAAGCGCTCTTGACATCCATTTGATA
>NC_044929.1:16166501-16197430 GCF_003576645.1 Ipomoea triloba | reverse complement strand
TCTTCCTTACTCCTTGCTAGCATACATAGGGATGGTTTTGCAGACCTCTAATCCACTATGTACATGTTTCCTTTCCTTGCTGCTTCCAAGACGACTTCGAGAGATTCCTCGCTCATAATCTGGCATTTGCTTTTGGTGAAGATAACTTTGTAGCCCTTGTCACAAAACTGGCTTGTACTAAGGAGATTGAACTTGAGCCCTTCAACGTAGGATACTCCCTTAATAACCAGCTCATTCTTTTGAATTTCACCAACAGCTTTTGTGCGTCCCTTCTTCTCGTTGTCGCCAAATGTCACCAAGGGACCTTCGATAGGTTGGATGTTCTCTAGCAGTGTTAGATTTCCAGTCATATGTCTCGAACATCCACTGTCAATGAACCACACGTCCCTGGTGTCCTGCAAGGAAATTAAGCAAGTTTAGGTACCCAAACTTTGGGTCCTGGTGGGTTAGTGAGTTTAGGCATCCATTTATACCTTGTGCCCATTATTCCAGGCCTAGGCGCAATGTAGCCATTGTACGTTTGATAATCATAAGGAATGCTAGCAAAAGTTTTGGGCCTCTTTGGTGCATAAATCAACTTAGGTATAGACTTTTCGATCGGCTTATGCACCATGCCTTTCATACGCTGTTTGGTCATGTGAAGTTGCTGAAAGTGAGGTTTCTTCCAGAAATTGTGATTCGATGACCAATTCTCACTAGATGGATAGAGTCTGCCTTTCTTCATCCGTGAGTTCCTAACTATGTGGATCTCAGACCTTCTATATTTGCCTTGAGGCGCATTATATGGAATGTAGCTCTTTTTGTACTTGGAATGGCCTTGCGAGAGATAGCGAGGTGATCTCTCGATATTGTTTACCCGGCCATTCTTCGTAGCTTTCCTATACTTTCCATTGCTGGTGTATAGGGACGGTTTATGAATAGCTACTCTGGTCTTTTCTGTTGGTCCTTTATGACCTTTATTTGGTTTGGGTTGAGATCCTCCATTTCTTGAAGTTCCCAAACCATTGGTCTGCTTATTTCTCGAGCGACTGTTTCGACGAAACCCGAGACCGGTTCTGTCATTTGCTGGTCTGTAATCATCCACCATTATCTCCATAGCTTTGGAGGAAATTAGTGTATGATGCTATGACCTTTCTAAGATTAAGCTCTCTGGTCTCTCGAGCTTTGCACTCTTCAGTCAGTAGGGTTACTTTAGCTTCTAACTCACTTACTTTGAGAGTTAGCTCTGAATTCTCTTTCGAGACGTTCTTAAGCATATCTCTTTCAGCAGTTAGCTTGCTGTTTTCTTCCCTAATTTTGGCATGAGTGCTGTTAGCGACTGCGAGATCCCTTTTAAATGTTTCAAGCATCTCAAAGGGATCTTCATCGCTTCTGAAAGAAGAACAACGAGAGGTAGAAGTAGAGCAGCGAGATGTGGAAGTAGAGGTTACCTCATTGTCAATGGCCATTAGGCATTGATTCTCTTCTTCCTCGGTGTATAAGCAGATGAGCCCCCTCTCATCCTCTGAGCTGCTGCTGCTTTCACTGGAGCTCGACGTCTCGGACTCCTCGATTGTTCTCTCGAGTTCCTCAGCAACAAGCGCCTTTCTGCGCAAATGTTTCTTTGTATCTCCTTTGAAGCCACTTTGTGCTGGCTTCTCTTTAGGTTCCTCCTTTCTCCTGGAGTTCCTACATTCTAGGCCTTGATACTTGCTTACCTTAGGGTAAGGACAGTCAGCCTTGAAGTGCCCCGGTCTCCTGCAGTTGTAGCATAGACCTTGATCTTCTTCCTCCATTTTTCTGGATGTGTATTTCTCATTTTTCCTTCTTGAGGAGGAAGGTGAACTTGTACTGCTTTCCGGTGTCTTCTTCATGAACTTCCTGAATTTTCTTATGAAGAAAGCAAACTGTTCGTCAGATAAAAAATCAGTGGGATTAGAATCTGACCTTGAGGAGGTGGTTGGTTGGTCCGCAACCAGTGCCACATTCCGTCTGTCCACCACGTCCTCATCTCTTGGAAACATCTCAAATTCGAAGGCTTTGAGATCTCTGAATAGTTGGTCGGTTGTGGTGTTCTTCAAATCCCTGTGATCACGCATTGTGATCACCTTCATTTCCCACTCCTTGGTAAGGCCTCGTAAGACCTTCAGGTTTAGCTCCTTTTGTGGAATCTCCTTCTCGAGATCATTGATCTCTATTGATAGCTTCATGAAACGAGATTCCATGCTGTCGATGCTCTCCCCTGGCTTCATCTTGAAGTCCTCGAACTTCTTCATGGCCACGGTGAGCTTGTTCTCCTTCTCCTGTTCGTCACCTTCACCAATTAACATCAAAGTATCCCATACCTCTTTCGCCGTTTTACACTTTCTTACTTTTGGGAAGATGGTTTCGTCTATAGCTCTGAAGAGAATATCCTTGGCAATGTTGTCCAAGTTGTTTCTCTTCCTATCATCACTTGTCCATTCTTCCCTAGGTTTGGGGACATACTTTGGTGTATCTCTGGTTTGCTCAGCAGCCGTGTTTACCATCATGATCTTGACTGGTCCAGATGTTATAACTTCGGCCATCTCATCATGGAGGGCTGATAGATACGCAAGCATGCGTGTTTTCCAGTCATCGAACCTGCTAAGATCAAAGAGAAGATGTCTCGACAACATGCTATCCATATTAGAAAAATTATCTCGTGCTTTGAAAACTTTTAAAGGATTTTTCAAAGAAGGATCTCTAGGCAATATAAACAAAGGTTTATATCGATCAGAGAACTTGCTCTGATACCAATTGTTGCTCTGATACCAATTGCAAATCTTTTCGACCTCTCGTGTGTATTGAACTTAGGATGTTTAGGTTCGATACCTCACGAGGTGAAGACAAAGTTTTATGCGCAGCGGAAATGTTATCCCCTTTTAGTTAGCACGAGTTTGAGTTAGTTCGAGAGGTATGTTTATATGTAGTGCAATCGAGAGGTTAGCGAGAGATAAAAGCAGTAAGTAAATGCAAGAGAGATTTTTAAGTGGTTCGGCCAACCCGCCTACGTCCACTCTTCTTCCAGAAACTCCCTGGAAGGATTGCACTAAAAACTTCCCTTTTTAGTACAATATCGAGCGCTTGAGCTTTGATCACGAAGCCCGCCTCAAGCCTCAGGTTTTTCGCCCCGCTTCTTGTTACTCCACCTCTCGAGCACTTGACCTTTAATCACCAAGCCCGCGTCAAGCCTCAGGATCTTCACAAGACAGCTCCCAGGTTACTCCGCCTCTCTAAGGTCTTTCTCCCCGCTTCCAGCTACTCCACCTCTCGAGCACTTGACCTTTGATCACCAAGCCCGCGTCAAGCCTCAGGTTTCTTTCACTCGGACAGCTGCCAGGTTACTCCACCTCTCTTGCTTAATCCAAAGCAAGGTGTTTTTGGTTGTCACAGTTGAATGTAACAGACTCCAATCTGACCACAAGCTATCGTTGAATCAGCTTTGATGTAGAGCAGCTTCGGTCACCTTCTAGATGTATAACAGTTTAAGCTTTGTAACTCTCTTAAACACTAAGATGTGTTTTCTCGCTGTTTTGAATATCAGGATGATATTCCAAATTGAGTACTTGCACTTGAACGTTTTAGACAGACACCTCTTAAGAATTTCGAACTTGTTTTCCCCGAACTTCCCTGTTTCCATGTGTCTTCACGTCCCTATATATGAGAGTAGAGGAATAATTCCGTTGGAGGGAAAATTATTCCGTTTGAAATTTGTCTCCCATGCTGATCATGGGTCTTGCATATTTTCAGCATATTTCATGGAGTGGTGATCTTGTAACTTGAACCTCTTTGTCTTGTAGTGAATATTCCATAGTTCACTTTCTTGAGTCCATGCTCCACTTTCGTCTTTTGGTAAAAGTTACTCTTTTTATATTCCCATTATTACTTGTTTGTAGGGAATCAGACCACTTCAGCATTGGTGCACCTTTTGACCGTTTGTGGTGGAAATCTGACGTGTCATCCATTTCCGCCCATTGTGAAATCTTCACGTTCGGCACCTCTATCTCCATGATATTCTTTTTCTCCAAACTTTAAGTATGCTTCCTTACCGTCATTCAGCATTACTGGAGAAGTGTCAGTTTATCGAGACCAAGGTTGATGTCTCGATTGTTTGATGTCTCGAACCCAAGCATCGAGAGCTCTACCTCTCGAACTCTGCTTATGTCTCGAACTGGATGGTTGTATCGAGAGGTACTATCTCTCGAACTCTGCTTATGTCTCGAGACTTAGTTGATGTCTCGCAGACCCTTATTCCTCCAGTGTTGTCCCGTGCCTTCTTCTATTTTATCTATGAAATTACAACACGAGATTTCTAAGATGTTCAAACAAGTTTACTTCAAGCTAAAATATTTTCCGAGTTGAGCTCAAAGTTACTCGGTTGTATTTTCGCTCTTGGTTTACTTGTCGAACTTACAACGTTTTGCCTATGTGTCGAGACTTGGGGATTTCTACTTAACAGTTGGTATCATCAAAACCTATTACATGATGTTCCTAACACTATATACACAATTATATTTGATAATTGTGGAATTGAACGCGTACGCGATCATTTATTTAGTTATTCAATTCCAGCTACTGTATACTTAACCGATAATGATGAGGATAATTTTTCCATATTTATAATTTTGCTTGTGTACAGCGGATAAAATTCATGCGCCGTGGTAGTCGTAACTTAAAAGAAAATATATATATATATAACGTACATTTCATGCGTAGTAAGAAAATATATATATATATAACGTACATTTCATGCTACATTTCATGCGTAGCCAAAAACTACATAAAATTCAAAAAAAAAATAAAAAAATAAGTAAGACAGCTACCACGGCGCATTATGCGCCGTGGTAGTAATAAAATTATATATATATATATATATATATATATATATATATATATATATATATATATAATGTACATTTCATTTCACGTGAAAAGCAAAAGTGATTTTGCTTTTCAGTTCTGAAAAGCAAAATCACTTTTGCTTTTCACTGAAATGAAAAGCCAACTCATGAAAAGCAAACTCATTTGAGTTTTCTTTTCAGAAAAGCGAAAGTGAATTTGCTAAATGACTGAAACATCACGTGAAAAGCAAGCTCAATGACTGAAATAAATTCGATCTAAGTTTGACCGACCCGAGGTTATTTAATCTATTTTCGAGTAAATTTCTTCTCATCAGATACTACTTCCCAAACTTTATTTCTATCACTCCTATTCTAGATAACAAGTTTTCAACATCTTAGAAGAAATTGTATCCACCAAAAGCTTTCCTTCCTCAAGTAAGTTCTTTTTTTTTTTATTTAAATTTTACTCATGCGTAGTTGTTTTAAATTGTTCTATTTGTTCTATTTAATTTGTATTTCTAATTGTGTACTAAAATAATATTTTCTTCTAGTTTTTTATTATTGGGATGGTATTGGAATTAAAAGTAGATGGATGATAAATTTGAGATTGTGGCACCCATTGCTTATAGTGACATTTCTTAATCCCTGTCAATATTAGGATGACATGTTTACTTAGAATGATGTTTTGTAAATATCTTGATTATTGTAATTTTTTTTGAGTCATTTCCATTTTTGGTTCTACTGTTATAGAGGCATTGTCAATTTTAGTCCACTTCATTAATTTTTGCCACAATGTGGTCAGTCTTATTTAGTCCTTGCCACTTTTAGTCCACCGTTAAAATTTTCGTCAAATGACCATCCAAAACAGGGGTATTTTTGGTCTTTTCATGCTTTGATCATCTCCTTGACTCTTTGTAGTGGTTTTCCTTACACATTTTCATCCAATGAAGAGGTCCGGCGAAAGCCATGTGAGCCACATTACAAACCCATGGCTTTCGCTGGACCCCTTCATTGGATGAAAATGTGTAAGAAAAACCACTGCAAATGGTAAAGGAGATTATCAAAGCATGAAAAGACCAAAATACCCTGGTTTTGGACGATTATTTGACAAAAAGTTTAACGGTGGACTAAAAGTAGCAATGACTAAATAAGACTGGCCGCAATGTGGCAAAAATTAATGAAGTGGACTAAAATTGGCAATGCCCTAATAACAGTAGGACCAAAAACGGAAATCACTCTTTTTTTTATACAAACCTACCACGGGCGATTAAGGCCCGTGGTAGTATTTGAAAACTTTTTTTAATGGAAAATGCTACAACGGGTGACCAAGGCCCGTTGTAGCATTTTCAATTTTTTTTTAGAGAAAACACGGAAATATCTGAAACTTGATGAGGAACATAATGCAGTGGAGGATCTTGATGCTCTTGAAAGCATCACTTTAAATATATTAGGTGTAACAAAGAATGCAACTGCAGCTATATTTTTCACCAATATACCATGTTTGTTAGCATAATGTGTATTATATATTTTCAAAGATAGCCCCTAGCTTTAATGCATTTGAAGTTGAATGATGATCATTATCCTTTAGGTACCTGTTGGGTTGCTGTGATTCAATATGGTCCTGAGTTTGTTGCTTGTTTTTGTTAAATGTCGATCTTTCTACTAGTAGTATTTGAAAATTTTTTTTAATGGAAATTGCTACAACGGGTGACCAAGGCCCGTTGTAGCATTTTCAAATTTTTTTTTTGAACTCCATTTTCAATTTATTTTGATTATTGGAATTTTTTTTTTAGAAACCTACCACAGGCGATTAAGGCCCGTGGTAGTATTCAAAAATTTTTTTTAAATGGAAAATGCTACATCTGTTTTCATATTCTTATATTTGTAACATATTGTAATTGTTTTATATAATAATTTTTTAGATATATGGCAAGACAAGGACGTTCTTTTCATCCAGGACCTATATATCCATCAGTTTTAGTCTGTCAAAGTACCCATAGACCGCGAGCAGTATGGACCGATGTGGATTTTGATGCTGTCGTTCAATATGCTCGTTATGATATGAGTGCACGAAACAGACATGGCCGTGATCCCAGAATGATACAACACTTGCGACAGACGGGCTTTTATGGTGTTTCTACAATTGCATCAATGCAAGTAGACCATGGATTTATTTCAGCTCTTTTAGAGCGGTGGCATCCTGAGGTCCATGCATTTCATATGCCCTTCGGCGAGGTGGGCATAACACTTCAAGACGTTGAAGTGTTATTTGGTTTGACGGTTACAGGTTTTCCTGTAATCGCACTACAAGACCGAGCTGACCCATAGTATTGACAGGGCCTATGTACTGAACTTTTAGGTTTTACTCCGCCTTTAGCTTCAATTAGAGGAAATAAAATTTTGTCTAGTGCTATACCTGAAGTCGGAGAATTAACCGTTCAGAGCACAGATTTAGAGGTTGAATTCGCAACGTGGCGGTTAATTTTTCATTTATTAGGAGGATTTTTTTTCTCCGAGACAACAAAAAGAGATGTAAAGTGTTCTTTTTTTACATATCATAAATAATTTTGAAGAGTGTGGTACGTATAGTTGGGGTTCGGCAGTATTAGCGTATTTGTACAGAGCGCTATGCCGGGGTTCTAACTACAACACTGCAACAGTATGCGGCTGCATGGTTCTATTGCAGTTATGGGCATGGGAGTGGTTGCCATGGTTAGGCCACAAGGTGTTTTACCTGTGGAGACGTTGGGTGATTTGCCGCTCGGCGCGAGGTTAGTAGTATTAAATACGTTAATCGATTTATATTTGATAATCTAGTGTTTCCTTAACTTAAGTTTGTATTTGCAACTGTAGGTGGGTCTGTTCACATGGTTGTTCCAATGTGACCGCACACGTTGTCCGAGCATATCGAGACCAATTAGATCGTACGTACGAACGCAACGTCAGTTTCTATAGCGTTTAATTTATACTATGATATTATATTACGATTTTAGATTACATATCATTATAAAATTGTGACATATATATATTACATTTTTTTGCAGTTTGTGTTCACCCCGTACGACGAAGTTATGGCAATTTTGCCCGACTATTGCAAGGCGGGTGAAGAAATATGGACTGCAGAAGTACCACTCATATTTTATTATGTCGTTGAATATCATTTCCCTGACCGCTTCTACAAACAATTTCATGGATTTCAAGACGTACCTCATCCAGTGCAATTCCGTAAGGACTTGCACGATTTGGACGGACGGTCAGGGAGATATATTTCAAATTGGCTGGAGAAACATATGGATTATGTGCAAGCCTACATTGATGCACCGAACCGTGTGGTCCAAATGCAAGTGCCCCAGGGTCAACATAGTGTAAGCTATGCCTACCTGAGGTGGTACCACCAGCGTGGGCGCCGCATCATTGGTAATCCTGCACATGCTGTACGTGAGGGTTATCAGTCACTGTCCGCCGCTTATACTGAAGAGTGTTAGCTTTTTACTACAACACCACTTCAACACCCGTGGTTGCTTCTTTTGCCCGGTTTTTTTTTCACAACATTTTGGAATCCATTTTAAAAACTAGTGTCCGGCCGGGTAATGATTCTAGAAGAAGTTCAACATGGTGGACCCATGATGATGGATTGGGAAGCAACAAGAGCCTTTCACATGCAATTGCACTAAGAGCAAATGGCGTTTCTTCAAGCCCATAACACAAGGCAAGATGATGCGATTGCACGAACAAGAGAAGCGGTGGAGCGCAACACAAGAATGATTGAGGAGCTCCAAGCACAATTGGCTAACCAATTTCATTCACCATCATTTGGAGATCAATGAAGGAACCCACCACTCCAAGGCCAAAAGAAAAAAGGAGAATTTGAAAAGAAAAACAATTGTTGTTTGTTTGATGTTTGATTATGATGGTCCCACTTAAACATTAGGTTCCCTATGTGTGGGGTTCCGACTTATGATAAGCCTCTAAGATACCCATAAATTGAGTACATATTAGGGTGTTTTGTCATACTTTTAGCATCCTTACATGATGAATTATGATCAAATATGCTTTAAATTCACTAACCAACACGCAAAGTTACTTTTAGCATAAAGGAGGTGATACAGGAGTCCCGAGAGCCAATGGGAACGAAAACCGAGCTTAAGGAACGAACCAGGTGAGATCGGAGCCCCGGAGGACCCAAGAAGGCTGCCACACGCATGTGAGTGCGCGTGGCCACAATCCAGTAGCCTCCCACGCACGATCACACGCGTGTGGAGCGGCGTGGAGACTGCAATGCGCGAATTTCCCTAGGGTTGCTTTTCGGAGACTATTTAAACCCCCTTGATAGATTTTCATAGGAGGATTTTCCAATTTTAGAGAGCTCTTTTCTATTTTTCTTAGAACTACCTTTTCCATTTTTCCTTTCCCAATTTTGGGAAAGATTTTAGATAATTTTAGGAGTAGTCTAGATAATTTCCATTGTAAAAGACAACAAGCTTGGATTGAAGGATCACTTCACTCTAGGTGATTTCTATTATATTTTACTATCTTGTTCTTGGATTGAATTAGCTTTTGGAGTTAATTCCAGCAATGGTCCTCCGACTATGTTGATTTTCCAAAATTAGTCCCCGACTTTTAATTTGGACAATTTAGGTCCCTTGACTTTCAAATTCTTTTCAATGTTGGTCCTTTCGTCAAATTTTGGCTAAATTGAGGTTAAATGAAGGGTAAAATTGTCTGCTCACTTGTATACTCGTATTTCTTCTGTCCTATACGCTATATATATGAATATAACATTAGTCAAAGAGACATCGACTAAGATTATATGTCTTCGATTGAGACTTTGACTTAGATTATATTCATATATACAGCGTATAGGACAGGAGAAATACGAGTAATAATACACTAAACAGGTGAACGGACAATTTTACCCCTTCATTTGACCTCAATTTAAACAAAATTTGACGAAAGGACCAACATTGGAAAGAATTTGAAAGTCAAAGGACCTAAATTGTCCAAATTAAAAGTCGGGGACTAATTTTGGAAAATCAACATAGTCAAAGGACTATTGCTGGAATTAACTCTAGTTTTTGTCTTGAATTTCATATCATGAGTAGCTAGTTTAATCTAGGGATTTGGATTGTGTGAAGATATGTTGCTAGTGTGATGATCTTATATCTATTTTTTGATCTAAATGCTTAGATTGTTGGGTTATCTATTCTTGTCTATTGATTGTTGTTTTGATGATATCTTGTTTGGATTTGGCCAATCTAGATGAGAGATTGAGCTCTTGACTCTTTCATGTCTTTGATTAGAGTTAGGATTGAAGCTTTGTAGCAATCATAGATCCTATGGACTTCTTAAGAATAGTAGGATAGTGTGTAGCTAAAGTGTTTGATAAAATTCCTCTTAGAACTTTGGATGCTTGAAGGCATTCCTAAGTCCAAGAAACCTTAGTACACAAAGGTGGAAAAGGACTAAGAACACACACTCTTGAATAGTCAACATCTTTGTCTTGCTTATCCATTACCTTAGACACACCAAGATGCAACATAGATGAGCACTATCCAATCCCTACCTCTTTACATAATTTTCAATCTCTTTTACTTTACACCCTTATCACTCAAACCCAATCTTATGAACTCCTTTCGCTTTCAAATCACCATTCACCACACTCGAATCCATTGCATGACTCAATCACGTAAACACCCGAACACTTGACACACATCCACGTCCTTCCTTCGAAACTGACACTCGGGGAGTCATTGACTTTCCGTTTTAACACACACATATCTTTTGACACCTCAATCCTACGCAAAACTCCAATGTCAACTTACATTTCTTTATTTTCTTGCATTTACCGCTTTTTAGATTAATTGTTTTACTTTAGACATTTCATTACTTGCACTTTTAATTTTTGGCAAAAACTTGTGTGTGACTGTCTCACAGTTCTCAATCCATGAGACGTGTCGAATTTTTAATAATATGGGAACCCCGTGGAGTCCAGCATCATTCATTGCATTTGGAAGATTTTTTTTGTTAGCAAATACAAGCAGCACAACATCACGGAGCTCATCTTCATTCAACATCCTATGCAATTCATCTCTTGCCTCCACAATACGATCTCTATCATTGCTATCAACAACAAGATGAGACCTTGCGTGTTCTGGAAATAGTGCCTCCACAATGGACGGATCTTGTCTTGGCCACCATCCCAACTTGAGCTTGTACAATATGGTTGTCTTACCAGATGCATCAAGACCAACCATCATGATATGCATCTCCTTCTTGGCAAAAAGCCTACTGAAGAGCTTGGTGAATGTCACTCCCATTGCTCTTTCTTCTTGATGTTCCTTGAGAGGAGCTTATGAAAGAGGGATCTAATGAGAGGAAATGAGAGAGAGAGAAAGCCAAAGGGAGAAATGAAGCCTGCGAATCTGCATGCGATCAATGCATAATATCTCCTAGATCTGTTTCTCTCTCTCTCTCTCTCTCTCTCTCTTTCTCTCTCTCTCTATTTCTCTGCCACACAATTCTTCTTCACTCTCATGCTCTCCGCCTCCTACGACCTAGTCTTTCGAGATCTTCCTCCGACTCCTATCTTCCACTCTTATCTCATCATCTTTTATTTTCTCAACACCAGGCCATCTTCCACTCCTATCTCATCCGCATCTAAATTATACTTGGAGGAGGAAGAAGAAGAGGAGCCACCACCCCTTAGTTGTAAAGAAGGTGGTGGTGTTGATGATGAAGAAGCTAGCATTATCACTGTGTTATTTATAGATCTCTAATGTGCATCTCGATCAACATGCTCAATAACCTCTGCTACTAGTTGCAAGGTCAAATGAAGATGTTGAAAAGCTGCCTCTATTACTATTGCGCAGTCTCCCTCACCCTCACCCTGCTGTTGGTTATGAGCTGCCACCAAATGAATTTCACTAGTTTGTACTTGATTTCATCTTCTACTCCTATTGCAATATTTTTTATTCCAAAATACAAAACCTTTTTTCCCTCTGATTCATAAACTTGTTGTAGATAGGCTTGCACGAGCCGTAGCTTGTCATATAAAGATCAGACAATTATTTGTGTATCAGGAAGAAGAATTAAACAAGGATGCGATTTTTCAATAAGTTGTTGCTCTAAATGTATAATTAGCACTTTAAGCCTTAAATATCCTACTTTATAGCATAAATTTAATACTTCATAGCACAAATCTAATAAACAATTTATATGTAAATATATTAATACCTATAAGCATTAAACACAATACTTTATAGTCTAAATGTAATACTTCATAGCACTAATCTAGTACACATGCAGTTTAAGGTAGATGTATTCAACACATTAAGTCTTAAACACTGTACAATACTTTATAGTCTAAATGTAATACTTCATAGCACTAATCTAGTACACAATTTAAGATAGATATATTTAATACTTTAAGCCTTAAACACAATACTTTATAGCCTAAATGTAATACTTCATAGCCCAAATCTATTGTACAATTTAAGGTAGATATATTTAATAGAGTTAATTCCAGCAATGGTACTCCGACTACGTTAATTTTCCAAAATTAGTCCCCGACTTTTAATTTGGACAATTTAGGTCCCTGATTTTCAATTTCTTTCGAATGTTGGCCCTTTCATCAAATTTTGAGTAAGTTGAGGTCAAATGAATGGGTAAAATTGTCCGTTCACCTATTTAGTGTATTATTATTCGCATTTCTCCTGTCCTATACGCTATATATATAAATCTAATCTCAGTCGAAGTCAACTCACCATATATGTAGTCTTGCCTTCTTGAAGAGTTTTCGTTGCTATACATCTCAATAATGGAGGAACGCACCAGCACTCAGTAAACCAAGGCTAAGACCAGGGGAACGAACCAATTCAACCCATTCAAAAACCAAAGGCCTAAGCTTTCGCTATGACAATGGGGAACGATGACAATTAATCCAGGGCTTTGATTGAGATTTCGACTGAGATTAGATTCATATATATAGCGTATAGGACAAGAGAAATACGAGTATTAATACACTAAACAGGTGAACGGACAATTTTACCCCTTCATTTGACCTCAACTTAACAAAAATTTGACGAAAGGACCAACATTGGAAAGAAATTGAAAGTTAAGGGACCTAAATTGTCCAAATTAAAAGTCGGAGACTAAGTTTAGAAAATCAACATAGTCGGAGGACCATTGCTGGAATTAACTATATTTAATACTTTAAGCTTTAAACACAATACTTTATAGCCTAAATGTAATACTTCATAGCCCAAATCTAGTATACAGTTTAAGATAAATATATTTAATACTTTAAGCCTTAAACAAAATATTTTATAGTCTAAATGTAATACTTCTGATAAGCTCCCAAGACACCTATATATTTGAGTGTAAATAAGGGTGTTTTATAGCGTTTTTAGCATCCTTAGATGATACTCTTGTGATGTTTTGTGCTTTAATATCATTAACCACACACAAAGCTACCCTTGGTATAAATTGAGACAGTTCAGAGGTCCCGGGAGCCATTAGGAACATGGAACGAGCAAAACGAGCAAGACGGGAGCCCCGAAGGACCCGGAAAGGTGCATACACGCGTGTAGGTGGCGTGGCAGCTTTCCAGTAGCTGTCCACGCCAGCCTTCACGCGTGTAGGTGGCGTGGATAGAGCACTACACGGTAATGTTTTTAGGGCGAAATTTCAGAGACTATTTAAGGCACCTTGATAGAATTTCAGAGGAGGTCCGAATTTCCCAAGTTCCACTTTTATTTTCTTCTTCATTTTCTTAGTTTTTAGGATAGTTTAGACTTGCAATTTCACCTTGTAAATGAAGTCTTGAAGCTTGGATTGAAGAATCTCTTTCATTACTAGGTGATTTCTATTTCAATCTCATTTATTTTTTTTTGAAAGGAAGAAATTAATTCATTAAATCTCGAGCAAGAATGTCCCCAAGGAACTGAGGGGGAGTATCAAACCACTCCCCGCAACCTGACACCGAAATGGCCTCCCGAGCTAGAGCATGGGCTGCACAGTTCGCAGATCGCCTAACAAACCCGAATTGGACATCATTTATCAAAGATGCCAACTCTTTAACATCGTCTACAAGTAAACCAAAAGCAGAATGAAAGGAAATACAAGATAAAGCATTAAATAAAAGCTGAGAGTCTGTTTCTATGTCCACACCTCCCATTCTCGTATCCTTGAGCTAGCTCAGCGCCTCCCGCATACACATAGCTTCCGCCTCCTTCACAGCATACAAACCTTCCACCTGCATATTCTTTGCCGCAAGGAAACCCCCATCATCATCCCGGAGCACCCACCCTAGTCCCATAACATTGCGATTATGGTCCAGAGCCGCATCAGTATTCATCTTAAACCTTCCCCGTAATGGTTTTGCCCACCTATCATCACGGCCTCCCGCGTTATGCACTTCAGGAACTTCATTCGCCGCCCTCCAATTAGATAGAAACGAAAGCACACGCTGCAACATCAGATTATTGTCAACCGGGGTCGCATTCCAGTAATTTTCATTCCTACCACACCACAACCCCCAGCATGCCATAACAAATCTATCCAACAAATCACCTTGTAAAAGCTTAATACATTCAAAGAACCAAGCAGCGATATCCATATTCAATACCTGACTAATCATTACTCCTAAGGTGAACCACAACTTACGAGTTTCTGGACATTCAACAAAAAGATGATAGGCACTCTCTTCCACAACCCTACACATATGACACATCAAATGGCAATCAACATGTCTAGCATTTAAAGCGTCACGAGTTGGGAGATAAGACGAAGCTAATTGCCAGCAAAAAGTTTTAACCTTAGGAGGGACATGCAAAGACCATATCCTAGACCAAGGCCGTTCATCTTGAACCAGAGTTGTGAGTTGGCGATAACAAGACTTGACCGTGTACTCTCCCTTGTGATCCCAATGCCAAGACCACGTATCCCTGGGTTTACGCCTACTGATGGGAATTTTTAGAATGAGGTTAGCATCACGGGGATCAAAAATATCATGCACACATTCCACATCCCAACACGTACCTTGGGGGTTCATCAATGACGCCACAGGAGCAGTTGATATAGACTCATGCAAGATCGTTTGTACAAATGGTATAGAATCATCGGGTAGCCATGCATCCCTGCCTATTAACGTGTCTTGCCCATCACCAATGCACCGCCTACACCCTGTACTGAGAATTTCCTGGACTGCAAGCATCCCTCTCCAGATAAAAGAAGGATTACTACCCTCCTTAGCATCAAAGAAAGAGGTGTTTGGGTAGTATCGTGCCTTATTATCTTGTTTTTAGATTGAATTAGCTATTGCTCTTGAATTCTTGATTATGTGTGGCTAGTTTAATATAGGGTTTGGATTGTGTGAAGCTATGTTGCTAGTGTGATGATCTTATGTCTTATTTTGGATTCCATTGCTTTGATTGTTGGAATTCCTATTCTTGTCTATTGGTTGTTGTTTTGATGAGATCTTGTATGGATTTGGCCAATCTAAATGAGAGATTGAGCTCTTGACTCTTTCATGGTTTTGATTAGAGTTGAGATTGAAGCTTTGTGGCAATCATAAATCCTATGGGCTTCATATTAGGAATAGTAGGAAAGTGTGTAGCTAAGGTGTTTGATAAAATGTCTCTTAGGATTTTGGTTGCTAAAAGGCACTCTTAAGTCTAAGAAGCCCTAGTACACAGAGGTGGAAAAGGACTAAAAAGACACACTTTTGAATAGCCAACATCATTGATCTGTTTATCCTTTGCTTGAGACACACTAGAATGCAACATAGATGAACACGATCCAATCCCTTACTTTTATCTTTCATATCTTATTTATTATTTTCTATACTTTGCATTGCACTACCCTATGATCACTTACACCTCTAAATCACCATTCACCACACTCACTATCCGTACTCAATGCATCACATGATTCTATTGATTGGGAGCAATAGCATTTGACACACCTCCAAGTCCCTCCTTCGAGACCGACACTCGGGGAGTTATAGACTCTTCGTTTTATCACTACATTTACATTCCACATTACATGACACCTCACCCCTATGCACGCAAGTGTTGTAAAAAATGGCGTCGTTGCCGAGGAGGGCAATAGGTTGTCAATTGTTTTGTTTTTACTTGATTGAATGATTGTGAGAATTTGAGTATTGTTAACCCATTTCATTTTTCTTTTTATTTTCTATTTTATTTGTTTTTGCTACTTAACCTAATTGGCTACTTCTAGTCAATTGTGGACTGTTTTGCTTTATTGGAAATCTTAATAGGTGAATGCACACAAGAGCAAGAGGAAATAAAGGCTTATTTCCTTATATACTCGAAATTAACATAGCAACAAGAAAGAAATAAAATAGATCCATCGCAGACTATATGACGCCAGATTTCAACATGCACAACTCAATTTACATCCCACCAATGGAGAATGTCAACTTCCATGTGCACCCGACCATACTCACGTTAGTTCAGAATAGCCAATATTTAGGATTACCTTCAGAGGATCCTCATGCGCATATCACTAGATTTATTCGAGCGTGCGGGATGTACATGCAGGAAGGAGTTAGTGAATAAATTATCAGACTTAAGTTATTCCCATTTTCAGTAATTGGAGAGGCAGCACGTTGGTTAGAGAGTCAAGATGATCACCATTTTAGATCATGGCAGCAGTTACACAAGGAATTCATAAATGAGTTTTTCCCAATCACCAAGACTATGAGAATTAGGAGACATATCAAAGAATTCAAACAAGGTCGATTGGAGAGCCTAGGAGAAGCATGGAGGAGATTTAAAGTTCTGAAAAAACAATGCTCGCAAGATCTAATGCATCCATGGGACGCGATCAGCTCATTCTATGGAGGCCTGACTGATGAAGGAAAGATGCTCCTTGACTCGTCTTCAAGCGGTGCTTTCGTTTCTTTAGCATTACCAGAAGCAGAAGGGTTAATATAAAGGATATCAAAGAATACCTCATGTTGGTATGACCGACGAGGAGAACATGGTGGCATGTACGAGATAAATAGTCACGTGGCAAACGAAAAAAAGAACGAAGCGATGAATCATGAGATCAAAAAGCTACATGCTATGGTAGAAAAGATGGAAGGAAAACCGAAACCTTACATGGCCTTAGCATTATATTGCAATATCTGTAGAGGACCGCACGACACTAACATATGCACATCACCGTCTGCAGCTGAGCATGTGGAGGCGGTTGATTATCAAAGGAGTCCTAATTACAATGCTTCTAGAGGAAATCAAAGACAGAACAACAACTGGAAACAAGGTGAGGGATTAAACAACAACAATGAAGGATTTCAAGCACGAGCGCAATACAACTATGTAAACAAACCTACCTATGGACAGAATGACAAAGGAATACTTATGTATGGTCAGAATCAAGGAAATGGAGGTCAAATGACTCAGTTTAGACCCCAGTACAACTCTCAACTAGATTACACCCAACAAAGAAGGTACGATATAAGAGAAGTGGATGAAAGACTCTCGAGAACAATTATGGAATTGAAGAATGATCGTGTCAATCTAAAGCAAGAGATTACACAGGAAATCAGACAAGAAATCTCGAGTCTAGGACAAGAATCGAAGGTCACTCTCAAGACAATCGAAAATCAAATATCTCAAATGTTCAAGATGATGTCCAAGGAGAGAGTTAATGCAATAGAAACAATTGAAGGAAAGCATGAAGGATGCGACCCGATGGACATATTTTGTGGAACATGCCAATGCGACAAGGAAGGAAAGAAGGAAAAAGAAAAGACTACCTCTTGTAGTCCGAACCTTGATACAAAAACCGAAAACGCCACTTGTGGAATTTCAATGAAAAGAAAGGAAATCAAAATCACCTTTTGTGATCAAATTGAAAAAAATGAGTTGCAGCAAAGCAAAGCCAGAACTTTTAAAGAAAAGGAGACGGCAAGGAAAGGTACATTTAATGCTTTTATTCGAAAATTCTTTAATGATAAGCAATGCCGTGAATTGTTTGAGGATGATGATTATGATAATTATGCTTGTTTGAGTAAAGAGTCATCGGCTTACATGACTACGGGTTATCCCATAAAGAAGGGTGACCACAAGAGCTTTGGTAATCCCTTGTTCTATAAAGGACATGAATTTTCTGAATGCTCTAACCGATCTCGGAGCTTCAATTAATTTGATGCCTTCTAGTCTTTTTGAAATGATGAACTTACCAAGTCTAAAACCGACGAGTCTTACACTTCGCATAGCTGACGGAACCACACGGTATCCGGAAGGTTTAGCGGAGGATGTGTTAGTGAAAGTAGGAAAATTTCTTGTGCCTGTCGATTTTATAGTTTGTAAAATGGGAGAAGATGAGCCCTTTGGCTCTTTGATACTTGGTAGACCATTCTTGGCTACTTGCCATGCTCGTATAGATGTAAGCTCAGGCGAAATCGCCTTGAGATTTGATGGACAAGCCAAGAAGGAAGAAAAAGAAAGAGTAGAAGAGAAGGATGAAGGAGTGGAAGCAATGGTCAAGACAAGGACCAAAACAAAACCGAAATGGAAAAACGAGAAGTTAATTTGGAAAAATACTTGGGTACCAAAATGCTTTCAAACAGCCGCAAAGGAATATGGTTGAGTAAAAAAGAGGGACACATTGCGTCTAGCTAGAGACGTAAAAAGTGGCGCTGCTTGGGAGGCAACCTAAGGTTTAATAAATTGTTTTATGATCGTTTTTATGTTTTGTTTTAACGTTTTCATTAGTATTCTACTTTGTACATGTTTTTGGAGACTAATCTATAGGTTTAAAGATCGAAAAATGCTACGGGAAGGTCAAAGCGGACAAAAGGCGAAAGAAAAAAACCGAAAACCAGTGGAAAAGCCCGAACTGGGCCATCCACGTGTCCTTCACGCGTGTAGGACACGTGGACAGTTTCCAGTACGCATCCACGCATCCCAACATGCGTGAAGCCAACGTGGACGCCACATGGGCGTGAATAAAACCCCCTCGACCGAACCACGCCTTTTGCATCCCCAAACCTCAAAAATCGTCTTCTTCTCCATGCCAAAACAACATCCCAAGTCAAGGTTTGATCAAAGTTTAATATCTTTCACTTTTCAAGGTTGAAAACATCACCAACAAGGTAAAAACATCTTCTTTATCTATTTTTAAGGTTATTTGTGGTGTTTTGAAGAATATAGTGATGAAAAATTTATCCTACAATGCTTGCAATGTTTTGAATGATTTGATTGTTTATATTGGTTAAGGAAGCATCATAGAAGTATCTTTTAATGTTTTCTTCCATTGTTTGTGATTGCATTGATAGATTGAATTCAAATTTTGAGCTTTAGTATGAACACCATTGTTATGCATATGGGTTTGCTTGATTTCTTGTTAATATTATGAAATTTATGGTTAAATTGATATGCAAACTTGTTTTAGAACCATTATATATCATCAATTTGATGTTACACATGCTACATTGTTGAAATTGAATTTTCAATTTTCAACCCTAATTCTTGAATTTGGGGAAGAAGATGAAGTTGACTTTTTGAAATTGTTGACTTCTATATTGACCTTTTAATTGAGTCTTGAATTGAATTGTTTTATCTTGAAATTGGGCATGTGTGTGATAATGGAATTGTATTGTCAATATTTTTATGATGGAATTTGATCAAATTATAGGGGAAACTATGAAAAAAATTTTGAAAAATCTCTACTCCCTATTTTCGAATTTCCTTGTATTGTGACAAGAAATTTTAGCTTCAAATCATTGGTGTAATATTGGAAGATGACTGGAACAAACCAATTATTTTTAAGGATTATCGTTAATTCTCTAAATTTTGTAGGATGGGAAGACGAAAAGAAATGGCGAAAAAGACTAAACACGACCATGCTGAATCTAGTCGACTTAGGACAAGAGTCCAACCCCCCAGACATCAACAGCAAGCAGACGTCCCACCTGTTCCCCAAGAATTAGGCACCAGACCGCTAAGAAACTTAACAGCAACTGGGCGTGCCTTGGTGGATGTCTACCGTGAGAAAAGATTGAGTGAGGGGAGATTCTTTGAGCCAAACATGCTACAGGAGTTTGGATGCCAGGAAGATGTATTTCGACTGTTGAGGCACCCCCAGTTAGGCAGACTCTTCGAATGGAGAGGTCCGACTTATTCGCCGATCACTTATGAGTTCATAGCCACGCTCGACATTAGGCGCGAGGCTAACGACGCGAGGCAGTCTATCAAGTTTTCTTTATTTGGCAATCACTATCATGTGTCCGTTAATGATATGACAGTGGCTCTAGGTTTTCACGACGAGATTGAGGTATCTATGCCTTATTTTAGGGATTTCAAGACTGATTTTGATAATGACAGGGATGCCGTGAACTATTGGAGGGAAATTACAAATGGTCAACCCTACGACTCTTACTGTTTCACAAATTTGAAGCTGAATTCTTTGAACGAACTTAAAGCTTCTTTAATGATTTGGTCAAACGTACCCAATACTGACACTAGTTAAATAGTCTTGCAAATCACATGAGTATCTATTTCAATTCTTCTATCCATTGATAATATCTTCATAGCCATTCTTCTACCATTGACAATATCTCTATCGGGCTGAACTGCATATCATAGTTCATATGAGTCTTTTTTCATTGTCATGTTTGTCACCCAAGATGAGATTCACGTACGCTGGACATTAATTTAATTGCACAATGTGCGCATTATAACTAATAATAATAATAATTAATTGCATCATTTTCTAAGTTTAACGACTAATTTAAAATTTTTTAAAATTTGCTAGTTTAATTATACTTTTATTAAAAAAATTGAATGACTTATTTGATATTTATCCCGAATATTTATGATAGCGTGCCACAGCTCATTGAATGACATTTTCCTTTTCATAATTTGCAAAGTTAAGCCTTCATGCAAGAGAAATGAACTAGAAAATACATAACCCCTAGTCCAACCGAAAAACCCTAAACTGCAGGCATTTTCATACTGCTTCCTTCTCTGATACTCTCTCCGCCAACCACTGACTAACTGAGTCACTACATCGTCCGATCTGCAAAGTCGGGGGCAACAATGGCGGCCATGTTGGTAAGTTTGATCTCTCTTTCTGACTGATTTATAGTATATAGCGGACATGCTTGTTATAGAGTAACCGAGATCAGGTCGGACGGAAGAATTTTTCTGCTTCATCAGAACATCTGAGAAAATGAAAAGAATATACTCCCGTAATATAGAAATTATTGAATGCTGAGTGTCTATGTTGAAGATTGCGCTATTCTATGCAAGTAAAATCTGATTGTAAGTGGTGTTTTACTTCGTGTGTGCTCGGGTAAGGTTAATAATTTAGATTTCTGCATTGAAATGTGGCTGGAGAAGAGCGAATTAACTGGTGGTGAGAAAACTTTGACTATATTGAATGCTATTTGTTGTTTTTCAACTTACTCCGATTGTTTTTTGAGTAGCAACCACAAATCATATTGCTTAAGGAAGGGACAGATACTTCTCAAGGGAAGGCACAGTTGGTGAGCAACATAAATGCGTGTATGGCTGTTGCGGATGTTGTAAGGACTACGCTCGGTCCAAGGGGTATGGACAAGTTGATTCATGATGATAAGGGAAACACCACCATTTCCAATGACGGTGCCACTATAATGAAGCTTCTTGACATTGTTCACCCTGCTGCCAAAATTCTTGTTGACATTGCCAAGTCCCAGGACTCTGAGGTATTGTATGATGTGCTTTCTTCTTTTTTTCTAAATAAATTTTTGATGAATTTAATGTTCCATAGGCACACGAGTGGTACCTAGATTTGACTATTTGAACATCATAAGGTTTCTGCTTTAAGATAGGTGGAAGTAGCATTGGACAAATGATTTTGTTATAGGAGAAAAAAGTTTTATGTCTTAGAGAAGTAAGAAGTTAGAGCATCTAGTTTGGATGGGGAGACTATAGATTGGACTTCTTCACAATATTACTAATAGAGTAATAGCTTCTTTGCTTGCAATGAAATGAACTTGGGGGTGCACATTTTGTTACATTTTGTTTGGTTAAGCAGTGAAATAGTTTTTCCACTATATAGTTCCTCTTTTGCCAAATGCATTTGGTGGGTCTATGTTGGGCTGCTGTTTAGCAATAAAGCAATTAATAGTTCATCAAAATATGCTAGGTAACTTGTAGATGCAACATTTTTATTGAAATTTCAGTGCCTTTAATTGCCATTTGTCATGCCCATCCTGTTTAGTAACTGTCCTCCTTGACCAAATATATTATCCTGCAGGTTGGTGACGGGACAACCACTGTTGTTCTGCTTGCTGGAGAGTTTCTGAAGGAAGCCAAGCCTTACATTGAAGATGGAGTGCACCCTCAAAACTTGATTCGTAGTTATCGAACTGCATGCAATTTGGTATTTTTCTTTCCCCTTCTGTTTTATTCCTTCCCTTTTTTCCAGGGGTGGGATGGGGTTGTTTTTTGCAGGCTGTGATACCTGTCGTACAGATTTCTAATTTCTTTTATTCTATGATAGGCAATTGAGAAGGTAAAAGAATTGGCTGTTAGCATAGAGGGTAAAAGCATGGAAGAAAAGAGAAGTCTGCTTGCTAAGTGTGCAGCTACAACACTCTCATCAAAACTTATTGGTGGGGAAAAGGATTTTTTTGCATCCATGGTTGTTGATGCTGTCCTTTCAATTGGAGATGATGACAGGCTGAATATGATTGGCATTAAGAAGGTATACATGCAAATTTGAGATTTTCTGGAATTTGCCTACTTCAGTCGACTTTGACAGTTGCCTTCACGGATCCATACAGAATATAGTACTTTATATACATAAATAATTTACTTTGATGGTTGCCTTCATAGATTCCTATAGAATATAATAATTATATATACATAAATATGTATTTTTCTTAAAGTTACTCCAGAGCAGATACTTTGATATATTTGTTGATGTACTCATGTACTAGGAGTGTGAATGCCTTTCAGTGCTTATGTTTACTCTTTTTCATTGCTTGAGATAAATTGGGTTTCTATACTAATGTATCATCAGGCCTCTAGTCATAATTCAAAAGAAGGTTATTCTTGCTGGTCAAAATTGATTATTTCGTGATCTAATTTGAAGAGATCCAAATTTATTTGCATCAGATACTTAGTTGCTTATGTCAGTATGCGTATTGTTGATGTATCATATATAGGTTGTTGAGTAATATTGAGTCTTTATTATTCTGGAAATCTGGAATTTGAAATCAGATCTACATTTAAATAAATATCATATAATTTTATGGTGCACCTAAATTTTTTTCTTGAATTTTCACTTTCAGTTTACAAATAATGTTAAAAGTTCTGTTTTACTTAGTCCTAAACCGCAATCTACATTCATTTACTTCTGGGTATCTCTTTAACTCCTCAGCGCTTACTGATGCATGTTTACATTTGCTAATTTTCTTTAACTTTGTAGGTTGCTGGAGGTACCATGCGGGATTCTTTCCTTGTAAACGGTGTTGCCTTCAAGAAGACTTTTTCCTATGCTGGTTTTGAACAGCAACCTAAGAAGTTTATCCATCCCAAGATACTCTTACTGAACATAGAATTGGAGCTGAAGTCAGAGAAAGAAAATGCAGAGATAAGGTATGATGAATGCTTCTTACATTGAACTATTCTAGGAAATTTATGTCATATTTCTCAATTCATTTTGTTGTAAGTTGCATGTTTTGAAACCTTGCCTAACCATGTCAATATCAGGCTTTCAGATCCATCACAGTATCAATCAATTGTTGATGCAGAATGGAATATCATTTATGAAAAGCTGGATAAATGTGTCAAAAGTGGGGCAAAAGTTGTTTTGTCTCGACTTGCTATTGGGGATCTAGCTACACAGGTTGGTAGAAACTTTAAAACTTTTCAGTAAGTCAGTTCAGTGATCAGTTAGAAATTTCATCCTGAAGAGACATTGATAGATATTTGAAACCTTTTGCATTGCCAGTATTTTGCAGATCGAGATATATTCTGTGCTGGTCGTGTTACTGAGGAGGATCTGCAGCGAGTGACTGCTGCTACTGGTGGAACAGTACAGACAACTGTGAACAACGTTATTGATGAGGTTTTTTTGCTTTGCTTTTGTCACCCATATGTTTAACAGAGATGAAGGAGATTCAAAGTTACTACGTTTTGGAATTGCTAGGATTCTATAGTATGTTTTCATTCAACTTTGATTCTTTGTGGAGATAGGTTCTTGGAACATGTGAGCATTTTGAGGAGAAGCAAGTAGGAAATGAGCGGTTCAACATATTTAGTGGATGTCCATCTGGAAAGACAGCCACTATTGTGCTTCGTGGTGGAGCAGAACAGGTGTGCTTGATTGTTGCATACTACATTTGTTTTAGGGTGTTGATACCTAAACTCCTCTTTTAGCATGCAACACTTATCCAGTTTTTGCTTGAACAAATGACTACAATGCGCTTGTACCCCATTGAATTTTTAAGTTCTATTCTTAGTCTTTCAAAAAACTTTAGGACCTAAATTTTGTGGTAAATAGAATTTTTAATATTTTTTCTTAGTGCCTGTCTTCTGTTAGATAAAATTAGATCTTCTAGTGTTCAATCTTAAAGCTGGAATCGATCAGATTCCTTAACACAGTTCTGTAATATCTAATTTTACTTAAAAGGTGCTAAGCATTAGTAAAATAGCAGTAATGATATTAGAGTTTAAGATGGCTCTAGATTTCATGATGGCTAAGCATTGGATTATTGGAGTAATTTACTTATAGCAAAAACAATGAGTCTGAGAAGCTAAAAGAGGAGCTGTTTTATTATTTATTGGCTCTAATTTGTTTTCTTGGAATGTTATTTAGTTCATTGAAGAAGCTGAGAGAAGCCTGCATGATGCAATTATGATTGTTAGAAGAGCTGTAAAAAATTCTACTGTTGTTGCTGGTGGCGGTGCTATAGATGTAAGATCTTAGCACCATTTATTAGTTAAATATGTTTTTGATCTTCATAACTGGATAATTGGATATACCATTGGCTACAGATGGAGATTAGCCGATATTTGAGGCAGCATTCACGCACAATAAAGGGGAAGTCTCAGCTCTTTATAAACTCATATGCCAAAGCCCTTGAGGTACATTATGTCCTAATCAAAATCAAAGTGCAGTATTGTTTAGGAGTTCTGTTATAATGTGCATGTGCCGATGGCTAATGTAATCACTGAGGATGTTAATTCGCTTACTATTAAGTTAATATGATTATCATTGGTTTAGTTGTACAACTACCCCTCCCCAACTCTCTCCTACTGTTTCTTCCTTGCTGGCTTGAAGTTGGTCCAATTGCAATGAAAAAAGCAGCGTATAAATTTGCAGTTGCCAGTTGGCATATTATAATCGTGAGTATGTACTTCTGCTGTTAATGTCATTTAAAAGTTTTATGGTTGTTAGGCTTCTTACTTGCTAGCTTGTTCTGTGTAAGATCTGAGTAATACTACGTATTTGATTAGGGTACCATCTGATGCTTTTGCTGCTGAGTTTTCTGGAAACATGTACTTTTCTTTTCATATTATGAGAACTCATTATTGTTGCTGAAAATGTTAATTATGTGCTGCAGATTATTCCTCGGCAATTGTGTGATAATGCTGGTTTTGATGCAACTGATGTGCTGAACAAACTCAGACAAAAACATGCTCTTCCTTCAGGTGAGGCTACTTTTATTTAGTTGTTATAACTTATAATATCTTTTTGTGAGGTATTTATATTGAAATTAATATTTAAATGTTCTGCCCTACTTTTAGAAGTGTTTGTTACTGATGCCACAAGATCATTAAACAGGTGAGGGCGCACCTTATGGGGTGGATATTAATACCGGTGGCATAGCAAATTCATTTGCTAATTTTGTCTGGGAACCATCAGTTGTGAAGGTACATCGACATTTGCTAGTAACTATTTGCGCATTGTTTTCTAGTTATCGTCTAAAGTTGTACGAGTTTTCACAGATAAATGCCATTAATGCTGCTACTGAAGCATGTTGCCTTATCCTTAGCGTGGATGAAACAGTGAAGAACCCCAAGGTATATTGAGCTATCTGTAAATGCCCCCTTGTAACTAGGCTCTACTATTGGTAATAGGTGTAGCACATGGAAATTGGGAAGTATGATATATTTTGGACTATTTGGAGTATACTTAGGTTTGTCCTTTTTCTTTATTGCACTAGCGTAATATCTACTAAATATACTTAATTTGTAGGGAAACTATTCATCTCAAGTTAAGGATGGCAATGGGTCGGGGAGGGCTACATCCATCACCCGACCACCTTATATTTTCTCCACCCACCCCCACCCTCAACCCGCATCGGGTGAACTTTTTCAAAACCCACCCCCACCCCACCGGATGCGGGTGCCCAGTGGCATTGCCCACTAAGGGTACCCACCACTTATCATCTTGTTAATTTTTTTTTAGAAATTAATATTTAAATTACTTAAACATAATAAATAAAAAAAATCATTAGTTATACTAAAACAAAAAATAATAAAAATATCCAAATATATTAGCTAAATTGTTAATTTTTAAAAATAAACTTAGTAGTTTAAATATAAAAATGAGTTAATTCCATTTTTGGTCCTAGATTTATAGGCGACCGTCCACTTTTAGTCCCTTTTTATTAAAATATCCCTTTTTGGTCCTAGTATTATTATGGCATGACCGTTTTTGGTCCTCCATCAACAAAATCGTTGAAATGTCGTTAAATACAAGGACATTTCGATCTTTTTAATACAAAGTCTGTTGACTCGTTATATTTTTTATGTTTATCTTTTAAAAAAAATTCATAATTGAAGATCGAAATGTCTTTGTATTTAACGATATTGAAGCTATTTTGTTGATAGAGGACCAAAAATGGTCATGTCACAATAATATTAGGACCAAAAGAAGATGTTTTGAAAAAAAAAGGACTAAAAGTGGACTGCCACCTATAAATCTAGGACCAAAAATGAAATTAACTCATATAAAGTAGTAAAAAGTTATAGAAACTTTTATAATAAACTACATACTAGTACTTATTTTACTATATTATATATATACATACACACACATGGTGGGTCGGGTAGGGTTCTAGGCGGGTTTTGTACATAGAACTCGAATCCAACCCGACCCACCGTGGGTTTACTTTTTTAAGACCCACCCCCGATCCACCCATCACACAAAAAAAAAAAAAAAAAAAAAACCCAACCCATGCGGGGTGGATATCCATGGGGCGGATTGAAATTGCCATCCCTATCTCAAGTCCCTTGTGCAAACTGATAAAATAAAAAGGAAAATAAAGTGTATATGTGCTTATTCGAAGATGTTGATTTGTTTCGTGCATGTGCAATTTGTGTGTAATATGTGGGTACACATTTTACATGAAATACAAATTAGGATTTCATAATGTTGTGTTAGATAGGCGGCATTAAATGCAATGCAGACTTTTCTATTCTATTGTTTGTGTTACAATTTGCTCTTCTATTTGTGACATGCAGTCTGAGAGTGCCCAGGGAGCTGCTGCTGCAGGTGCTATGGGCGGAAGAGGCGGATTTGCTTCTCGGGGTCGTGGACGTGGGATGCGAAGGCGATAGGCTTTTCACGTTATTCGGTTGCATTTCTTCTCAATCTCAAGCTCACTGTGTTACCTTCTGCAAATGATGCAGAAATCTAATGTTATCATTATGCAGTGTGAGTTGTTCCAATTTCAGATGCTCGTGTGTACTGAGTTTTAATGGCATCTGATGAAGCAGTGCAAAAGAGAGAATTTCCTCATCATCTTCTGATAAGTAGATGCTGTGCGTGCTACTCCTGGACGTTGTATAACACTTTTGAAAGGGATTGATAATTAATTAGTGGCGTAGCTTTTCGTTTTATCATCAATTGGAGTACTATGAACTCGGGTTTTCTACAGTTATATCTGCCTCTGCCATTCTACATCAACATCCCAAATAACTCTATTGGTTGCAGTCTTTATTAGCCCTTTCTTAATAGTTGAGGTTTTTGATGGGATTTTATAGGTGTGATTAGAAAAGAGAAGAGAGGGAAGGGAAAAGAGAAAAAAAAAATATGAAAAAAAGAAAAAGAAAAAAGTAAAACATATTGGATGTTCATAAATTTTGCGTGGGTTTCACTATTTTGATAAAAATCTATGATTTGTAGGAGCATTCCAAACTTTCTCTTTCTTCCCCTTCTCTCTTTCACCTCAGCATTGTCATTCTTGAAATTTGTAAAAAATTAAACTAATGGGGAAGGTTTTTTTTTTTTTTTTTGAAAATAAACAACTTCATTAATTAAGATCCTCAACAAGAACAGTAAGAAGAGTGGAAGGAGGGACGTTCCTCCATTCCTTATGATCGGGAATGAACATGGCTTCCCTAGCTAACATATGGGTAATCTTATTCGCGGATCGTTTAACAAACATAAAGCTAATGCCAAGGAAATACAAGAGAGATCATTCAGTCCATTAATAACAAGTATTGCTTCTGATTCCACAAGAATGTATTAGAAGCCTAGCAATTTAGTCCATTTCAATGTTTCTCTGATCGTGATTGCTTTCGCTATTTTGGGGTGATATGAGCCCTCCCACTACTTCTCCAGCGTGGCCACACACTCAGAGTCTCTAATGTTGTAGCCAATCCCTGTCCTTCTATTTTTGAGATCATTCCTTGAGAGTACCTGGAGGGAGTTTTTTCCACTTGTTACTGTAGTAGAACTAGCCTCTTCTTCATATAAGATTTAAAAAATAAATTAAAATCCTTCGATTTAATTTGTTGATGTAGACACAGAAATATTGAAGCTGACAAATGGGCTGATTCGTATGTTTTGAGCTTCATTCTGATGTAATCGGGCTAATTATTGATTTATTTGGATTAATTAAATTGTCCAATTAAATCGGCCAATTGCCCAAATTGAATATAATTTGTGACTAGCGGACTCAAATTGTATGGATGGACTGAACCATGTCTGGCCCAGCAAGAAATATTTATATATTTAAATTAATTATTTAATTAAAATATGTGATAAAATATTCATGTATTTAAATTAATTATTTAATTTGAATATGTGATAAGATCATGAACTTGGATGCAATGGTGGCTAGATACATTATGGATAAATACTCATATTATCCTGAATATTAATTAATAATATAAGGATAATATTGAAGAGTTTGAAGCCTATCGAAAGTCTCTCATATTCTCCCTTATAAATAGAGTCTTTCATTCATTTCAAAAATCACACACTTGAGGAATTGAAGAACCTGAAGAAGCTCTGAATTGAAGAAATCAAGCCAAGCTAAAGAAGTTGATTGAAGACCAAATATTCAAGTGTTCAAGCTAAGTTAAAGCGAACTGAAGATCAAGCCATTTGAGTCCGAAAGCCCTTCAACTTTGAGTCCGGAAGCCCTTCAACGAAGATCAAGTAACAAAGCCCTTCTTTGAAGCATAAAGCCGCATTCCGGAGGCAGTCAAAGTTTCAAGTCAAGTAAAGTAAATGAAGAATCAGAGGATTTTCTAGATAGAGATCTGTACCCGCGCACTTTGAAGTTCAAATATATTTCTTTGTTCACTTTTTCTTGTTCACAGTTGAATCAAGCGCTAACAAATGATTCTCTTGATAGTTCCCTCTAGTTAACTCGTAATACATTTATTCACCAAAAAAAATATTTTGTTTAATTTACCAAATCAAGTGCATGTCATACTAGAAAAGGGTTAGCAAATGATTCCCTCAGTTTCTACCTTTCCTAATTGACTTTTACTCGTCCATCCATATTAATTTTCATATAAAAATCCTTTAGTTTAATTCACCAAATTAAATTTTCATATGCAAAAAAAAAAAAAAAAGAATGTTAAAATCAACACCTTAGGAATAAAATGTAATAGTTTTGATGAACCAAATTATAATTTTTATTAGTTCGCTTATTTTATTTTTGAGTCTAGTGAAAAATCTCCGAGGTCCAGTCTAAGTCAAAGTCATACAAATTTAAGGAGAATTAGACTTACTCAGCATATTGTTACTTATTAATTATATGCTGTAAATGAAATGGAAAGATAGATAAGGAATGTGTAGCACAAGCCAAAAATCATTGGTTTGAGTCCTAGGATCAACATTTTTGGAAGACAAAACAAAGGGAGACACTGGTTCGAAAGACGGAGAAAATGATAATAAGGTCATGAGAATTTATTTTAAGCTCATCATGACACTATGTCCAGAATGCATACTGGAAGTTTACGTCGGGAGATCTTGGAGATAAAATTCCTAAGTGGAAATTTAATTTTTGGTAACAAAAATTCAATCCAAAATTAATTTTTTGGAATGAAATTGGAGCCAAAATTAAATTTAATTTTGAGATAATAATTCGAAAATCTAAAATTAATTTTTGGAGGCAAAATTCGAATTAAGCAAGAGAAGACCAACTTGAAGGTGTCAGTGAATTTTTCGGTGATATAATTTATGCTTAAGCAAGAATCACCGGAGAAAATATTTTGGAGAGATCAACTTGACATATCAGAAGAAGAAATTGCAAAGCCAAGTGTTCACACTTGAAAAGTCAAAATTAGGTGGCTATCTTGATAAGGAAATTCAATTCAAGATTTGAGAAGACAATTGGACGAATGAGCTACCTACATTTGAGTAAAGACAGGCCAATTTTCAAATTCATCTGACAAAGCCATGAAGAACTTCAGAACAAGTTGTCATCATATCATATTATCATTCTGTTGTCACGTTTGAGTTCTTTACAGGTACGCACAATTACCGCTCTGACTACTTCGGATCTTTCTAGAGGCATATTAGGTACTGCTTCTTTGATAACAGATCTTTCTAGAGGCATATTAGGTACTGCTTCTTTGATAACAGATCTTTCTAGAGGCATATTAGGTACTGCTTCTTTGATAACAGTAACAGTAATGTCACCAATATGAGCATATCGTCGATTGCTAGCTCCTATGATTCGAATACACATCAATTCTTGAGCCCGCTGTTATCCGCTACATTTAAATGGGTCTGAGGTTGAATCATATCATTTTTTTACTCTGTTTTTTACAATGCAAAGGGCGAAGAAAAAAAGAAATATTTTTTGTCCACAAA
>NC_044929.1:16145495-16166206 GCF_003576645.1 Ipomoea triloba | reverse complement strand
TTTTTTTTACTCTGTTTTTTACAATGCAAAGGGCGAAGAAAAAAAGAAATATTTTTTGTCCACAAACACAAAAAGAAACCTGTGTTTTTGTTTCATTCCTAAGATTCCTTTGGGGTGGTTGGCAAATTATTTCAAGATTCAAAATAGACGATCAAGATTGGAAGATCTACAACGGATAGTTAGCTTCTTCAAGCTATAAATACATATGCAAGACTTGAAGACAATTACCTCTCTCGCCTCTCTTAATCTCTCTACATCACTCATCTGACTACGAATATGAGATATCATTTCAAAGAGAAAAATTGAGTGAGTGCTAAGGATGACCACGGTTCGAACCGAACCGAAATGGGAATCGCCCGTACGGTTTCGGTTCTGGTTGAGGTTTCCAAAATTCCGAAACAGGAACCGGAACCGTGAAATAAAAAAAAAAAATTGTTTAGGCTACTGCCTACTGCTTAGAGCTACGAACATAACAGTATGGCACTAAATATATTATATTATGTTTATTTATATAGTATACACACACTGACACACAAGACACACACGTATATATATAATTATAGTATACACACACACCATCTAGAGCCACTGATATTATATATTATATTATTATTTATATACACACACTGGGTCACTGGCACATATGACAATTGACATATATACATATACATATATATATATATATATATATATATATATATATATATATATATATATATATATATATATATATATATATATTATTCGGCACAGGCAGTCAGGCACGCACGGGAGTAGTGTATATTCCATATTCCATATTCAATACTCCACACTCCACTCCACCTCTAGTGTATTAAAAAAAAGCATATTATATATAATTATATTGGAATACTAAAAATAAAAAATAAAATAAAAACGGTTGAACCGACGGTTCTAACCGGAACCTTAATATAAGGTTATGGTTCCGGTTTGTGTAATCCCGGAAACGTGAACCGGCGGTTCGGAACCAGAACCGAACCAGAAACGAACTGCGGTCCCTCCTAGTGAGTAATAAAATTGAGCTATTATTTCGAAAGGAGAGAAAAAAAATTGGAGAGTGCAAGTATTGAGCTGATTAGAAAAATTCAAGTCTGAGAGAGAAGAAGAAAAATACTTTCTTTGTAAAACCATATCTATTGTGGGTAGAGAAAGGGAGAGTAGCAAGTGAAGCTTATGAAATCCTAGTTGAGTATAGCTTTGTGCGACATACTCGGAGGAGTGTAGCTTTGTGCGAGACACTCGGGAGCGTAGCTGGGTGCGAGACGCTCGGGAGTATAGCTTTGTGCGACATACTCGGAGGAGTGTAGCTTTGTGCGAAGATACTCGGAAGACTAAGTGTAGCTGGGTGCAAAACACTTGGTTGGTGAAGGAGCGTAGTTGGGTGCAAGACGCTCGGGAGCGTGGTTTGTGCGAGACGCTCGGGGTTGAGTGTAGTTGTGTGCGAGACACTCGGAAGTGCCGGGTTGGCACTGTTCACTATTGTATTTGGGTGATTGAAGATAGTGAAAATCTTCCTTGGAGTGAAATGAAGAAAGTGGAGTAGGAGAATTACACCATCTCCGAACCACTATAAATCTCTCTATCTCTTTACTTTACTTGCATCATATTTATTCTTGCATGCATATTTCGTACTAACCCATCAACTGATTTATTCATCTGGGTCTTGCAATTCATACGTGTGCATGCATAGCATTCCATTGCATATTTTATTATAAGTCTTCATATCACAAGTGCATGTACTGAGCATTTCAATTTCTTAGAGCTTATTCACTATTCATGCATTATTCACTCACTATTCCTTATTATTCACTTACTATTCACATTTACTTTTTAGTAAGGAATTTCTCCTGATTCATACAAACCCATTTACTATTCACTCTTTATTTATAGCACTTTACGTACTATTATTTTGCTGCGAACTCTAATTTGGTTATTTGCTTTATGCTTGTTACCTAGTGTTGAAATTACCAAAGTGTTACAATTTTTGAAATTGTTGAAAAGTCTATTCACCCCCCTTTAGACTTTCCCACCCTATCGGGACCAACACGAAGTCACACAAAATTTGAAATTTAAAAATATATATCTAATGCCAAATACCTTATTGCATATGTGTTACTATAGATAGGGTAGAAAGGCTTACAGGCTTACCGACACTCTACTTATAGTTACCAAAAAACATGTTTCTAATATGATATGTATAGCAAGTTGAAAGGTTGACAGGCACTCTACTTATAGTAAAATGACAACCGTTTTTTACTTTTTCTATAATCAATATATATAATTTTATAATAATTTTAAATGTTAATAAATTTATTATATTTTATTTTAAAGATGAATTGAAATTTTAGATATATAACAAAAATAGCTTTGAATTATAAATATTATAATATGATAATAAAGTTTATTTTTAAAAGTAGGAGAAAATTATACGGATAAAAATAACATTAAAAAAAACAAGAATAATATTATATAAATTTCAAATTTTCAAGTTTGATTTTTAGTGGGAGCGATTCATTGACTTTTTTAGTTTATGGTCAATTTAAATTGATTTATCTTCTTCTTGTGATCCTTTGTCGGTAAGGTTATAAGTCCTTTCTCATCCAAAAAGAAGAAGAGGAAATAATATTATATGATATTTCCAAACACAACCTAGAAATCTAGAATAAGAAAACATTTAGGTTAGTGCTAAAAGAGTAAAAGGAGTGAGAGAGGATCTAATTCTGTTCATGGGTTGTTTTTCAAGTCTTTAACTTGAGGTTAAAGCTGCCAAAGACCTTGTGGTCTAGTGGCACCCGGTTGTACCCCCACATGGGAGGGGGTGGATTCGAGTAGTAGGGTCGTAGGAGGCATGAGCTATCTACAATATGCATACATTTCGTTCGTGAGTGTAGACACATGACTGTCTATGAGTAATCCCTAAAGTACCAAGTGTAACGGGAATGCCATAAACTAGAATTACAACGACACGACTAAGAACACGTTGATGTGGATGACTCAGACGACTATGCCAAGTAAAAGCAGAGAAAAGCAGAGGCACGTGCGGAAAGAAACGCATAAGGAGACGAACTTGAACTTGAAATAGCCAAGTATCGAACTTGAAATAGGCAAGTATACAGCCCACCAGAGCTATTGCCCCATAGTAGAATTTCCTTGGTATTGATAGCCTTCACAACAAAAAAAGATGGGTGAAAATAAAAAAACACATTATTATCTGATGTAAATTTTTAAACAGACAATAGATATGTAGACAAACTAAGAACACGAAGGATATTAGACAACTGAAAAGATCTAGACAGGGTATTGAAGGCAACATGACCAACGTGACTAATAGATAAACCCATACCATCACCAATACGTAGCGTGTCATTACCAACATATTCCTCAGATGTAGACAGGACAGCAATATTTGGAGTCACATGATTGGTTGCTCCAGTGTCAGGGATCAAAACCTGAGAGCTATTAATATATAAGTCATTCTCTTTGATACAGTAAAATACAGGCACCAAGGAAAACCGGAAAATACGATCTCTTATTGCCTCAAGGATCCAAACCCGGTTACAAGTCAATAAGTGCTCAAAGGGCTCGGCAGGTCGGTAGTGGGCTTCCCTACTGTCCGAGCTCTCTTCAAGTCTTAGTCTAGAAACGGCCAAAAGATCCTCTCTCCCCTCATAAATGCGCTATTTATAAGGGAGAAAAGTGCGGTTACCGGACCTCCGGCATGGCGGGAACGTGGCGCGCATGTGCCCACCTCACTCTACGCCCAAACGGGAAGGAGTACGTGGCAATCATTGACACGTCGCGTCACGGGCCCATCGGGAGTACTGTTCGGCCCGTGACAGCCGACCTCACTTGGGCCTCCCGACCAACCGATCACCCGACCGCACACCCTCCGACCGGGTCCGGAGTGTATCCGACCGGTCTTGGAGTATATTCACTATCAACTAGACCCCTCACCCCAAAGCGCGACGAGTGCAAGTGCGAGGGAGTGGTTTGGGGTGAAAACTCACGCTGAGCCGACCGTATTACTGCTTGCCGTGGTGGTTTTCTCGCGCGGGTGCACAAGAACTTGGTGAGGGCTCACCCACGGCGGAGAACGCCTTTGGCGGGAAAACCCTCGAAAACCGAACCGCCATCCTAGGCGTCGATTAGCCTTCCTCGCCTCTCGCCTATAAATAGCTGCTCCTCCTTTCGATGCCCACTTTCGTCATCGCAGTTATCCGGAGATCAGAGCCTCCCGAGCGAAACAAGAGCAATCGCTGTTTTTCGCCGCAAAGTCTTCACTCCCTTCCACTATTTTACGCTCGGTAAGCACTCTCTCCTTGCTCTTTTGGCAACATAGACCCCTTAGTCTAGGTCGGCCCCCACGTCCAATAGCTGAACCCCGATCCCTTCGCTTAAATAGGAATTAGGATGTCGGACTCAGACAGCCAGAACGTCTCTGGTCGGGACTATGACGAGGGCGACGAAGCGGGTTACGTGAGTGTCTCCCCCTCAACAGGAGGCTCCACCTTCGACCAAATCGACGAAGTAGAACACGTTTCCGTCGACGCCGAGGAGAATGAGGGGCAGTTATAGACAGCAGCCTCTCCCGAGGACGTCAGTAAAACGAGCCGAGGCAAATCTCCGCGGAGGGTGGTCTCGGCACTTTTCCCGCACCTCAGCCCCCGCACCGTGGAGGACGTGGCTACAACATTACGCCGAGGGGCGCTCCTCGGGAACTACGCGCCTCAAGGCGGACTTCGGGCCTCGAGGTCTCATCCCGACCTCAGGCGGTCCCGGCTCCGGGCGAAGCAAGTTCGTCGGTGCCGAGCCTACCCGAACCATTGGCGTCAGCTCCAGAACCTTCCGAAGCCAAGCCGGTGTCCGCCGAGCCTCCTACCGCTCGAAAGAAGAGGCTGTTTTTTAACAGCGAGGTTGTCGAGCAACAAAAGTGTTTGCTCACTCGCGCCGAAACCGACGAGATCCACGCACTGCTACGTGGTCGGATCCCGTACAAGGTCAGTCGGTCGCTCGGTAACGTAATTGATCGGCATGTCAACGACTGGCTCGGGATCCACCTGGACTCCCTAAAGGCGCCACTGACCTTCACCTTTTCTCCTTTCCTTCTCGCTTTTCTGAGGTACTACGAGGTCCTCCCCGGGCAGATCATCCCAAATGCCCATCGGATGATCGCGTGCTTTCCTCAGATCTGCTCTCGGCACAAACTAGTGTGCACCATGGAGTTGTTCAACTTCCTCTAAGCCGTCAGGTCTCTCTCGGCGAAGCACGGCGGGGGTTATCTAATGCTCCAGTCTCGGGGGCACCACTGCACTCTTATCAACGTCCCCGATAGCAACAAGGGGTGGAAGAATCGGATACTCTCGGTCGAGTACAAGTGGAAGCTACCGATCCCCCGAGTGTGGTCTACGCACTTTACCGAGCACAGCTTCCCGAAGCGGACCCGAGCTCTGACCGACGCGACCGCGAAGATCTCGTCGGAGGTTTACGACTACCTCATCTTCCGCACCCCGGAGGGTTACAAGGCGGCCAATCTCGAGCCCCAAGACTACGGTTGCAGCGAGAAGTACGAGCCGGTGCCGACCACCATTCCGGCCGCCAAAGGTTCATCGACCGAGCCGAGTCAAGGTCGACGAGATAGCTTTCGCCCAACTCTAACTCATCCAGATCGGTTTTACTTATTCGATCGTCCGAGCTAACCTTGTTGTTATTTGTGCAGATATGGCGCTCGACAAAGCATTCGTTGCTCCGGCCGCTGCCCCCCGCCCCAAGACAAAAGTAGCCCTGGGGTGAAGAAAGCCGCCGCCAAGCCAAGCGCCGATCCCCCGGTCGCCAACGTTTCTGCTCCAGCCCCCACTGACACCTCATCAGGTGGAGGCACAGCCCCCGATCTCCCAGTCACTCACGGACCAAGTCGGCGAGGGAAAGAAAAGCGCCAAGAGGTTGAGGTCGAGGAGGTTCTGGCCCTGAAGCGCACCAAGCGCTCTTCCAGTACCCGACCCTCCGAGCTTCACGAAGGCCTGCGCGAGAGGGACGCGTTAGCCTCTACCCTCGTCAATTAGATAAGGGACAAGGTGCCCGGCATGGAGACCATCATGGGGTGGTCGTGCAACCGCCTCGGCGAACAAATCGCCGAGGACATCCTCTGGGTAAGTTTTTGTTATCGAAATATTATATCAAACTCCGATCGGACGTAGGTATCTAACATTCTTCGCCCTTTCAGCTCACCCACACGACGACCGACCTCTTCTGTCGGGCTCGAGCCTTGGAAGGTATCCGGGAGAAAGAGGTCGTGCCTCTCCAGAAGCAGGTCACCGCGGCCGAGAAGAAGATCCAGGAGCTGGAGAAGGAGCTCGCGGCCGCTGAGGACCGGGCCGAGAAGGCAGGGAAAGCCCTAGCCGAGGCCGAGAGTCGACCCGAGAAGGCGGAGCAGGCCGAGAAGGAGGCCATTGACAAGATGAAAGACGCCAGCAGCCTTGCTCGGTTCATCTGCACCGATGAGGCCATAGCCAAAGAGTTCCTCACCGCCTTCATCAACACGGAGGTCGGGGACCAGCTCACATGGGTCTACGGGCAATGGGCCTTTTCCTCGGGCTGCCGAGCCATACAGGAGCAGGTTCACACGGCCCTGACCGAGGGCCTCGAGGAGACCGATCTCCCAGCAGTGCTGGCCCTGCTCCCCAGCGAAGTGGCCGACCCCGGCCCTAGGCCCTACTCCAAGCCAGGTCCTTCAGAATGAGTGGCCGGTGGGAAAACTTTCTGCGATATTTTGAACTGGCGGAGCTCGGCCCGCCCTTGTGCCGAGCACTTCGAACTCTTTTAAATTAATAAAATTTTCGGTTTTGATTCACACGCTGGTCAATTTATCTTAACCTTAAGTTCAGATAATCGGGCACCTTACTCCCGAGATGGGCCTCGAAGGCCACAAGGTCGGCGGACCATAATCGGGCACCTTGCTCCCGAGATGGGCACCTTGCTCCCATCGGCCTCGAAGGCCATAAGGTCGGCAGACCAACATAATCGGGCACCTTGCTCCCGAGATGGGCCCCTTGCTCCCATCGGCCTCGAAAGCCATAAGGTCGGCAGACCAACATAATCGGGCCCCTTGCTCCCGAGATGGGCACCTTGCTCCCATCGGCCTCGAAGGCCATCAGGTCGGCAGACCAACATAATCGGACACCTTGCTCCCGAGATGGGCACCTTGCTCCCATCGGCCTCGAAGGCCATCAGGTCGGCAGACCAACATAATCGGACACCTTGCTCCCGAGATGGGCACCTTGCTCCCATCGGCCTCGAAGGCCATCAGGTCGGCAGACCAACATAATCGGACACCTTGCTCCCGAGATGGGCACCTTGCTCCCATCGGCCTCGAAGGCCATCAGGTCGGCAGACCAACATAATCGGACACCTTGCTCCCGAGATGGGCACCTTGCTCCCATCGGCCTCGAAGGCCATCAGGTCGGCAGACCAACATAATCGGACACCTTGCTCCCGAGATGGGCACCTTGCTCCCATCGGCCTCGAAGGCCATCAGGTCGGCAGACCAACATAATCGGACACCTTGCTCCCGAGATGGGCACCTTGCTCCCATCGGCCTCGAAGGCCATCAGGTCGGCAGACCAACATAATCGGACACCTTGCTCCCGAGATGGGCACCTTGCTCCCATCGGCCTCGAAGGCCATCAGGTCGGCAGACCAACATAATCGGACACCTTGCTCCCGAGATGGGCACCTTGCTCCCATCGGCCTCGAAGGCCATCAGGTCGGCAGACCAACATAATCGGACACCTTGCTCCCGAGATGGGCACCTTGCTCCCATCGGCCTCGAAGGCCATCAGGTCGGCAGACCAACATAATCGGACACCTTGCTCCCGAGATGGGCACCTTGCTCCCATCGGCCTCGAAGGCCATCAGGTCGGCAGACCAACATAATCGGACACCTTGCTCCCGAGATGGGCACCTTGCTCCCATCGGCCTCGAAGGCCATCAGGTCGGCAGACCAACATAATCGGACACCTTGCTCCCGAGATGGGCACCTTGCTCCCATCGGCCTCGAAGGCCATCAGGTCGGCAGACCAACATAATCGGACACCTTGCTCCCGAGATGGGCACCTTGCTCCCATCGGCCTCGAAGGCCATCAGGTCGGCAGACCAACATAATCGGACACCTTGCTCCCGAGATGGGCACCTTGCTCCCATCGGCCTCGAAGGCCATCAGGTCGGCAGACCAACATAATCGGACACCTTGCTCCCGAGATGGGCACCTTGCTCCCATCGGCCTCGAAGGCCATCAGGTCGGCAGACCAACATAATCGGACACCTTGCTCCCGAGATGGGCACCTTGCTCCCATCGGCCTCGAAGGCCATCAGGTCGGCAGACCAACATAATCGGACACCTTGCTCCCGAGATGGGCACCTTGCTCCCATCGGCCTCGAAGGCCATCAGGTCGGCAGACCAACATAATCGGACACCTTGCTCCCGAGATGGGCACCTTGCTCCCATCGGCCTCGAAGGCCATCAGGTCGGCAGACCAACATAATCGGACACCTTGCTCCCGAGATGGGCACCTTGCTCCCATCGGCCTCGAAGGCCATCAGGTCGGCAGACCAACATAATCGGACACCTTGCTCCCGAGATGGGCACCTTGCTCCCATCGGCCTCGAAGGCCATCAGGTCGGCAGACCAACATAATCGGACACCTTGCTCCCGAGATGGGCACCTTGCTCCCATCGGCCTCGAAGGCCATCAGGTCGGCAGACCAACATAATCGGACACCTTGCTCCCGAGATGGGCACCTTGCTCCCATCGGCCTCGAAGGCCATCAGGTCGGCAGACCAACATAATCGGACACCTTGCTCCCGAGATGGGCACCTTGCTCCCATCGGCCTCGAAGGCCATCAGGTCGGCAGACCAACATAATCGGACACCTTGCTCCCGAGATGGGCACCTTGCTCCCATCGGCCTCGAAGGCCATAAGGTCGGCAGACCAACATAATCGGGCACCTTGCTCCCGAGATGGGCACCTTGCTCCCATCGTCCTCGAAAGCCATAAGGTCGGCAGACCAACATAATCGGGCACCTTGCTCCCATCGGCCTCGAAGGCCATAAAGTCGGCAGACCAACATAATCGGGCACCTTGCTCTCGAGATGGGCACCTTGCTCCCATCGGCCTCGAAGGCCATAAGGTCGGCAGACCAACATAATCGGACACCTTGCTCCCGAGATGGGCACCTTGCTCCAATCGGCCTCGAAGGCCATAAGGTCGGCAGACCAACATAATCGGGCACCTTGCTCCCGAGATGGGCACCTTGCTCCCATCGGCCTCGAAGGCCACAGGGTCGGCGGACCATGATCGGGCACCTTGCTCCCGAGATGGGCACCTTGCTCCTATCGGCCCGCTGACCCTTAGACTACAGCAAAGACGTCTAATAAACTGAGCAGGGGCCCTTCATTTAAACAACATACACCCATTACATTAGGGGGCTTCTTTTGGCCTGATTACATCACCACCATCCTATCTAATGGCGGAACAGAACTAGATGCTCCGAATTCCAAATCCGATCCACCGGCTTCCTTGTGGTAGTTTCTAACTTGTAGGTGCCAGGTCGGATCACAGCAGAAATGACGTACGGCCCTTCCCAGGTCTGCACGAACTTTCCGCCTTCATTTGGTCGGCTCGCTTTTCGCTCTCGGAGGACGTAATCCCCCACTTGGAAATATCTCGACCGAACTCGGAGGTCGCGGGTTTGCTTTACTTTGTTCTGGTATTCAACTATCCTCGAAGCCGCGACCTCTCTCTTTTCTTCCAAGGCATCAAGCTCAGCGACCATCATTCGCTCGTTGTCAGTCTCATCGTAGCCGTGCTCTCGGGAAGTCGGGATCCAGGCTTCGATCGGCAGCCGAGCTTCAGCCCCGTAAACCAATGCAAAGGGGGTTTCCTTGGTAGCCTCCCGAGGGGTCGTCCAATACGCCCACAATACGTAGGGCAATTCGTCCGCCCAGCTTCGACCGGCATCGAACATCTTCTTCTTCAGTCCATCTAGGATCGTCCGGTTCGCGTTCTCGACCTGTCCATTCCCTTGAGGGTATGCCACAGATGATCGGATGGACTTCGTGCCGACCGTAGCTAGGAAGTTTTGAAAATATTGACTCTCAAACTGCCTTCCATTATCCGTGATCAGGTGCACGGGGACTTCGAACCGGGCGATGACGTTCCTCCATACAAAGCGCGCGCACTGCTGGGCCGTTATGGTCGCTAAGGGTTCCGCCTCAATCCACTTTGAAAAGTAGTCGATAGCCACGATCACGAACTTCTTCCGACCTGCCAGCATCAAGAACGGACCTATGATGTCCACCCCCCCAGCGAGCGAATGGGATCGCGGTGCTGATCGGTTGGTAAAAGGTCGCTGGCCGACCGGGAGTCTTTGCAAATTTCTGACAAGGCTCGCACGCTCTGACAAGACTTTCGCAGTCCAGTTGGATGGACGGCCAGTAGTATCCCATAACCATGATCCAGCGTGCAAGTGACCTGCCCCCCTGATGTGCCGAGCATAGGCCCGAGTGCAGCTCCTTCATGACAATATCTGCTTCGAACGCGTTTAAGCACCTCATCAATGGGCCCTCATAGGACCGTCGGTATAAACGGTCGTCCACGACCTGAAATCTGGGCGCTCGGAGCCTCACTTTCCGCGCTCGGTCCGCTTCCTCAGGCATTTTCCCGTCTTGGAGGTATTCTTTGAGGTCAGTAATCCACTGGACCTGTTCCACTCCGACCGGTTCAACCTCAAAGGTGTCGATGCATGGCGCAATCGCTTCCTCGATGTGAGCTATTTTTGATATATGCTCGGGAGCCTCATGTACCAGCCGCGATAACATGTCTGCATCAGCGTTGTCCAACCTGGGAATGTGGGTGAGTTCGTGGGCTTCAAATTGTCGCAGGACGGCTAGCACTCGATCTTTATAGATCATCAGCTTATCTCTGTTGGTGACGAACTCACCGTTAACCTGCCCAACAACTAGCGCGGAATCTGTTTTAGCTCGGATATTCTTCGCCCCTAGCTGTCTTGCCCGCTGTAGTCCGGCGATTAGGGCCTCATACTCGGCCTCATTGTTGGTCGGCGAGAAGCGGAGCAAGATTGCATAATAAGCCTTGAAGCCCTCGGGGGTCGTGATGACTATCCCCGCCCGCTCCCTTCTTCCCGCTGGACCCGTCGGCACTAACTTGCCACCATTCAGAGGTTTAAGGACTATTCTGGTCTGTTTCAGTGTCTCGCGCGGTGCACTCCACCATGAAATTAGCTAGAGCTTGGGCCTTGATGGACGGTCGGGGTTTATACTCCAAAGCGAACTGCATCAACATCATGGCCTACTTAACCAGACGTCCCGAAGAGGTTGAGGTTCTGAGGATGGCCCCAATCGGCTGATCTGTTAGCACTCGGATATTCCGACCTTGAAAGTAAGGCGTCAGTCGTTTCGCCGCAGTGACTAGCGCGAACACCACCTTCTCCAGCCGAGTGTATCGGAATTCCGGTCCCTGCAAAGCATGGCTGACATAGTACACTGGTCGCTGTACTCCTTCATGATCAACTCGGCACAAGACCGCACTGACGGCCCAATCCGAAACAGCAAGATATACCTCCATATCTTCCCTCGGCTCGGGCTTTGACAGGACGATCGGGGATGCCAAATAAGCTTTGAGATCTTCGAAGGTTGCTCGGCTGTCATCATCCCAAGTAAAGCCGTTGGACTTTTTCAAGATCTTGAAGAAGGGATGAGCCCGATCCGCTAGCTTGGAGAGGAATCGGCTGAGCGCGGCCAACCGGCCAGTGAGTTGTTACACTTCCCTAATGCTGCTCGGGGGCTTCATATCCAGGATGGCTTGGATTTTGGCCGGGTTCAGCTCTATTCCACGTCTGGTCATCATGTACCCCAAGAACTTCCCAGTCAGCACGGCAAAAGTGCACTTCTTCGGGTTCAACCTTAATCAATGTTCGCGCATGACTTGAAAACATGCTCGGAGATGATCTGGATGGTCGGCTCGAACAGTGCTCTTGACGAGCATGTCATCGATGTAGGCTTCCATCGACCTTCCCAGCAATCCTCCGAACACCAAGTTGATCATCCGTTGGTATGTAGCCCCGGCGTTCCTTAGTCCGAACGGCATCACTCTGTAACAGTACAATCCATCCGGCGTAACAAATGTTGTCTTCTCCTCATCGGCCTCGAACATCATGATCTGATGATATCCCTTAAAAGCATCCATGAAGCTCATGAGTTCCGCTCCTGCCGTCTCGTCGACCATCTGGTGAATGCTTGGGAGCGGATACGGGTCGAGGGGGCAGGCGCGGTTGAGGTCGGTGTAGTCGATGCACATCCGCCAAGCTGGGGGCTTGGGCACCAGGACTACGTTTGCGACCCACTCCGGGTACGTAACCTCTCGGATATGACCTGCCGAGAGCAAGGCCTTGATTTCACCCTTGACGAACTCACGTCGGTCGACAGATAGGTGCCTCTGCTTTTGCTTGACAGGCTTAGAGGTCGGGCTAACGGACAACCGGTGGCAAATGACATCTCGGTCGATTCCGGGCATGTCCTCTGGGCCCCAAGCGAAAATGTCGGCGAACTTTCGCAGCACGGCAAGGATCGATCGCCTGAGGTCCGGGTCAAGAGACGTTCCGATTTTGATGCATCGTTCAGGCCGATCTAATTCCAAGGGCACTTCTTCAACGGGCTCGGAGGGCCCAGGCTGCTCCTTCTTTTCCTCATCTTTTCGTCGGGCAATGGTGTTCACGCGAGATGTGCTCGCGGCCTATTTCTCCACTGCCCGGACGTAGCACAATCTGGCCGATCGCGGATCTCCCCGGACTGTTCCGACACCTTCCGGGGTCGGGAACTTCATACACAGGTGAGGCATGGAGATGATCGCCTTCATTTGAGCTATCCCCGGGCGTCCCAAGATGACGTTGTGTACGCATGCCAAATTGACAACGATAAACTCCATCTCCACTCTCAAGATTTTCGGATAAACTCCGACCTCCACTGGGAGGACGACCATTCCCTCAGGGTGAACCATATCGCCCATGAAACCCGACAGCGGTGTTCGGACCGGCGTTAATGCTGACCTCTCGATTTTCAGCTTCTGGAAGGCCTCTAAGTACAGCACATTAACGCTGCTGCCAGTGTCCACCATTACCCTTCGGACCTCAGCTCCGCAGATGTCAACAATGATAACTAATGCCTCGGCAAATTGATCTCCTCCAAGGGGAAGGTCTCGGTCGATGAAGGTTATCGGCTTGTCCTTTACCCTCTTCTCGGGTTGGCTGGTGTTGATCGAGCATACGGGCAAATCCCTCGACCAAGCTCGTCGACGGTCTGGATCGTCACCCCCCTCTGGCCCGCCGAAGATAACATGGATGATCTGTTTCGACCCGGCAGCAGGGGGGTCATGGTCGGGTTCCGGCTCCTTATCCTTCTTCTCTTTGTCAGACTTCTTGAAATATTTCTTCCACCCCCGGCGTCGGTTCTTCTTCTTCTCGGCAGTAAATTGTGCCAATTCTCCCGAGCGCAAGAGGTCTTCAATCAACCCTTTGAGGACGTGGCACTCATCAGTTTCGTGCCCCCGGTTCCTGTGATAGGCGCAGTATTTGTCTTTGTCGGGGCCATCTCGCGCCGGGGCCGGGAGTTGAATCATATGGCAGGACTGAGTGTACTCCAAGATCTCCCCGATTGGCCTCGATAAGGGAGTGTAGATTGGATTCCCATCCTGATCCTTCCTTCTGGGATCGGGCTGTCGTCTCACATCTCTCCGACCTTGTCCACCGGTCTCCAACAAGCGCTTAGCAGCGTTGGCTTCTTCGGCCAAAAGATCCTACTGTCCGAGCTCTCTTCAAGTCTTAGTCTAGAAACGGCCAAAAGATCCTTTCTCCCCTCATAAATGCGCTATTTATAAGGGAGAAAAGTGCGGTTACCGGACCTCCGGCATGGCGGGAACGTGGCGCGCATGCGCCCACCTCACTCTACGCCCAAACGGGAAGGAGTACGTGGCAATTATTGGCACGCCGCGTCACAGGCCCATCGGGAGTACTGTTCGGCCCGTAACAGCCGACCTCACTAGGGCCTCCCGACCAACCGATCACCAGACCGCACACCCTCCGACCGGGTCCGGAGTGTATCCGACTGGTCCTAGAGTATATTCACTATCACTCTTGATATGTTAAATTGACTCGAGGGGCAGGATCATAACGATTGTAGCACCCGGCTGTAGTGTGACCATTACGTCCACAGATTTGACACTTCGACTGGCCCCCACCACTGTTACTATCGTGTCCACGGCCACCAGAGCTGCGGTTTCCCGCTGCCGACCGCCACGCTGGGAACCACCGTCACCACCGTGCTACTAACCTCCCCGATTCTGCCCTCCTCGTCAGAATGTCTGCCACCGCTGTCGTGTTGTGCATTAAAAGCCACCGTCGACTAGACTGCTCCACCATATTCGTCTCCAACAATGAATTCTTGCGCGCTTAAGAAGTTCGCCAATTCTTGTAACGTGACTGGCTGACCGCGAACGGTGAGAGAGGCAGTTAAAGCACGGAATTCCGGTTGCAACCCTCGAAAAACATAGAGGTTTTGTTCGTTGAGGGTTACCGTCCGATCGGCGAGAGTGAGTTCTTCGATGATGACCTAAGCTTGACCGATGTAATCCGCGATTGAGGAGTCGCCCTGCCGGAGTGCTTGAAGCTGACCAAGAAGGTTCAAGCCGCGTGCTTAGGAGGACGACGCGAGAGATTGCACTACGACGTCCTAAAGTGCTCGGCTTGTCCGTCGTCCAATTGCCAGTGGCATTACCTCGTGGGAGAGAGAAGATACAAGTATGGAAAGGAGAGCTTAGTCTTGCCGTACCCTGTACGCCGTCTTCGGTTGTTGTGACGTGCCATCATCGCCAGAGGGAAGCGAAGCCGACGGGCAAGGATATGTTCATCAATGAAACCGATTAGGTCATGCCTATGGAGAAAAGGAACAACTTGAGTACTCCAAAACAAGAAATTATTGTGAGTTAGCTTAATTCTGATAAAATGGTGAGCAATAGACAAAGAATTCAGATACGGTTCGTTCTGTTCAGAACCATCAACCATGGGAAAGAAACCCTAGCTAGCTAATACTATATGAGAACTATGATATTGTATTGAATAAGAATCGTTACAAAGATACTCGATTGCAAGTATATATACAAGAGAGAGCCACAAGAGACTAGCAATCATAATCTAATTCAAATACACAAGTCATAATGAAAAGAATATCACGAAATTCAGCACTGGTGAATGGTGATTCCGGCCTATCGGCGCCCAGGCCTCATGAAGCCTTCTATCCAAAGACTTCCTTTTATCACTCTGCCGTCTCTAAGAGCCATACCCATCTAACATTCGCCTCCTTCGATTCACCTTTTATATATCTATATATCCATTCCCCATTCGTTAATCTTTCTGTCTCCAGATAATCTCTTTTTTTCTGATTTTTTTTTGGGATGTAGTTGTAGTTGAGAACTATGATCGTTATTAAGAAGAAACCGTTAGATCGCCGTTTTCCATTTCACCTTATTACCAACCCCATCAAACAATTTTCTTCTTCTTCTTCTGCGAGCAGTGATGTGCACGCCCAAAAGTTGGATTCTAAATTGAGATCTCTCTGCGTGAAACCTTGCCCTAATTCAGTTTTAGTTGAGGCGGTGCGCCTCTTCGAGCATGCCGTTAATGATTTGGGGCAAATCCCTTATTCATGTACTTGCAATTTTCTTGTTGCAACTCTCGCAAAGAACAAGGCATATGGACTTGCCTTTGATGTGTATGATAAAATTACCCATCAATTTACTCCTAGTTTTTTAACTTTAGCTGCTTTGGTTGAAATTTTCGTGCACAATCACAAGCCTGAACTGGCAATTTCTGTATTTGGGTTAATTTTGAAGCGAGGGTTTGTGATCAATGTGTACCTTTTCAATCTGTTGCTGAAGGGTTTCTGTGAAAATGGGATGGTTCACAAGGGGGTGGAGCTCTTCTGTTGTTTGGATAGGAAAATGGTGTCTCCTGATATAGTTAGTTATAATACCCTCATTAAAGGGCTTTGCAAGGCAAGAAATTTGCAGGAGGCTTTGGAGTTGAAGGCTGGTATGGAAAATGCAAATCTCGCTCCCAATTCATTGACATATACTATATTGATGGATGGCCTTTGCATGGAGGGCAGGGTGGATGAAGCTATGGGATTGGTGGAGGAGATGAGGACCAAGGGTTTGGAACCCAATGTGTTTGTTTACAGCATAATGATAAATGGACTTTGCAGTCGAGGAAATGTGAAAGAAGGCAAAGAACTTTTTAATGTGATGCTAGGGAAAGGGGTTTCACCAAATGTAGTGACCTATACCTCTTTGATAAATGGGTTTTGTAAGCTGGGTCAGCTGGAAGAAACCATGACGACGTTCAATGCTATGTTGGAGCATGGAGTGCAGCCTGATGTTGTCACATTTACAGGTATAATTGATGGGCTTTGCAAAGATGGAAGGGCGGAGAAAGCATTGAAGTTGTTCAATGTGATGCTGGGGAAGGGTATAGTTCCTGGAAATATAACCTACAATGTTCTGCTTCGAGGTCTATGTGATAAAGGGTTATTGGCTGATGCATTTAATATTTTACAACTAATGATAGAGAAGGGTGAGAGGCCAAACCTGGTGACCTACAATACAGTTCTGAGGGGGCTTTGCAACAATGGGAAGGTAGATGATGCCATGACACTTTTTCATTCAATGTTGACAGACAAAAGTTATGTTGAACCAGATGTTAGAACAATGACTCTGCTGATTCATGGGCTGTGCCAAGAAAACCGTCTTGATCTTGCTGCAGATATTCATAATATGATGATTGAGAACAATAAACTAGTTGATGTGCAAACTTTTACCGTGCTTATTGGAGCTTATCTAAAGGCGGATAATTTTGGGAAAGCTATGTATATTTGGAAGAAGATGATTGAATTGGGTTTTACTCCAGACTCATTGGCCTACAGTGCCTTAATTGATGGATTTTGTAAGTTAAATATGCTAAACATGGCAAAGGGAATTTTTGTAATCATGAGAGATCGCGGATGTTCTCCCACAGTGTTCGACTATAACTCAGTCATGGCTGCTTTGTGCAAGGAAAGCAGTTTGGAACAAGCAAGGAGGTTGTTTCAAGAGATGTTAAATGGAAATTATGAACCAGATTCTGTCTCGTATAATATTATAATTGACTCAGCTCTGAAATCAGGAAATTTAGAGTCTGCTGAAGAACTACTTAACCATATGCTTCAAAGGGGTTTGAATCCTGATGCTTTCACCTTTTCTATACTAATAAATAGGTTTTCAAATCTAGGACGCATTGAGGAAGCTAAGAAATTGTTCAACAAAATGGTTGCATCTGATTTCACACCCGACATCTCTGTATATGATTCTTTACTGAAGGGCTTTAGTTTGAAGGGAAAAACAGATGAAATAATTCAATTGCTCCAGCAAATGGCTGTGAAGGGAATTGTTTTAGACTCTAAAGTCACTTCTACTATCTTAAGATGTCTTTGTGACACTTCTGAAGATCTCAAATTGGTGGAGCTTCTACCAAATTTTACAGAGGAACCATCAGAAGAAAATTGTGTTCTATGTGATGAATTACTCTTAAAGATCCATGAGAGTCTTTCCAAGCTTCAGTCATGCTCTACTTGATTGATACCTTTTCCCAATATACTTTTATGAAGAAATGTTATTGGAGCATGTAAGTCCTTGAAGTGAAGCAAGCAGGAAACGAGTGGCTCTACATAGTGGATGTCCATCCAACAGCAAGACAGCCACTGTTGTTCTTTGTAATGGAGCAGATCAGGTGTGTTTAATTGTGGCATACTACCATTTTTTAGGTCCCTGATACCCACACCCCTTTTTAGTTCCCAACATTTCTCTATATTTTGGTTTTAACAATGATCCCAAAGCCCTTTCACCTCTTGAAATCCTCAGATATTTGGCTCCAGTTCTATTTTTTCTTCCATTGGGAATTTTCAATCCAAATATTTGTGGAATATTTTTAACAAAATACTTGAGGGATCGAAATTGGAATTAACTATATTTTTAACGGATTTTCTCAATTTTCCATCTTGTTTTATGTAGTTTAGATTTTCTAGTGTTATATCTCAAAGCTGAAATTTGATCAAATTTACTTCTCCCAAAGAAGTTCTTTAATATCTAATTTTTACTTGAGTTGCTAGTATAAAACATGATAATGATGTTAGAATCAATTATATTCGCATAAAAGCAATAATTATATTAGAATGAAATAACTCTAGATTTGCATCTAGGGCATTAGTCTAGTGGAAGAGAAATTTCACTTTTTTTTTAGGATAAGTACTACTACTGACTCTGCTGCAATGTAGTATCTGTTCATAACTACTTTCTTAACTACTTTCCTAACCTACTGAAGCACAAAGAGTTAATATCACCCCACTAAGGTTCGAACCTACAACTTCCCATATGGGATTGCAACTTGGTGCCACTAGACCACAAGGTCTTGGCTGAATGAGAAATTTCACTTCTTCTAGCAGCAGGGTGGGGTTTGATTCCTGCCACAAGCATTAGAGGTTTGGGTTAGGCTCCTTTCATTAGGGCAAAAACAAGTAGTCTAAGAAGCTAAAAGAGGAGTCTTGATTTGTTTCTTGACCATAATTTGTGTTGAATGACATTCAGTTCACTGAAGAAGCTTGAGTTCCAGGACACCATTATCAATTGTTAGAAGAGCTATGAAATTGCTGGTGGCAGTGCTATAAATGTAAGACCTTAACACCATCTTTTGGGAATAAATCCATTAATGATCTTCATAACTTGATGATTAAATATGTATTGGGTGCAGATGGAGATCAACTGATATTTGTGACACCATGCTTGTGCAATTTAAAGGAAGTTGCTGCCCTTTATATACTTGTATGCAAAGCCCTCGACGAAGATTAAATAGGATGCCCTATGATGTTAAAAGTGTTAATTGCCCCTTTTTATTAGTTTGATGGGTCAATTGAAGACCTACGCTATTACATGTGAGCTTTTTTTTTTTTTTTTTGGTAAAGATACAGGGTCTTTTTCTCCGTCTGTGTCCGGGGTCCACCCACGTTCGCTCCGAGAGGCACAGGAGCTGGCCCAGGGAGAATTGAACCCGCTCCCGAAATTTCTCCCCACAAAGAGAGCTCACTTGCCACTTGAGCTACCCGTTGGGTTACATATGAGCTTTATATATATATATATATATATGAGAGAGTTTGCAATCACTACTTGGAAGATGAATTTTGGGTGAAATTTATCTTCTTTTTTTTTTTTGTATTATTGACTCTGTTACAATGTAATATTTGTTCATAACTATTTTCTCAATTAAATGAAACACAAAGAGTCAATATCGCCTTCACTGAAGCTTGAACTCACCTCCTCTTATGTAGGGATGCAATCGGGTACCACTAGACCCCAAGATTTTTGACTAATAATTTTTATTTGATTGAGTTATGATGTAAGTAGTCAATTAAAAAAAAATTTACAGGTGTCAAATATGATGTGACATTGCTAGAATCAAGAATTTTTGAAGGAAAAGTTACATTTTTCACCAAAAAAGTAGTAGACTTGCTTTCACTTTGGGCATGTGGTTATGAGGATCTTATTTTTCCCCACCTTGATATACTGAAAAATGAAGAAAAAAGAAAAAAAAAATCAGCAGCCAATCTGTGATACATGCATCCAAGCATAGAGCATAAAACAACACCCTAGATACTGAAAATCAGATTATGCACTTAGCGAATTGGGAGTACAAAGGGTCTAATTTTGATTAATTCTCATTGTTGCAGTTAGACAAGAAGCTGAAAGAAAATACACTATCAAATCAGTCTATCTAAAACATGAAACTGTATAACTTAACATCCATACAGGGCTAAAATTTCTGGAAATATGTACCACAACAACATGAAGAGGTTGAACAGCATGGTGCCAAAAAATCTCAGCTTGAAAGGATGATTGCAGCTCAGCCTCAAAACTACAGGCCAATGAAAATTGCAGTGTCCCAGCAGATTGTTTTCTCATTTACAAATGTCAAGAATCTCCTAGGTGGCATTAGATGGAAGATGGCCGTCACTCCCTGGGGCGGGCGAGCCATAGAGAACTTAGTGCTCGTAACCGTGAGAAGTAGTCGTTGATGGCCAGAAGAGCACGGGCTGATTGGCGGGTAGTAAGTATGCGATGCATTTGTTGCAGTGTCTGTTGCCGCAGGTTATCAGCCTGAAATGGACCAAAATTCATTGCTCAGTAAATTATATTTGCATCTACAACTTTCCCACATGGATATGTATGTAGTCACATGCCCCTTCATCCCACCCTCAAGACATGTATAATCCTAAACACCATCTAAACCACTCATATGATCATATCCGTAAACCCTAAATCAGAATATTTCTCTCTCCAATATCTATGATAAAAGGTTCAACTTCTAGTGGAAGTGACCTATTGACCTTCTTAGTTTGAAACAGTCAGCTATTGGCAATCTAGGCTTGTTTACCTCCTTGTGATTAGGGTCATAAGGCAGAGTTTACCCATTACACACTCTTGGGTAGTATTTGTGGGTTTCCCTCGTCACCCCCCCCCCCCCCCCCCCCAAAAAAAAAAAAAAAA
>NC_044929.1:16105097-16144619 GCF_003576645.1 Ipomoea triloba | reverse complement strand
GCACCAAAAAAAAAAAAAGCAAACAAATCCTCATTTTGTAAAGTGGAATTCCAAATTTGTTAATTTCATTAATACCTCTCAGCATTGCCGTCTTCTAAGAGATGTGGAGAGAGTTCATGATATTGACTATATTAAATACCAATACACATGTTATTCCTTGATGTTTTGATTGATTAAGCAATTAATAAGCAAACAAATGACCAAATTTCATAAAATGAAATAGATGCTTAAATACCAAAACAAGTTTAAAAAGTTGAATACCTGGCGGATAAACCCCTCTAGAGTTCCTAGCTTTCCCATCGCCATGGCCATTTGACCCATATAATTCGCAACATTTCCTGAGGAACTAGAAGGGCCAAGAGATCCAGCAAGAGTCTCAGCCAAAGATTGCTGCAATGCCTCCATTCCCTGGGACAATGCATCTTCAGCCTGTTGGGATGACTGTTGCAAGTTGTTGATGGCCAATAATTGCTGCTCGGTTAATGGCTCCAACTGATTTATAAGCAACTGCAACCACATAGGTTAGAAATTAACATCTAGGAAAATAAAATAGAAAGACAAAACAAAGAAAGACGAGAAAGAACTGTTATCCATGCCAAAATGTCAGCGGGTTGCCATGGTAAATTCGAGATTTATTTTGCTCTCACTAGTACAACTTAAAATAATAATAATAATAATAATTAATAAAAAAGTTGCCCAAGTTTTCAAGGCGCTTACCTGTTCTCTTACAATGTGTTGAAACTATCCAACGAAGAGATTGAATTCGAGACTATCCAATCAGTTTTGCTTCAGCCCAGACTATGTATCACAATTTAGCTTAAATACTCCTTTATTTTCCATAGTAAGACAGATTTAAGAATATTGACATTGAATTCAAGAATTATCCCCAACCTTAGTTTTCTCCCTCTGCTATTCTCCTATTTTCCTACATCACTACATGCCCTACATAATAAGTCCATGTCAATCTACATCTTGCTCTATTGAGCAGAAGCAGTACGATGTCTTCTAAATGGCTACTTATGCATATAATAGTAATAGCGCACACTAATTATATTCAAACAAAACAGTTGTTTTAACTTTGGTGTGATGCCTTTTCAACTCATAGTATACATTTCTGTTTATATTAGTGTCAGATATCTTAATGTACAAATGTGCTGTGTGCATGTATAATCTTAATCTTTAAATGATGTCGATTCGATCCGTGATCGTGTTGTGTCGTGTGATGTACATGTTAGTGCTATATAAGGTGGGGAAGGGACTTCACTAACAAAAATGCAATGATTTGTAACAAGGAAGTCAACAAGGGCACATACCTTGAGGAGTTCAGATGTACGGAATCCACCCAACCACAGGAAACATCTTTCTGCAGGTGTTTTCCACATGCCTGATAAAACATGAAAGACGTCAGTTTTTGCAGCTTCTCCTTTTATCCTGAAAATGTCATCGTAGTGTGCCAAGATGCTATCAACAATGCTGCGAAGTTCACCGTCACCCGCATGGGAATTAACAGCTCCTCTTAGCTCATTTACTCGCCGATTGTGATCCTCCAGCCACCGTGCATACTCTACATCAAATGCCAAGGCTCCTACAATGAAGTTTATAGAACAGGAAATCAAAAATAGGGATCACAAATGGGTCAAAATAAATTATAAAATGGACCAAAATAAAGAGCGTCTAATAAAGAATGCTTTCTATGTAGTATACACTGGTTATAAATGATCTTCTCTTTCTACATGTTTCTTTCCACTTTCAACATGTTGAAACCCTAAGCCCATTTATCAATAGGCCCTTTAGGTTGATAGATTATTCCTGTATAAATATTGGTAGTCTGTATAATTCTTGAATGAGACAGACGAATACTTTATTCTCTCACATATTCACATGGTATTAGAGCCTAAACCCTAGTACTCTAATCTCTTCCACCGCCGGAGTCCTGCCTGCCGCGACTGTTTTTCGCGTTCCGTCTTCTGCCTCGTGGTTCTTTCTCCAAACTTCGACGGATGGTTCCAGGTCTTTTCGTTGAGTCTTTAGATTGTGAGTCATGTCACCTTGGAAAACAATCACGTTAGTCTTTTCCAAGGAGAGTCAATAATCGGGCTATGTTCCTCTTTGATTTAGTTCATACAGATGTTTGGGGTCCTTGTCGAGTCAGTTCTACTTTTGGTTTCCATTATTTTGTAACTTTTATTGATGATTATTCGAGATGTACTTGGGTTTTCCTTATGAAAAATCGTTCTGAATTATTCCAGATTTTTCAAACTTTCTGTGCTGAAATACAAACTCAATTTGGTAAACCCATCCGTGTTTTACGCAGTGACAATGCCAAGGAGTATCTCTCCAACCCTTTTCAATCCTATATGACATCTCGGGGTATGTTACATCAAAGATCATGTGTTTACACACCTCAGCAAAATGGGATTGCTGAGAGGAAAAACAGGCATTTAGTAGAAATTGCTCGAGCTATGTTATTACATTTTCATGTTCCTTCACAATTTTGGGCTAATGCTATTCTTACTGCCAGTTACTTGATCAATCGCATGTCATCCTCCGTACTTAACAACCATACTCCACATTCCATTGTGTATCCTTCCGTTGATCTTTTTCCTCTTCCTCCTCGGGTTTTTGAGTGTGTTTGTTTTGTTCATGACATGACTCCTGGGCGCTCACAATTGGACCCTAAAGCTGTTAAGTTGTGTTCTTAGGTTATTCCCGACTACAAAAAGGTTATAGGTGTTATTCTCCATCACTCAAGCGTCACTTTGTGTCTGCAGATGTCACTTTTATTAAGTCATCTCCTTTTTTCCAGCCTTCTCCAAATGACACAGTTTCAGAGGTTCTCCCCATTCCTTATCTTGGTCCACTTCCTCTTGCCCAGAGTATTGATCCTCATACTGCTCTTAACTGCCGCCTTCAGGTCTATCAACGCCATTCTCGCCCTGCACCAACTGAGGCTCCTGTTGACTCACTTGTGCCATCGGATCCTCCTGCTATGGTTCTACCACTTCCACTGCAATCTGTCACTGATCCCACTGAGGCATCCACTTCTCTCCGGAGAGGTACACGTTCTACTCGTAACTCTCATCCTATACATACTTTCTTGAGTTATCATCGTGTATCTTCCCCGTACTTTGCCTTCCTTTCTCACCTGTCTTCTGTGTCTATACCTAAGTGTACTAGTGAGGCCCTCTCGAATCCAGGTTGGCGCCAAGCCATGTTGACAGAAATGGAGGCTCTTCAATCTAGTGACACATGAGAGTTAGTCCCTCTCCCTTTGGGTAAGACTGTTGTTGGTTGTAGATGGATTTATATTGTGAAGGTGGGCCCTGATGGCAAGATTGATCGCCTTAAGGCGCGGCCAGTGGCTAAAGGCTACACTCAAATTTTTGGTTTGGATTACACCGACACTTTTTCTCCTATAGCTAAAATTGCATCAATTCGCTTGCTTTTATCTCTGGCTGCCATAAATCATTGAGACTTGCACCAGTTGGATATCAAGAATGTTTTTCTCCATGGTGATCTTCAGGAGGAGGTTTATATGGAGCAACCACCTGGGTTTGTTGCTCAGGGGGAGTCTGATTTGGTATGTAAACTTCGCCGCTCTTTGTTTGGTTTAAAGCAGTCTCCACGGGCTTGGTTTGGGAGATTTAGCTCTGTGGTGTGTGAGTTTGGTATGGTCAGAAGTGAAGTTGATCATTCTGTTTTCTATCGTCATTCTAATGGGAAATGCATATATCTTGTTGTGTATGTAGATGACATTGTTATTACAAGAAGTAATCAAGAGGGCATATCTCAATTGAAATAGTATATCTTCAGTCGGTTCCAAACTAAGGACTTGGGCAAGCTAAAGTATTTTCTTGGAATTGAAGTAGCCCAATCTAACAGTGGTATAGTTATTTCTCAAAGAAAGTATGTCTTGGATATCTTAGAAAAAACTGGTTTGTTGGATTGTAAACCTGTGGATAATACAATGGATCCGAATGTTAAACTTCTACCAGGATAGGGGGAGCTATTGCCTGATCGAGAGAGATATAGGAGATTAATTGAGAAATTGAATTATCTCACAATAACTCGACTAGATATCTCCTTTGCAGTCAGTGTATTAAGTCAGTTTCTTGAAAATCCTTGTGATACTCATTGGGATGCTGTTGTTCGGGTTCTAAGGTACATCAAAAGAGCACCAAGGCAAGGTTTACACTATGAAGGACATGCTCAAGTTGTGGGGTATTCTGATGCAGACTGGATTGGTTGTCCTTTTGACATACGCTCTACTTCAGGTTATTGTGTTCTCATTGGTGGTAATCTTATATCTTGGAAAAGTAAGAAGCAAGATGTTGTTGCCAGATCCAGTGCTGAAGCTGAATACCGTGCCATGACTCTTGTCACGTGTGAGTTGATATGGCTGAAGCATTTACTTCAAGAGTTACAGTGTGGCCAGGTTGCTCAAATGACATTGATATGTGACAACCAAGCAGCTCTTCATATTGCCTCAAATCCAGTCTTTCATGAGAGGACCAAACATATTGAGGTTGAATGCCACTTTATCAGGGAGAAAATTGTATCCGAGAGTATTAAGACTAGTTTTGTCAATTCTGCAGATCAGTTAACTGATATTCTAACAAAGTCTCTTAGAACTCCTAGAGTTGGGTATATTTGTAACAAGCTTGGAGCATATGATTTATACTCTCCAGCTTGAAGGGGAGTGTTGAAACCCTAAGCCCATTTATCAATAGGCCCTTTAGGTTGATAGGTTATTCCTGTATAAATAGTGGTAGTCTATACAGTTCTTGAAAGTAATAACATGGAAAAAGCAACCTGGATTTGCGTGTACATTGCCCACTCAGGAGTCAATACTCAAGAACTTAGGCATGTGTATGATCTAAACTCAGTGAAATTTTAAGTAAAAGTGTGGAATATCAAAGTCTAAATTCTTAGGGTTGCATTTTATGAGACCTTACATCAGGTATTAAAAATGGCAAGCAACCGGAAATGCCAAAAGTTATGTACAACCATGCCAAAATGGCAGATAAAACAAGGTTTATTTGGATTACTAGTTTTGTACGCGCATTGCGCATATGAGTTAATGCCCAATGTTTATATTTAAATAAATATTTGAAAGTATATCAATGCAAGATTATATAGGAGAAGTTTATACATGGGTAATTGAATGTCGAATTTTTTTATTTAAATATCTAACTCAAAGTATATGAATCCAAGATAATATAGAAAATTCATTATAATTATTACTAAAATAATTTTGGATTATTATTATAGATTAAATACTCTGCTAGTAACATGTTTGGTAAAGACTCTGGATTGCATAAGACTTCTTATAGCTTATTTAAGGCAATAATCCATCCCTGGAGTTCTAATAAATTATTAACAATCCACAATCATAAGCTTTACCAGTAGGGCCTGTATCAACTGGGAAACAATTTACTCCAACAGTTGATATCTTTTTCATCAATTTATAAGGTCAAATCAGTAACCTTGCTCTATGACCCAGTCCAAAGAACCACAGCAACTAGGACAATATCAAATGGGGCAAATTATATTTTGAACTATGATCCGCACTGCAACATGGACCACTGATAAATGTTCATTTTTACTATACTAAAGGATCATTTTTAGGTAGACCTAAAAATGAACCTTCAAAAAGTGAACATTCAATGTTACAAAAATGAACCTTCAATGTTACAAAAATGAACCTTCAATATACAAAATGAACCTTATGTTAATGGTCCACGGTATAATGATTGGTCAAATGGACTACCAGAAGAGAAAATAGGACAAACAAAATGGGAGAAAAGCAATAGCAAATATTGCATCATCTAGCATTATTTTTAGCAATATGAAAAACATTTGGTATATATTGCATTAGCCCTTTATATTTTTAATAAGCATGCAATTCAAATCAAAATCTAATTTTGATCAATGTTTTAAAACATGTTCCTTCAAAATTTTGAGTTGCAAGTACTTGAAATAAGTAATGCATAATGTGTGCTTTTATACTATCTAATTTTTAATTTCAGAAGTTAAACTTAATAGAATTAAACATTAAATCAAAATTTAGTCAAACTGACCACCGGAGGACAAACAGATTGGAATAGGAGTAGCAAATACTGAATCATCAAGCATTACTTCTAGCAATATGGAAAAAAAAAAACATTTGGTATATCTCACAGTAGCACTTAAAATGTTTAAGGGAAGGGTCAAATAGACCTTCAAACTATATGCAAAACAGCAATTAGGCCCTTAAACTATAAAAAGTTCAAATTAAATCATTAAACTCATAAAAACAGTGCAATTAGGTCATATTTACCTTATTTTCCCTGTAAACATCCGGTTACTGTTGACTTGGACGCCACATCATACTATTTTATATTTTTATAATTTATTTAAAACTTTAAAAAGTAAATTTTTAAATTCAATTATTTTTAGAAAAAAATGGCCAAGCTCTTTGCTATGGCCATTTGCCGACCATGGCATTGGCCTCTTTATTCAAATCTGGACAAAGAGCCATGGCAAACTGGCCAGTTTTTTAATTTTTTAATTTTTTTTTTAATTTTTAAATAAGTTATAAAAAAATATAAAGTCGTATGACGTGGTGACTAAGTCAACGGTAACCTGATGTTTACACACAAAATCAGGTAAATATGACCTAATTGCATTGTTTTAAGAGTTTAAGGATTCAATTGGAACTTTTCATAGTTTAAGGGCCTAATTGTGGTTTTGCATATAGTTCGAGGGCATATTTGACCCTTTCCCCAATGTTAAATAAGAGCACAATTCATATCAAAATCAAAAGTTGAAACTTCGCAAGAAAATATATTGCCAGAATAAAATGCAAATAAGCATACCATTTCCACTCATAGATTGTGATTGATCTCCTGAACTCGAAATAAATATGCCCTTCAACCAAAAAGCACCCAAAAAAAGAAGATAAATGCTTCTTAAAAATGTTGTATAGTTATGAAGACTGCTTGTTGTCCTGATAGAAAAGCTAGTAGTGATCCAACTTGCAGCAAGTTGAAGATAAAAATAAAAATACAATTAAAAATTAGGTGGTTAGAACAAACCTGTTGTCGAGCTCGTTGAAGCTCCTGTTCGAGTTGTGTTAGCTTCATTCTGCTGTTCTCCAACTGTTGGACATATGCCTATGCCAAAGAAAAAGAATTGAAAATGAATAAATATGAGACACATAATCATCGTCATTTTGATGTAAAGATATTATCATTGTTATGAGGCCAACAACTCCAGTAACGAACTCTCTAAGAACCAAAAGTTACAACTATAAGTCTATAACCACTGTCATTATATGATTATGTTCTAATCTTTTTCATGCAAACACTACCACACCTAAGATCTTGGCTGCCACAAATCAAGAGCCACATGAAAAAACCGACTGCCAACTTCAAAAATGTAGAATAGAACAATAAACTAAAAAGTTACTTTACCATCACTAGATTAGCTTCATAATATCTTAAGATACGTGATAGGCGATAGCCGATAGCTGTTCATTTAACAATTTACACTGGAAGCCATGTGTATTGATGAAAAACTAGTTTATAGCTAGACTATAGTTGCTTTTTTCTTTTCGAAATACATAAAGAGTCTCCTGAAAGTTAACCGCATGAAAATATACCACTCCCTCCATCCCATTTAATTGTCCCATTTTCAGTTTTCTTGGCCAATTTTACCCCTCCACAATTCTGTCAGGTGTGGGGGGGCTTGGGACGAGGGTATTTCGCCTTTTGTTGGCAAGTTTTCTTGGCCAATTTGACTAAATTTTTACTTGAAAATTTTGAGACTCTTGAGACTAAATTGTGAAAATAAGAAATAGATATTAAGAAACAACACAACAAGTACTTCTTTCTCAAGAATCATAATCCAAAATTTTAAACACTTTGCTTTAAAACATTAATTTAAAAAACACAAAAACAAACCCAAAAAAAAAACAAAAAACAAAAAACAAAAAAACAAAACAAAAAGAAGAAGAAAAGATTGTGTTGATCATCTGAAAGAGAAATTGGACAAACTTTTTGGGATAGAGAGGGAGTAGTTTTTTCACCTGGACCTCTGTTTCTATTAGAGAAAACCTGAAAACCCGAAGGAAACAACTCTATTATTTGATTCAAAATGAGTCAAAACAGACTTTCTTCTTATCTGTACACTGTACTAATACTTGTAGATCCCTACAAGTGGTTGTGAAACAGGTGCAAGTTATTGTATCTTTTTTTTTAATATTAAACAATGTAGCAATAATATTTTTTCAAAAGTAAAATCATTATATTAAAGCACCAAGGGGGTGGAAACACTTTCTGAAAAGACACAATGTAAGCCCCAAGGAAACCCACCCACCATCCTACAGGACTAACCTTGAGCATTCCCCACCCAGAAAAACCAACAAAAACCATAACCCAACTGCAAAAAAAAAATTTTAAAAAAAAAACAAAAAAACAAAAAACAAAAAACAAAACAAAAAAAAAAAAAAAACAAACCACACAAACCTCTAAGACAGAAGATCAAGTACATAGGATCAGAACTAACCTTTGTTCTCAAAATGGTATTTCACTGGAGCAGAAAAAATCATGACAGATAAATTAAAATAAAATCCAGTTTCAGTCCCCAGACAAAAGATGATTCTTCAATTAGGGTTAATAAAAGAACTCTTATGGGGAACCTTTTCTGTCAATTTCTCAAAAGTTGGGGAGCATTCTGATATAAATTAGAGTTGGATACTAAAGTGAAATACGGAGTATCTCTATAGTTTGGGACTAAAACTGGATGTAGTTCAATAAATTACAACAGGAGAGAGCAACCTACTTTTTTCCTTAAACGGCTCTTTCGTGCTGCCTCGCGATTCTGAGCAAGCCTCCTTAGTGTCTGCACATAAGATTTGAATTTTAGAAACCCTTTCACTTTTACCTGGCTTTAAACCCACCACTTCTTTATTGCCCAAAAAAATAAAAAGTAAACCTTTTGATCTCTTGTCTTATCACTGCCATCAGAACCAACAATATTCATGGATTGGTTGTTTTGAAACTGCAATCAACAGTAATGAATTGCAAAATTATTTGCTGAAGAAACAAGGATTATTGAAGGAACGAAAAACATACTTGCTGACAAGCATGGATATGCAAAGAATTCTCAACCACTTCATTTCATACGGATTTCCAATGTCTTTGAAATTTATAATACAACCATGGCAAGGAAATAGTGCCATTTGACTTTTTGAAGGCATTTGATTAATCTATTATAAAGAATATCAAATTTGGGGGATGGATAGGAATAGGTAACAATATCACCATGACACCATGTAACTGAAACTTTATGGACACGTGATTGAAGAGTTCCAACACTTGGAAAATTTGTGGACATTTGTTAGGGAAACATTTGATGTACCCTGGAGTTTTTTTCTTCAGTATCTGCATCAGTTGACGTATCAGTCAAAGGACTGACATCTGCCATGATGGGTTATTGCTAACTTTCCGAACAATCACTGCAGATGGGAACTTGATTGTCTATTGTTCTTCTGCAACAGCAACAGTTCAGAGCACAAGATCATTATATATGGGACTTTAAAATAGGATAATGCTGCAAAGGAAACATGAACAAACAGTTGTACATATCATAGATATGATCACTCCCCAAAAGCAATGTAAATAAACATTTATAGACACACAAAAATAAAGCGTTCTCTCCATCTAATAGATAAAGAGGGGGGAAAAGTGTTTACCTGAATTAAGGCATATTACTATATTAGAGCCCACTTTAACTATGTGACACCCCNAAAAAAAAAAAAAAAGCGCACACATACAACATGTCCAGTATAGATAAAATTCCAAGATTGACAGCAGTTTTGTACAAATTCAGAACTTTTTATCCAAAAAGGCAATAAAGGTTAGGGGCGTGGCTCTCCCCTTGCTATTTTATTTATAACAAGAGAGAAAGGTTGTACTCCACCATACATTGACCTTTTACACCAAAAAATGATACTCTCAAACAATTGTGAATGAAATTCAGCAAGCACACATTAATTGGAGAAGATATCAGATCAAGAACCATCTGATATAAAAGTCCAGATGGATCCAAGAAGTTGGAGATGTATAGAATTGCTTAGGAAATGTTTTAGATCTCTCATGAACGGTTTGCTCATGAAACCATTGCCTGGCCTGATTTGAATCATGAATTAAAGCAGGCTGACCGGAACCAATATGGATGATGACATACGTCTTGATTGATCAATCAGATATTGTCTGCTACCTTACAATTGAAATAATTTCTAGCAGGTTTATTTGTAGGAAGGACTCTCATTTTGTTAGTGCAGGTCATGCTTATTCAGGAATGTACTGCCAGTGACTCAAAGTCAAAGATTAGAAACTAGCAACACTTGAATAGAGTGAAGAATTCTTACACTATCAAATAACAGTCAAATTCCCAAATTCATATGTTATCAAAAGAATTGTCTCTATATTACTCAGGAAATTATTGTTAAGGTGAAGGTCAAAAGGTTTATCAAATTAAGTGGTGTGTAGGCGAGTGCACAGGGAAGGGTGAAAAGGGACGTTGATAACAAAGAAACTATTTTTACTACTGTAAACATAAACCAAGTTCCAAGATTCCAGAGTCCAAGCATTTTTCCCCCCCTGCTCTGGCAACACTAATGCATAGAGATTATCTACCAATGTTATTTCCATTTTCCAGATATCAGAAAGAGACAAGCTATGAACACTTGTCTCAAATCGACACAGCTGACGAGAACTCAAATCCCTGAGCTGCATCCTCAACAATCAAAAGCATAACTCTGAAGATATATATTTAACATACTCGAATCAAAATCAGCCACCAATAATTCAACTAAAGGAACCAGAAAAAAATAAGCCAAACTTCTCAAAGCAAGTTTTTTTTTTTTTTTCTGCTGAGTCTCAACACGACAACACCAATATATATCTAAGGTTGGAGATGCTTACAGCTTAGAGTAAACGAACAGATTTTTCCTCCTACTCCTTGCTGAAGCTTCGGAAACTTGTTTCTGTTTTCCCCTCAAACTTCGGCTCCTTTTTTTTTTTTTTTGCTGGTTCTTCACCTCCTCCTCCTCCTCCTCCGCGTCGTCTCAAGTGTAGTTCAATAAATCAGTGAAACAGTGAAATCTAAGAGTGAAACATGAGGCCTGTTGCTTTTTGTCTTAGAAAATCAGAGATGGACGGAGATGTGAGAATGAAAGAAATTGGTTTGACGTCTACTCTCTCTCTCTCTCTCTCTCGCGTCCTCTCCAATTTTGACTCGTGCTCTCTATATGTAGTTGGAGTCTCAAGTATAGATAGTATGTCAGTATGAGTGTTTGCGTACGTATATGGTGCGTATTTCACCATCTCTTATTCTCTATCTCACTAAGAAAACGATGGATGAATAATGAAGAGGAAAATGTGTTTTTTTCCCTTCTAAGTATGCTAGATGGGTGTATATCAATAAACTTAGACTCTGTTTGACAGAGCTTATTTGGAGTTTATAGCTTATTTTAAACTACTATCTACTAATAAGCTATAAGTTTTGTTTCGTAATGTTCAAAATAAGCTAATAGCTTAAAATAAGAGCTTATTTTGAAACGCTACTTCATGTAGCTTTTTAAAAATAAGCTAGGAGCTTTTTAACTTTTTTTCATTTTTATCCTTATTATTTTTAGGGAAAATGGCACTTTTTCCCCCTGTGTTATGTGCTTATAGCACCTTTCCCCCCTGTGTTATTAAAGTGGCAGTTTTTTCCCCTGAAATGTTAAATTGACATTGTTACCCTTAAAAATAATTATTTCATTTATTTTTCTTCTCCAACAAATTATTACTTATAGGTATGGATGATCACGATTCGATTCGAACCTAACCAAACACTATAGCAATCATACCGAAATAGTATGGACGGTTCTGGTTACGATTCATAACCGAAAAATAAAATAAAATAATTGTTGAACCGTGAACTGGAACTTAACCACAGTCATATATAGTAAAAATGATCAAACACTTATTTTGATAAATCGGTACGGTTCGGTTCCAATTTCGATTTTGAACCGTCAATCAAAACTTATTTATTTATTTATTTATTTTTATAATTTTATTTCTAATTTAAAAATAGTCTAAATTCAACAATTATTTTATTTTATTTTTTCGGTTTTGAATCGTGACCGTAACCGTCTATACTATTTAAGTTCAATTGCTACCGTGTTCGATTAGGCTCGTATCGAACTGTGATCTTCCATACATATTAGTAATAATTGGTTGGAGAATAAAAATAAATGAAATGGTTATTTTTAAGGGCAAAAATGTCAATTTAATATTACAAGGGAGAAAACTATCACTTTTAAAATAACTGAGGGGGAAAAACTGCCACTTTAATAACACAGGGGGGAAAAGTGCTATAAGCACATAACATAGCGGGGAAAATTGTCATTTACCCTTATTTTTAATAAATGACATCCTTTACCCACCCAATTAAAACCCTTTTAGCCTTTTATCATGAATATGTTTGATTGCAATTTCAGTTTGATATTGTTTTTGAATATTAATTTTTGTATAAACGAATTTTATGAATTATAAACATTTTGTTTTACTTTATATATTTTCAAATATATGTTCTAACTTTATATTTTATTAAATATATTGATTTTAAATATATTGATTTTATTAGCCATAAAAAAATATTGATTTTATTATTTTATATTTTAATATGTAAATAAACCTATTTAAATTTAAAACTATTTAAATTTTATGAAGATGTCATTTTTAGTCTTTTTATATTTATCAATTTATCAAAAAGCTAATTTTATCAAACATTTTTAAGCATAACAGTTAACTTAACATCTATTTAGATTTCAGTTTCGAGCTTATAGCTTTTCAGCTTTCAGCTACCATTTCAGCTAGGTTTGCTAAACATAGCCTTATGGTTGGTTTGGAAACTTAAAAAATAATTTTTAGAAGTTATTTTTTATTTTTTTTTTAGTATTTAGGTATTCAAATAAAATAAAATTAATAAAAAAATAATTATTTTAGTCAACTTAAAAAATATATAATTTAGTGAAAAACGTCTTCTTAAATTTTTAATTGGAAAACATTTTAAAAAAATTATTTTCCTGTCTTCCTCTTCTTTCTCATTTCTCTTCAAGCTACACCAACATCATCACCACCACCACCACCATCATTATCACCCGCCACCACAACAACATCACCTCCACCACCATCACCATATTATTATTATTATTATTATAACAAATATTTCATTATATAGAAAATGAACCAAACAGAAAAAAAATAAAATTTCTTAACTTTCAGCCAAATAAAAAAGATAATTTTCTATCTTCAGTTAAACATTAAAAAATTAAAATATTTATTTTTTAAAATGAGTCATTTTTTAGAAAATATTTTTCAATTTTTCAAATGGACCTTAGCTCAGATGTGATACGATAATTATATTTTACTCACTTGGTCACTCATTTCAAGGCACCACTTATGTTATTTATATTCATTTTGTGTTCATCAATTAGCGGACTCTATGTACTTGTAATCCAATAATAAAAAAAAAAATTCAATCAAATGGTGTTATATAAAGAGGGGAAATTTATGGCTTATAAGGTGCAAGTGGCATTACTCTAATAAAATATCAATATGTCAAACAATCTCAAATATGTAATACTTTTCATACATATATATAATACAAAGTACATTTTTATGAGCAAACAAACATCATTTTTTGACCAAAAAGTATTATTCATTCACTATTATTTTTTCAAGAATAAATAATATTTTTCAATAAAAATGTAATACTTATTAATTCATCAAAATAGTATATTTTTGCAAAAAGTATTACCGTAGTATATATTTGAGATCAATTTGCACAAGCTTTTGTATTTAAAAATAAAATAAAATTGCACTCTATCAAATCCATTCCTTTGCCTTCAGGGTTGGATAAATCGCAAGATAATGAAATATGAACAATTATAAAGTATCAATTAGCCAAGACCTTGTGGGTTCGAGCCCATATACTGTATTGAACAGAGTCCGTTGTACTGCAAAAAGTATCAATTAAATAATGTATAGTGAATAATGGATGCAAAAAATTTTAAGGTGTGTTTAAAACTCGGAAAATGATTTTTGAAGATCATTTTTCGAGTTTCCAGTGTTTGGTAAAGAGTGAAAAATGTGACTCAAAGAAAAATGACTCTCTAATCAAAGGAAAATATCATCATTTTCTTGAAAAATGACGACTTTCCCAATTTCCACACAACTGCGGCACCACTACCACCACCACACCGCCAACATACCACCACCACCATCACTACCACACTACCACCACCACCACCACAACCACACCTCCACCACCACTACACCTCCACCACTACCATCACCACCACTACCACTACCACCACTACTGCCACCACACCATCACCACCACCACCACTACCACCTTTTATATAATTATTATAAATGTTGTTATATTATAAACAAAACAATTAAAATGTTTAATTATACAATTCTGTTCATTTTTTGAAAGTTGAACCAAATACACCATGACATTTTTCTGAAATGCAACGAAATACTAAAAATGACTCATTTTTCAGAAGTCATTTTCTTGATTTGCAAACACTTAAAGTTTGTACGGAGTGCAAAAGACATTACAATTTTTTTTGAGTACTACTGACTTTGTTACATTGTAGTACTTAAAAACATTCTTTTTTGGATGGTCTCCACTGAGACTCAAACCCACTCCCATCATCCATGTAAAAGTGTAAACCGAGACACCGGGTGCCACTAGACCACAAGATCTTTGATACTCATTAACAATTTAATCATATTAAATCCACATATCATTGGAGATGAGGGTAAAAGTGTAATTTCCAATCCCACTTCGCTAGGATTGTACTATCCATGTCCCATGGCCATTGGCATCCCTCAATCAATTAAAACATGGAGAATTATTTGCAAAAATGACATATATCAAATTTTACCCTCATCCAACGAAACCATCGCAATCACAAAGCTATTGCGACCACTTTGCCTTTTGACTAATTGAGAAAAATATAAGAATTATCATTAAAAAGTAAAAACAAAAGAGTATAGGGTCAAACATGGAGTAAGATGTAAGAATGTAAGATAAAGTATTATTTTTTAAAAAGTATTCATAAATTTAGACCCCAAATTTAAGACCTTTCATCACTCACGTCTCGAAGATAGGTGAATGAGATAAGTTATGAGATATATTTGGAGACGGATGGTTGAGGTAGATAAGTTATGGCTTGTTTGGTTGGATGTAGTTTGGGGGGAATTGCAATTCATTGAATTCCCAAACTACAGTGTTTGGTTAGAATTGCAATTCCCTCCAAATGATGAATTGCAATTCATGGGGTACCCCCATGAATTGCAATTCGGTGGAGAGGAGGGGCAATTTGTTGGTGTAAAGACAATTTTGCCCTTCCTCCCATACCCTTTGTCTTTTTTTTTTTAAATTTAAAATAATAATAATAATTATAATAATAATAATTATTATTATTTTAAAAGAATTATTATTATTATTTTGAATGAATTATTATTATTATTATACTTATTATTATTATTATTATTATTATTTAAAAAATTATTATTATTATTATTACTACTATTACTACTATTCCTATTACTACAACATCTACCACAATATAATGACATTTTAGTTATTTTGTCACTTCTTCCTTTCAATTCCCTGTACTCCTATTTCTGCATACCAAACACTGTAATTTCAATTCCTACCTTATTCATTGAATTGCAATTCCACCGAATTACAATTCTTTTTTCCACCATAATTCCTTCCTCCCAACCAAACGCCCTCTAAATGTTTGTACGCAAGTACTCAAAACAAAGTCAAATTCATATATATCACTCTACGATGTTTAGTAAAATAAAATTTTTAAATTTATTTTGAATTAATTGACCAGTTGAATTATGATTTGAGAATTTAAAATAAATTCATTATTGTACGATCAAGCAACATAAATTTATAATTTTAAATTAAACACATCTTACACAACAATGAAGTACGTATGGGCATTAGACAACTCCATGTGCATTATCTCCTCCGAAGAGGGAGAGGGCTTTTGTGAGCCACAATACAAAAAAGGAGTATTTAAATATTGAGAAAATAGTACTTTGGTCCCATCTTGTTATTAAAATAACGAATTTGTCATTCATATGTCAATTTTGACGCGTTGAATGTGAATTAAATAATACCACCAATAATAGAATGGTCAAAATTTACACAAGATAAGTTTAGAGACTGAAAATATTATCCGGATTTTAGGGCGTGCAAGATGGGCAACAGCACAGGGCCCCAAAATTTTGGGGGCCCCTAGTCTAGTACTGGATCCAATAGTTAGTATATGTATTTGCGTCAAAGAATGCTAGAAGGACAGCTCTTTTTAAATAAAATATTTGTAGTTTGCATTATGTTTAGAATTTTGTTCATAATAAATAAAGTTTGAATTTGTTTCAGCTTTTTTGCATTTTTCTCTTTGTAAATTTTCTTCAATTCGCAGTTTATTTATACTTCATAAGGCTTCACTTATTTACCCGCACATGGCCACGCAAATAAAAAAACCGGCCTTGAATATTATTACTGTAATTTTCTTTTGAATTTATGTGTTTGTAAAATAAAGTATTATAAAGTGAACGAGAGTTATATAGAGAAACTCTCATTCCTTTGTTATTTTAGTATTGTTGGGTCAAAGACTATTTACGCCGAGTGAAATTATTGTCTTATAATTTTGAAGTTATTTATTTTGTAATATTTAGTTTACTATTAATATATACAATTTATATATTTAAAAATTATATTAGAAGTGCTATTAAATACAAAAAAATCAAATTTAAAAATTATAAAAAATTGAAAAAATTAGTTTGTCCAATTAATAATAAGTAAAAAAATACTGAATAAATATTGTGTGAGACTGTCTCATCGTGATACATGTAATACTACTCAACGATACGTACAGGGATAGGTATAAGGTATTATTTGTCTTATTTTATGTTTTTTTTTCTCTTTTTCATGTTGTGTCTTTCTTTGTGGTGGCGATGGATGCATGGATGGTGTTCTAACCGAGTTGGTGTAGACAGCAACGGAAGCTTTGAGGTTGTTGGAGTTGGAGTCCCCTTTTTGCCCTTTTGCTGCTGTCTTTGCCTATTGTTTATCTTGTAGATGGAAGGCTTATTTGGTAAAAGTGCTCATAATGTACTCTGAAATTTGCAACAACCAATCACATTGTAAGATTACTTCAATGTTCTGTCTTATTTGGCAGTAAACTTTTGTGTCTGGTATTCAACTTGAGCCAACAGTATTAATTTTGATGAAAATGTGACTGTCACAATATTACCAATGGAAAATGGCGTGTTTAGAGATTAAGTTATTAGGTAATAATAAATTTAGTCTGTGTTATAGGATTTATCAGTTTTAATCATTGACGGAAATAATTTTATAGATAGATGATAAAATTAAAAATGGTCATGTCACAATAATACTAGGTCTAAATGAGATGTACGGAAAAAAAAAATTAAAAGTGGTTTATCATCTATAAATCTTGAACTAAAAATGTAATTATTGACTATACACATGTACACACACTAGCACATTGCACAACTGATTTAATGTCCAAAGTATATCAATGCAAGATTATATAGGAGAAATTCATTATAGCTGACATTAAAATTAACTAGTAAATTATTCGTGCTTTTATATATCTAAATAATAAAATTATATTTAAAATTAAAGGTTAATGTATAAATAATTATAATATTTGAGAGTGTATGTTTATTTGATTATAAGATCAATGCAAAAGTATCAATAATATATAACTATACAAGTTATGGGCTCGAACCCAAGACCTCCCACTTAGGAGAATCACTTCATGCCGCTTAACCACAAGGCCTTTGACTAATTGTATTTATTTAAAAAAGTTTGATATGTAACATGATTTATATCACATGACCGTTTTATGCGTTAAAAGTTCTTTTTTTTCAATAACTTGTGAGGACCATTTTGTGGCTCCTATTTTTATTATTCACCCCTATATATACACTACCCACTTTATTAGCAAACATATATGATTTGTTTAATACAATATAAAGGATTTGACTTTGTAAAATATTTAATAGTATTTATAATGGTTTATAATATTTTCTATGTGGAAAAACCATCCTAAAATCATTGATGAAATTATAAATAATTCTAATATTTAAAAATTTACATTTATTTGAAATTATAAGATTTGTATATTAGTGTTGAAATTGTTACTTAAAAATTTTCTTACGAAAAGTCTAAACCAAAATTTTCTTAGGAAAAGTCTAAACCAAAAATAGAAGGAAGAGCATGCTAATTGATAGTATCTCTATGTCGAATACCATAGTAAGATTAAAGTGTTAAATACAGGTTGGTAATATGGACGTAATATGTGTATGTTTATTTTTCTTTAATTATCCATCGTAATATGTGTATATTTAATTAACTTCTTATATAGACAGAAAAACTTATCGCTAATTTCAATAAAAATGAGGACATTTTATTATGATTACTATATGGTAATAAGGAATATATATATTATTCTTAATTAATATTATGCTAATTATGACATCCATGTAATCTGAATAATTATGGTAATTAAGGAGTATATATTATTCTCAATAAAATAATATGTACATATTTAATTTTGTTTAATTATGGACGTAATATGTGTATGTTTAATTTTGTTTAATTATGAACGTAATATGTGTATGTTTATTTTCTTTAATTATGTCCATTGTGTACCATTAATTTCCTTAATTGATTAGATACAATCTATATTACGTCAAGTATTAAAAAACTAATTTAATAAAAATATAATGTGTAAATTAATTTTTTAATTACCATAATTATTAACATTTTGTTCAAAAGTAACCATTAGCAAGATTTTATATGTGTAATAATCTAAAAGTTGAATAATTTACATATAATTGTATAGATCTAATAATATGTGAATTAGCGTAATAATATGTTAATTGGAATAATTATCATAATATTTTTTTAATTTCTATAATTATGGATGTAATATGTGTATTATCAATTTTCTTATCTGATTAGATAAAATTTATATTACAGAAAGTATTAATTTCTTAATTTTCATAATTTCTAAAGATGTTATTCAAAATTAATCAAAGGAAGTGCACGTGTAATTCATATTATTTGAAGAAAAAAATAAAATCGTTGTAAGAAGAAATTCTCTATGTTTAATTATAGTATAATAAATTTAGATATTAAATACCGTTATTAATGACCACGTATTACTTAGATGGTAAATAGTATATGGTAATTACCTACATAGATTAACATAATAAACGGATTAACATATATATGGATCCCTATTATAAAAAAAGGGGGAAGAAACAGGTAAAATATATTAGAAAAAGTATCAATTAATTAAAATATAATATGGAAATTATATTAGAAAATTCATTAGCTAAAAATGAATCTAAAGTCATAAGAATGCTCCCCGGTGACTATGAACAACTCCATTTGGCTATGATATCGTCCCGGAAATGTAATTCAGGATGATCAAATCCACTTTACTTATCGCCAGAATCCAGTTGAACCCTTCACGATCAAACCGTCATATGTAAAAACAAACTCCCCGCCCCGCTCTGTCGGAAACTCATCATCCGTAATCAGAACCAACACATAATAGACAGTGTGTTGAAACTCAAAAATATGTTGTAATTGTATTTCTACCAAACAAGACAAAATTAACATAAGCAATAGCCTACCTAAAACAACACATATCACACTAATCACTCTGCTGAGAAATACAGCAAGGTTGATGCTTGAAGCCACAATATTATTCAGGAAAATCCAAAATAAATGGCAGATGAACAAAATTCAAAATAAATGGTGGAGGAAAGCCAACATTTAAGAATATTGGTAAACAAACATATAAATGGTATAAGAAAGCCAACATTTAAGAATATTGGTAAACAATCATATATATTGAAAAATTATGAATAGATGAAAAACATAAACACATAATAAACTGATGAACCAACGTCGAATGCGGCGATTCCGCCTGAAACATGGACAGAGCGTCCATAAGCAAATCATTCGACAAGCAGTCTATGAAGATCAACTTCGATTCGCAGTGGCGGAGCATAATCAACAATGTGCGAGCATCCAGTCGGAGATTGATGGAGTTGAGCACAGCTCCCGCCATGGGCACGACGAAGTTAATCTCGTACATGGCTGGAATATTGGGCGCCATCACAAACATGATCGACGACATACAAGCCAGAATTTCATCCTACCCTCTCTCAACCCCCAGGGACACGATCGACGACGCCAGGCGGAGGCAACATCGGTGATTCTCAGACCATGTATAAGCAGTGTCGTTGTAGATGACGGATCGAAAGTATAATCGCCATAGATGGTGGCCGTTCTATCCAAGAAGTTCAGTAGAGTCCACTAGCAAGAATTCGCACAAAACCAAAGCCACTAGAGCATATATAATATGTAATAATAATTGATTGTTAATTTTATGAAAATATATATGGTAATTAATAAAATTAACGATTTTACTAAAATAACTTTGAGTATGATTTTACTAAAATAACCTTTATTTTGAGCGAGAAAAATTGGTTAGGCACTTCTATTATTATATAGATATATAGATAATTCCTAATTGCCTAACGTACATATATAATTATATATTGATTGATTTGCAGTTTTATAGATATATAGGGTATGATTTCTTATTCTTATTATATACACATATTTAATTGACTTAATTTTTTTTATTAATTACATTATTAATAAAAGCCAAATAATATGTAATAAGTTCAATCATTAAGCACTCTGTAATCAAATAAAATGATGCATGAGTGTATAATCAATATGTAATCAGGTAAATAAAACTAATGTAACACTGTAGTTGCTAGACTGTTATCACATCAGTTTGTAATAATCAAATAATATAAACAACTAAAAATAATGTTTGACTGCCAGTGCTAAGAAATGAGATTAATGGAGTTGCTATTGAAAGAAAACTGCTTCTCTATACAACGCTAATTACTATATATGAAGTATTTTTGTTCTCATCACTAAAATATAAATTACACGTGAAATTCCCTCCAATGAAAGTCACCCATATGCATCAACAATTTCTTGAAAAGCAGAAATAAATTTGTTTGTCTTAAAATATGTGGGCGGTGACTCTCGAGTACCCAATACCCGAAATATTACACCTATTTCTAAATTGGAAAATGTTATGCTATTACATTAATTACTATATATATGGTAGATACAATTATCTAAAAACATAATAAGTCTCAATCCAAGTTATACCCTTGGTTTATGTTCGTTTTTTCCGTTAATTTTTGTTGTACCTTATGCTATAAAAGTTGTACTACATAATTTTTTGGACAGAAATATCCCTACCGTTATAACTTCTGTTATCTTTTCACATTATAATTACCATGCACATGCATACACAATATTTTTTCTTACATTCTTCAATGGTAAGTTTGAATTCATTTATATTTTAATTAAATATTACCATAGTTATATTTAATAATTTATCATTTCTATAATTCTTACTTCAATAATATATATATATATATATATATATATATATATATATATATATATATATATATATATATATATATAATTATAATTATATTTTCAGTAAGGGTACTCAACGTTGTATTATATACACACACACACTATTATTTAAAAATATTAATATTATAAATGAGCAGCAACATAATGCATTTGCAGTTGAATTAGGACAAGATTTTTGGATATCAATCTGTGGAAGTTGTTGAATTGAGATAGTTGAAATCAAGTATTATGTATATCCATATATGAATATGAATTTATAAGGGATATATATCTAATTAGAAGAAGACTATATTTTTTCTCAAAAAAAAAAAGAAAAGAAAAAAAAGAAGACTATATTTAAACAAATTTTATTCATTTTCAAAGACAAAAATATTGTAATACAACGTTGAGTACCCTTAAAATTACAGTGGAATATATTCATCACAATGATTTTGAATTTCTTGTATTAATTTCAAATACATACAGAACAAAAATTTTACTCGAATATCTACGAAACTTCGACAACTAAAAAAAATGCATTATATCTATTTCAAAATGATTTACTAATTGGGTGTAAATATTGGGCACAAGTTTTCGCGCAAAGGCTTACCTGATATGGTTTAATTCCCCTTTGTATTGAAGTACATCGCAGTATATGTAAAGCATAATGTAGATAAGAAAATTGGCCCTCAATTCATCTCTTTATTGATTGTGATTCGAGTAATAACTTAGAGAGAAGGGAGGGGCCAATACGTATTGGCGACCTGTGACCTCTGACTTGGGAGGGTCACAGCTATACCGCTTGACCACAAGGCCTTTGGCGATTAATATTATTCTATTATAACCAATTATAATTAATATTATTCTATCATAATAATTACTATATTACTAAAATGCCCATACGTTTGGGCGGGAAAATTTTGGAGGAGGATATTGTTTTTATATATAGTATAGATTGAACCTGTGACCTCTGACTTGGGAGGGCCACAGCTATGCCGCTTGCCCACAAGGCCTTTGGCGATTAATATTATTCTATTATAACCAATTATTCTATCATAACCAATTATAATTAATATTATTCTATCATAATAATTACTATATTACTAAAATGCCCCTACGTTTGGGCAGGAAAATTTTGGAGGAGGATATTGTTTTTATATATAGTATAGATGTTTACACTTTTTCTAAGAATAATTATCTAAATACTTATTGTAGTTGGTATGGTATTAGGTAGTAGATATTACTTTTGGTTGGAATTACTCTAAGGGTGTGTTTGGTTGGTGGGTTTAGGCATAAGGTATGGGTATCAAAGTGATTGCTAGTGTTTGGTTGATAGGTTTTGAGAATGCTACTATGGGTTTGGAATACACCATTAATGAGAAAATCCATACCCTTATTAAATAAGGGTTTCATTTCTCTTCATCATTTCTTCCCCAACTATTAATAATCATTCCGATTCCACCCAACTACCAAGCATGCTAAATACTTTCACCAAAACCCATTACACTTACCAAGTATTTGATACCCATACCGATTTCGATTCTCATGTGCAAACCAAACGCACCCTAAGTTTTGTTAATTCGCTTTTGTAATTAAGTTTGTCAGTGTTTTCGCCTTCATTGATTGTTCGCTTTTTTTTTTTTCTTTCTTTTTTTAGTGTCTCAAGTGTAATTGGGTTACTGGTGCTAGTTTACAAAAAGGACATATTTGAATATAAAATAGGTCTATAATATTATTGTTATTTTTGGGTGATTGTTGTTTCAGTTTCATATATAATTATATTATTATTGTTATTTGTTTTCATTGATTCACCACTTTTTTGCTAAGTAATAGATTACTTGGTTTTATTTTCAAATTAATAAAAAGTTTATTTTATTACTAGTATGATATATGTATGTATATAGTATTAAATGCATATATATATGTATGTACATATATATATATACACGTATATATGTATGTATCTATACACACACACACACACACACATATATGAGTTAGGATCATATGAGATCACTTGTTTAGGTAAGATCGTGAGATCAGATCTTGTGTACTAATGTAATAATTTAATGGTCTAGATTGATTTAAGATTATAAGTTGAAGTGTGTGCGAACGGTGATAAAATGTGTGCGAACGGTGATTAAATGTGTGCGAATGGTGATTAAATGTGTGCGAACAGAGTAGGTGTGTCAAACAATCTAGACCATTAAATTTTTTTATATTGATGTACAAGATTTGATCTCAAATTATTTCAATAGTCTAAATTGATTAAGATTCCAAGTTGAAGTGTGTGCAAATTGTGATTAAATGTGTGCAAACGGAGTGTGTCAATCAATCTAGACCATTAAAAATTATTACATGGATGCACAAGATCTGAACTCGCGATCTTACCTAAACAAGTGATCTCATTGGAACCCTACCCTAAGGGCTGGATCCAATGAGATCACCCTATAAAATCAGATCATGAGATCCAATCTCAACCATCTATAAATTTTGAATGAATGGTTAGGATTGATATTAAAATATGAATGATATTAGGAGTAAATTAAAAATTATGAGGGGGCACGAAGGTCTTTGCATTTGTGATACTGGGAGTGTGCATTTTAGTGACCGAAAATTGTAATGCCCATATATGAAATAATGATGGGAAGTGTGTGTGATATACCGTGAGGATGCTGCTAAGAATGATGGTGGGCAATGAGTCCGTTGTAATGTATATAATGTAAATCACAAAGAAAGGTATTGAAATGAAAATAAGTGTAACGACGGTCACTGTGCAAAGCCACTGGCAGATTGGTGCATCATGCCAATCAAAGCCACCAGTACATGTATGGAAAATAAGTGTGTGCAAGGTAGGTTACCAGCGTGTGCAAGTGTGTGAAATAGTTATGCAAAAACATTTGCACAAGTATGGATGATAATGCATGCATGGGAAGTAAGCGGACACAGAGCTTGATTTAATGCAATGTGTGAGTGCATATGACGTTTGTAACATGAGAAACTAAGTTAATAAATAAATATAGAAGATGGAGTATGTGGTATTATGCTTGTATAAAGAGTGTATAACCACCCTAAGAACCCACATCCAATAGTTAGTATTTAATGGTTATAACATGATAGTGTGTGCAGGAGAGAACTGCGGACGAATCACATCGCGCCACGTGTCCGGAATGTAGTTGCACATAACGTTATAACTAGGTGCACGTAATGCTATAACTAGGTGCACATAGGTGCATGCAGGTGCGTAAATGTTAACAAGGTAAATTACTTGCACTTGTAAGTGAAAATAGGTGCAAACGTGCAAGTAAAATGTATTACAAGTGCAAGTAAATTGTACAGTGAGCATCAATACTAGGTGCACCTAATGTTATAACTAGGTGCACATAATGTTATAACTAGGTGCGCCTAATGTTATAACTATGTGCACATATGTTGCACCCAGGTGCATGAATGTTAACAAAGTAAATTACTTGCACAAGTGCAAGTGAAATGTATTGCAGATGCAAGTAAAATGTATTACAGGTGCAAGTGAATTGTACACTGAACATCAATACTAAGTGCACCTAATGATATAACTAGGTGCACCTAATGTTATAACTAGGTGCACCAGGTGCATGAATTTTAACAAGGTAAATTACTTGCATTTGTAAGTGAAAATATTTACGAAAATATTAACAAGGTAATTTGCTCGCACTTGTAAGTGAAAATAGGTGCATTTGGTAGATTTACACAGGCTTGTGGGAATTGAACCCGAGTTCTCCCAAAATTCCTCCCCACAAAGAGAGCTCACTTGCCACTTGAGCTACCCCATTGGGTTGAAGTGCATCCCTATATATGTATATGTATATATATATATATATATATATATGTATAGGGAGATTTTCTCATGCAAAGCATAGCTCTTGTAAAAAATGGGGTTAAATCTAAGCCTTAGATCAACGTAGATCTAATGGATAGCAAATTCAGCGCAAATTCAGCGCGAATTTAAGAGGAACGGCTTAGTAAGGGTTTTTTTTGTCCTTTTCTTCTACCCTCATTCTTCACGCATCTCTGAATTCCAAATTCTCCATGGATTCCTAATCTCTATTCTTTCCTAATCTCAATCGATTTCAAATCTTGGTTATTGGCTATAAAATATATTCTCTTCATCGTTCAATCGAATTCAAGAATAACAACAATTGTTCAATCACGCATCGTTCTATCGCTTTTTTAATATACCGATTAAAACACGCACCTTAGGGTTTGAATTAGGAATAATATGCACATTAAGTAGTACATACACGCACTTTAAGGTTTCAGTGTAAGATCTAAGTGATTTACACCTAAAATTCTATCATTGTTATTTTGGCGCAACTAAGGACTTAAAGTCGCGCACCGTAAAGACAAAAATCACGCACCTAAAACACTTAACATACGCACCTTGAATTCAATCGCTGTCACATTGGCACACCTAAACACTTAAATCTACGCACCTTAAGATTTCGTTAATGCACCTGAAGGTTAAGTGTACGAACCGAAGGCTTTGTATTGTAGACATTAAGTTGGTACACCTTAAGCATTAAAGGCATGCACCTTAAACAGAAAACTATGCACCTTAAGATGTTATTTCATGCACCTTACGCTTTGAAACTACGCACTTAAAACTTTCATTTGAAAATCTTCACACTTTGAAGTCTAATGCAGTGGACAGTTTAATTAACGCACCTTAAGGTTTGAAAACACGCACCTTAAGGTTTAACAACACAAACCTATAACATGTTGTTTATATATTACAGTTCCCAGTGACTTGAAATCTGCAAACAAACTCAGTATGAGTCCAAGTAACAACAATGATGCTTGTACTTTGTCAATATCTCTTGGAATGACACAATACTGGACTCCGCACTATGAAGATGATATCAAACCATTGCTTGGGATGCCTTTTAGAACATTGAAAGCTGCCACTGAATTTTACAAAAACTAGGCTGCAAAAGTTGGTTTGACACGAGGTCTAGTTCTGTAGTAAAATCACGGGATGGGACGATAGTCACAAAGCATATCGTGTGCAATAGAGAAGGATTTAAGAACTCAGGTGCTCAATATTCTAATTCCAAATCAAATACAGATGCAGGAGAAAGTTCTTCCATTCCAAAGAGGAGAAGAGTTTCAAACAGAACTGGTTGCAGATCTAGGATTGTATTCAAGTACAAGGGAAGTCTTGGCTATGAGGTAAAGACATTTGAAGAAAAACATAATCATTGCATGTCTTCGGCTCTTGCAAAACATTTCCTAAAGGGCAATAGGAACATCAATGTTGCACATTAGAAATTTATTGCAAACTGTGCAAAAGCAAATATTGGGCCAACAAAATGCTATAACTTGTATAAAGGGGGACTACTCTCAAATTGGGGCAATAAATGTTGATTTTAAAAATATGAGAAGGGATATCAGAGCCTTTATATTAGGTGCTTATGCACAAATAATCGTGCATAATCTTCTTAAGAAATAGGAGTTGTGTCCCACATTTTCTTTTGACTATGACATTGATGAGGATGAGCAGCTGTGCAAGATATTTTGGGCAGATCCAGTTTAAAAAAAGAATTATGCTGCATTTGGAGATGTCGTCTCGTTTTATGCTACATATTCAACCAACAGGTATTTACTCAAATCTTTGTTCTTTTTTAATAGCTTCTGTATGTTTCATTAATTAACTCACCTTACGCCTTAAATAAACGCACCTTAAGAACTAGAACTACGCACCTTAAGCACTATAATAATGCACCTTTAGATGCAATGCACACACTTAAATCTGTTGAGGTAATTCAATATTTGGATTAACGCACCTTAAGAATAACAACTACGCATCTTAAAGTTTAACTTTACGCACCTCTAAGCTTAGATGTATTCATTGATGTCTTGAAATTGAATGTCTAAATAAACGCACCTTAAGTCTTGAAATCACACACCTTAAACATAAATACCACGCACCTTAGGCTTTTAATGTACACAGACTTCCCCACTTAAGATGCATCACTTTGAATTACAACTGACAATCTATAGGTGCGAGAATTTAAAACTTAAGGTGCATTAACTTACTACTTTAGGTACATATTTTTAACACTTGAATACTGTGACGTCTTCTTTGGCTTGTAGGTACAGTATGGTTTTTACACCATTCACAGGAGTTGATAACCATAAGAAATGTATCACATTTGGTGATGGAATGTTGCTAAAAGAAGACATAGAGTCATATGTTTGGCTATTTGAAAATTATAAAGAGGCAATGGGTTTTGAACCAAGAGTAATTGTTATTGATTAAGATCAAGCAATGAAGGTGGCAATTTCGAGAGTTTTTAAGCAAACTAGACTTCGTTATTGCATGTGACACATTATGTGCAAAGTTGGGGAAAAGGTTGGTCCTACCTTGAGCAAGAATGAGATGTTTCAGAACAAATTGAACTAAATTGTATGGACATCATATTTGGAACCTATTGATTTTGAGACGCAATGGAAGTAGTTAATGGAAGAGTTTGACATAGTTGATCACAATTGGTTTATTAATATGTTTGAGGTAAGACACTATTGGATCCCACCCTATTTTAGGGATGTTTTTATGGGTGGTTTGCTTAAGACTACGTCACGTTTAGAAAGTGAGAATGATAAGCACCAAGAATAGTATAAGTTAAGGGTCAAAAGTAGGATAGAATAGGAAGTTTTGCCACCCATTTATAACAATTTCGTGCATTTTAAACTCAGATGTGATAAAAAATCTCTAACATATTTTAAAAAAAAAAAAATCTCTAACATAACTTTAGAAGAAGTTTTGAAGTTATTTCCACAGATCGAAAAGGGATTCAAGGCCAAAACAGAGCATAAAGCAAGGAAGCCATCAAGCAGGAACCATCCACGCAGCCAACACGCGTGTGGGTGGCGTGGATCAATTCCAGTAGCTGTCCACGCCCCCAACCACGCGTGGTGCTGGCGTGGTCTTGCCACAGGTGCCATTTCGGGATTTTTGGTTTCGTGTTGCCTATTTAAACCCCTTTTTCGGAAAGTTGAGAGACCTAGCAGCTAGAAAATAGTTTTAGATCTGAAGTTCCTTTAGGATTTCTCCCCTCTTGGGGGAAAACTTCATTTTCCTTACAATAGATTCAAGAAACAAGCTAGAAGGGTAGAAGTTGGAAGACAAAAATGTAATGGAACCATTCTCCATGGATGGTAACTCTTCTTTTCAATATCTACTTTGATTCGTTTTTGCATTCTTTGAAACTTCCATTGCTTCTTTTTGTTTCTTTGTTTTAATGTTTGCTTAGATTAGAGAGGGGATTGGTGGCCCCGAAACTAGCTATGTGGTTGAGATGTTGAAGAAATTTCTTTAAAATTGTTAGCTTTATGTTCTTGGATTTGAATACTTGTGTGGTTGATGTTTGATATGTTTTGTGCCTAAGTGTGGCCACATTAGGTAGCAAACCCCGTGAAAGTGAGTGTGTGCGCGATAGCGGAGGTAGCAAACCCCGTGAAAGTGAGTGTGTGCGCGATAGCGGCCACTCACAACCCCGTGAAAGTGAGTGTGTGCGCGATAGCGGCCACTCACGAGTCCAACTCATCCACATCCCCGCCCTTAGTCCGAAAGGAAGAGGTCCGGGAGGAGTCATCCCCGCCCTTAGTCCGAAAGGAAGAGGTCCGGGAGGAGTAGTAGACAAGGTGTTTGATAAAATGCCCCAACTGAATAAGGATGTGGGAGTCCAAGTGTGACGCCACTTGGTGAAGTGCCATGAGCTCCCTAGTTGAATCCAAATCATTTGCTTACAAAACCATTAGATAGTAGACCACATAGGCTAGCTATGAGCCCCAATCTCCATTTTACCTTTTCTTTAAACTCACCTGTTAAAACCTCAAAACCCTGTACAAATGCCTTCGAGAATTGGTCATTCACGTAACTCTTACCTTCCAACCTCCTAAGTGCCAGCGTTAACTCGACTCCAAACCTGCCATCCTTGAGAGACACGATATTCGGGGACTTTTCCTCGTTTTACCACTTATCCACCTCTCCCAATACTAACAACCTATCAAAATGGCGCCGTTGCCGGGGAAGGCAAACGGTTTTTGAGTTACGTTTTGACATCTAGGAAGTAAGATATTAAGAGTTCTTGAATTGCTTACTTTTATTTGTTTTATTTTCTTATTTTTAGTTACTTGTTTTGAAAAGTGAGTGTGCTTTGCTTTGCATATTTTACTACTCACTTGCAACTACTTTTAGTTGCAAAGAAATTGTTGTTGGCTAAGCTTTGCGCAGGAAATTTGCTATCATCAATCAATTGAAGCTTACCAACACTAGTACAAAACTGCACATCCGCTACTGTTGTAAAAGGCTTTTCGCTACTGTTGTACAACAGTAGCGGATGAGACAGTCACTAAATATCATTGACTTTTCGCTACTGTTGTACAACAGTAGCGAAAAGTCTAATAATTCGCTACCGTTCTTGGCTAAAACAGTAGCGGATTATATTTAAAAAATAATAAAAAATTAATCATCCGCTACCGTTCATAGCTAGGAACGGTAACGGATTAGTATTTAAAAAAAGAAATTAATCATCCCGCGCGGTTTCGGATGATTATATATTTTTTTTAAAAAAAATATTTAATTTTTTTAATTAAAATTCCTATTTTTTTAAATTCCTGTTAGAGCTTAAAATCCATACACAATACATCTTCAACACATTATATCTAACATAATATTTAATTTTTTTAAATTAAAACTCCTATTTTATTTTTACCATCAACACAACATTTAAATTGCAGCAGCCTGTACAGCATCAATTTAAAACTTTTTGAGGCATTAGCATCATCAACCATTTAGTTTCAACCATACAATTTAAATTTAACAACCAAGCCAATTTTAAAACTTTCTGAGGCATTAGCATCATCAATTTTCAAACAAATTCCCAATTTTATTCAATTCAATTATCCCCACAAACTAAGTATTTCAATTTGCAGCAGACATTGAAACACCTCAACTCATTATTTCCACCTCCTAGATTAAAATATACTGCCCAGAATTTCATACACTGCCATGCAACAACAACAGCTTCTTCCCAAACATGTTTTCAGGGCTCAAATCACATCTTTTCAGTAACAGGTGTTGTAAATGATCCATTCTTCTGCAACATTTTCAATTTCTGAACTCGACTTCTGATTCTTTTCAACCAATCCTTTTTCCCCTGTCTAAACCATTGATTCTCATATTCATGCCTCTCGGAGTTAACTTTTCGAAACCCCTGCCATATATGCTCATCAACACATACAAACACAATTTCAACAACTTCAATTGAAATCCATTCCTACTATACAATAATGCATACTTACATAGTTGTTGAGCTGATAGATGAAGCTTTCCAGATTGCTGTGCCTGAAGTACTTGGGAAGAAGCTCTGCAACGAACCGGTTATGATCCCAGATGACAAAACTCTCCCCGTTTGAACTCCAGGATACGAGTCAAATATCTTCGACAAGAAACGAGGGGTAGCGAAAAAACCAATTGGAATATTGGCATTGTCTCCGCATCCCAGAGGACTATCAATTTCAATTTGCATTCTGACAAACTCCATTTGCTTCTGTAACTTTCTTTCCAACTATATATGCAAGAAATCTAAAGCCACCACATCCAAATGTGGATCATGTCTTATGTCTATTAACATGGGAAAAATTTCAACAAATAAGGGTTAAACTATTTTACTTTCATTAATTTTCTAGTAAAAGAAACCATCTTTACCAAACAAGCTGAAATAAGTTGAATTCTCAGAGTGAATACTGTTAGGAACATCATGTAATAGGTTTTGATGATACCAACTGTTAAGTAGAAATCCCCAAGTCTCGATGCATAGGCAAAAACGCTGTAAGTTCGACAAGTAAACCAAGAGCGAAAATACAACCGGGTAACTTTGAGCTCAACTCGGAAAATATTTAAGCTTGAGGGAAATTTGTTTGAACATCTTAGGAGTCTCGTGTGTTGTAATCATATAGACAGATCAGAAGAAAGCATGGGATAACACTGGAGGAATAAGGGTCTGCGAGACATCAACTAAGTCTCGAGACATAAGCAGAGTTCGAGAGGTAGGACCTCTCGATACAGTTATCCAGTTCGAGACATAAACAAAGTTCGAGAGATAGACCTCTCGATATTTGAGTTCGAGACATTAAGCAATCAAGACATCAACCTTGGTCTCGATACACTAACAATTCTCCAACAAAGCTGAATGACGGTCATACTTAAAGTCTGGAGAAGAAGAATATCATGGAGGTGGAATACTGAAGAGGTGCCGAACGTGAAGATTTCAAAATGGGCGGAAATGGATGACACGTCAGATTTCCACCACAAACGGTCAAAAGGCGCACCAATGCTGAAGTGGTCTGATTCCCTGCAAACAAGGAATAATGGGAATATAAAAAGAGTAACTTTTACCAAAAGACGAAAGTGGAGCATGGACTCAAGAAAAGTGAACTATGGAACATTCACTACAAGACAAAGAGGTTCAAGTTACAAGATCACCACTCCATGAAATANACTGCACATCCGCTACTGTTGTAAAAGGCTTTTCGCTACTGTTGTACAACAGTAGCGGATGAGACAGTCACTAAATATCATTGACTTTTCGCTACTGTTGTACAACAGTAGCGAAAAGTCTAATAATTCGCTACCGTTCTTGGCTAAAACAGTAGCGGATTATATTTAAAAAATAATAAAAAATTAATCATCCGCTACCGTTCATAGCTAGGAACGGTAACGGATTAGTATTTAAAAAAAGAAATTAATCATCCCGCGCGGTTTCGGATGATTATATATTTTTTTTAAAAAAAATATTTAATTTTTTTAATTAAAATTCCTATTTTTTTAAATTCCTGTTAGAGCTTAAAATCCATACACAATACATCTTCAACACATTATATCTAACATAATATTTAATTTTTTTAAATTAAAACTCCTATTTTATTTTTACCATCAACACAACATTTAAATTGCAGCAGCCTGTACAGCATCAATTTAAAACTTTTTGAGGCATTAGCATCATCAACCATTTAGTTTCAACCATACAATTTAAATTTAACAACCAAGCCAATTTTAAAACTTTCTGAGGCATTAGCATCATCAATTTTCAAACAAATTCCCAATTTTATTCAATTCAATTATCCCCACAAACTAAGTATTTCAATTTGCAGCAGACATTGAAACACCTCAACTCATTATTTCCACCTCCTAGATTAAAATATACTGCCCAGAATTTCATACACTGCCATGCAACAACAACAGCTTCTTCCCAAACATGTTTTCAGGGCTCAAATCACATCTTTTCAGTAACAGGTGTTGTAAATGATCCATTCTTCTGCAACATTTTCAATTTCTGAACTCGACTTCTGATTCTTTTCAACCAATCCTTTTTCCCCTGTCTAAACCATTGATTCTCATATTCATGCCTCTCGGAGTTAACTTTTCGAAACCCCTGCCATATATGCTCATCAACACATACAAACACAATTTCAACAACTTCAATTGAAATCCATTCCTACTATACAATAATGCATACTTACATAGTTGTTGAGCTGATAGATGAAGCTTTCCAGATTGCTGTGCCTGAAGTACTTGGGAAGAAGCTCTGCAACGAACCGGTTATGATCCCAGATGACAAAACTCTCCCCGTTTGAACTCCAGGATACGAGTCAAATATCTTCGACAAGAAACGAGGGGTAGCGAAAAAACCAATTGGAATATTGGCATTGTCTCCGCATCCCAGAGGACTATCAATTTCAATTTGCATTCTGACAAACTCCATTTGCTTCTGTAACTTTCTTTCCAACTATATATGCAAGAAATCTAAAGCCACCACATCCAAATGTGGATCATGTCTTATGTCTATTAACATGGGAAAAATTTCAACAAATAAGGGTTAAACTATTTTACTTTCATTAATTTTCTAGTAAAAGAAACCATCTTTACCAAACAAGCTGAAATAAGTTGAATTCTCAGAGTGAATACTGTTAGGAACATCATGTAATAGGTTTTGATGATACCAACTGTTAAGTAGAAATCCCCAAGTCTCGATGCATAGGCAAAAACGCTGTAAGTTCGACAAGTAAACCAAGAGCGAAAATACAACCGGGTAACTTTGAGCTCAACTCGGAAAATATTTAAGCTTGAGGGAAATTTGTTTGAACATCTTAGGAGTCTCGTGTGTTGTAATCATATAGACAGATCAGAAGAAAGCATGGGATAACACTGGAGGAATAAGGGTCTGCGAGACATCAACTAAGTCTCGAGACATAAGCAGAGTTCGAGAGGTAGGACCTCTCGATACAGTTATCCAGTTCGAGACATAAACAAAGTTCGAGAGATAGACCTCTCGATATTTGAGTTCGAGACATTAAGCAATCAAGACATCAACCTTGGTCTCGATACACTAACAATTCTCCAACAAAGCTGAATGACGGTCATACTTAAAGTTTGGAGAAGAAGAATATCATGGAGATGGAATAATGAAGAGGTGCCGAACGTGAAGATTTCAAAATGGGCGGAAATGGATGACACGTCAGATTTCCACCACAAACGGTCAAAAGGCGCACCAATGCTGAAGTGGTCTGATTCCCTACAAACAAGGAATAATGGGAATATAAAAAGAGTAACTTTTACCAAAAGACGAAAGTGGAGCATGGACTCAAGAAAAGTGAACTATGGAACATTCACTACAAGACAAAGAGGTTCAAGTTACAAGATCACCACTCCATGAAATATACTGAAAATATGCAAGACCCATGATCAGCATGGGAGACAAATTTCAAACGGAATAATTTTCCCTCCAACGGAATTATTCCTCTACTCTCATATATAAGGACGTAAAGACACAGAAGAAAAGAGGGAAAAAAAAAAGGGGAAAAGAGAGAAAAAGGAGTTAAAAAGAAAAGAGGTTCGAAATTCTTAAGAAGTGTCTGTCTAAAACGTTCAAGTGCAAGTGCTTAACTTGGAATATCATCCTGATATTCAAAACAGCGAGAAAACACATCTTAGTGTTTCAAGAGAGTTACAAAGCTTAAACTGTTATACATCCAGAAGGTGACCGAAGCTGCTCTACATTGAAGTTGATTCAACAATAGCTTGTGGTCAGATTGGAGTCTGTTACATTCAACTGTGACAACCAAAAACACCTTGCTTTGGATTAAGCAAGAGAGGTGGAGTAACCTGGCTGCTGTCCGAGCGAAAGAAACCTGAGGCTTGACGCGGGCTTGGTGATCAAAGGTCAAGTGCTCGAGAGGTGGAGTAACAAGAAGCGGGGCGAAAAACCTGAGGCTTGAGGCGGGCTTCGTGATCAAAGCTCAAGCGCTCGATATTGTACTAAAAAGGGAAGTTTTTAGTGCAATCCTTCCAGGGAGTTTCTGGAAGAAGAGTGGACGTAGGCGGGTTGGCCGAACCACTTAAAAATCTCTCTTGCATTTACTTACTGTTTTTTATCTCTCGCTAACCTCTCGATTGCACTGCATATAAACGCACTTCTCGAACTAACTCAAACTCGTGCTAACTAAAAGGGGATAACATTTCCGCTGCGCATAAAACTTTGTCTTCACCTCGTGAGGTATCGAACCTAAACATCCTAAGTTCAATACACACGAGAGGTCGAAAAGATTTGCAAAATCTTATACAAGTCTATTCCCCCCCCCCTCTAGACTTGTACCCCATCCCCTTGGGACCAACAATTGGTATCAGAGCAAGTTCTCTGATCGATATAAACCTTTGTTTATATTGCCTAGAGATCCTTCTTTGAAAAATCTTCTTAAATATTTTCAAAGCACGAGATAATTTTTCAATATGGACAGCATGTTGTCGAGACATCTTCTCTTTGATCTTAGCAGGTTTGACGACTGGAAAACACGCATGCTTGCGTACTTATCAGCCCTCCATGATGAGATGGCCGAGGTTATAACTTCTGGACCAGTCAAGATCCTAATGGTTAATACTGCTGCAGTTCAAACCCAAGAAACACCAAAGTACATCCCAAAACCTAGGGAAGAATGGACCAGTGATGATAGGAAGAGAAACAACCTGGACAATATTGCCAAGGATATTCTCTTCAGAGCTATAGACGAAACCATCTTCCCAAAAGTGAGGAAGTGCAAAACGGCAAAAGAGGTATGGGATACTTTGATGTTAATTGGTGAAGGTGACGAACAGGAAAAGGAAAACAAGCTCACCGTGGCCATGAAGAAGTTCGAAGACTTCAAGATGAAGCCAGGAGAGAGCATCGACAGCATGGAGTCTCGGTTCATGAAGCTCACAACCGAGATCAGTGACCTTGAAAAGGAGATCCCACAAAAGGAGCTGAACCTGAAGGTCTTACGTGGCCTCACTAAGGAGTGGGAAGTAAAGGTGATCACGATGAGAGATCACCGAGATCTGAAGGAAACCACAACAGACAAACTCTTCCGGGATCTCAAAGCCTTCGAGTTCGAGATGTTCCCAAGAGATGAGGACATTGTGGATCGACGAAACGTAGCACTTGTTGCTGAGCAACCATCCACATCTTCAAGGTCAGACTCTAATCCTATGAATGTTATGTCTGACGAACAGTTTGCTCTCTTTGTGAGAAAGTTCAGGAAATACATGAAGATGAACCAGGAGAGCAACAAAAGTTCACCTTCCTCCTCAAGAAGGAAAAATGAGAGATATCCATCCAGAAGGACGGAGGAGGAAAATCAGGGTCTATGCTACAACTGTAGAAGACCGGGACATTTCAAGGCCGAATGCCCTTACCCACTAGTAAGCAAGCATCAGGGCCAAGAAGGCAAGGATTCCAAGAGAATAGAGGAATCCAGGGAGAAGCCAACACAAGGTGGCTTCAAAGGATCATCAAAGACGTATCAGCGCAGGAAGGCGCTTGTTGCTGAAGAATTCGAGAGGACAATCGAGGAGTCCGAGACGTCGAGCTCCAGCGAAAGCAGCAGCAGCTCAGAGGATGAGAGGGGGCTCATCTGCTTATACACCGAGGAAGAGGAGAATCAATGCCTAATGGCCATTGACAACGAGGTAACCTCTACTCCTACATCTCGCTGCTCTACTTCTACCTCTCGTTGTTCTTCATTTAAAAGCGATGAGGACCCCTTCGAGATGTTGGAATCGCTCAGAAGGAACCTTAACATCGCCAATAGCACTCATGCTAGAGTGATGGATGAAAACAGCAAGCTAACTGCTGAAAGAGATATGCTTAAGAACGTCTCGAAAGAGAATTTGGAGCTGACTCTCAAAGTAAGTGAGTTAGAAGCCAAAGTAATCCTACTATCTGAAGAGTGCAAAGCTCGAGAGACGAGAGAGCTTAATCTTCGAAAGGTCATAGCATCATACACTAATTCCTCCAAAGCTATGGAGAAAATGGTGGTTGATCACAGACCTACAAGTGATAGAACCGGTCTAGGGTTCCATCAAGACCATCTCTCGAGAGATAAACAGACCAATGGTTTGGGAACTTCAAGAAATGGAGGATCTCAACCCAAACCAAATAAAGGTCATAAAGGACCAACAGAAAAGACCAGAGTAGCTATTCATAAACCGTCCCTATACACCAGCAATGGAAAGTATAGGAAAGCTACGAAGAATGGCCGGGTAAACAGTATCGAGAGATCACCTCGCTATCTCTCGCAAGGCCATTCCAAGTACAAAAAGAGCTACATTCCATATAATGCGCCTCAAGGCAAATATGGAAGGTCTGAGATCCACATAGTTAGGAACTCACGGATGGAGAAAGGCAGACTCTATCCATCTAGTGAGGAGTGGTCATCGAATCACAATGTCTGGAAGAAACCTCACTTTCAGCTATTTCACATGACCAAACAGCGCATGAAAGGCATGGTGCATAAGCCGGTCGAAAAGCCTCTACCTAAGTTGAGTTATGCACCAAAGAGGCCTAAAACATTTGCTAGCATTCCTTATGATTATCAAACGTACAATGGCTACATTGCACCTAGGCCTGGAATAATGGGCACAAGGTATAAATGGATGCCTAAACTCACTAACCCACCAGGACCCAAAGTTTGGGTACCTAAACTTGCTTAATTGCCTTGCAGGACACCAGGGACATGTGGTTCATTGACAGTGGATGTTCGAGACATATGACGGGAAATCTAACACTGCTAGAGAACATCCAACCTATCGAAGGTCCCTTGGTGACATTTGGCGACAACGAGAAGAAGGGACGCACAAAAGCTGTTGGTGAAATTCAAAAGAATGAGCTGGTTATTAAGGGAGTATCCTACGTCGAAGGGCTCAAGTTCAATCTCCTTAATACAAGCCAGTTCTGTGACAAGGGCTACAAAGTTATCTTCACCAAAAGCAAATGCCAGATTATGAGCGAGGAATCTCTCGAAGTCGTCTTGGAAGCAGCAAGGAAAGGAAACATGTACATAGTGGATTGGAGGTCTGCAAAACCATCCCTATGTATGCTAGCAAGGAGCAAGGAAGATTTATGCTGGGATTGGCATAGTAAGCTTAGTCATCTGAACTTCAAAACTATCAACAAGCTTACTAAGAGGAACCTAGTGGAAGGACTGCCCAAAGTGACGTTTCGAAAGGATAAAATTTGTGAGGCATGTCAACGTTGCAAACAGATCAAATCCTCTTTCAAGAGCAAAGCCGAGACATCATCCACTAGACCATTAAGTCTTCTTCACATGGACTTATTTGGCCCAGTGGATCCACCCAGCATAAAGGGAAAGAAGTACACTCTTGTGGTAGTAGATGACTACACAAGATTCACATGGACCGTGTTCTTAACCAAGAAAAGTGAGACAAAAATTGCCCTGCCAAACCTCTTGAAGCAAGTTCAAGTTGAAAAGGATGTCTCGATACTAAAGATCCGGTCAGATCAAGGTGGAGAGTTCATAAATCAAGTAATCGAGAGCTACTGCAACGAGAACGGGATTCATCATCAACTGTCAGCTGCTCGAACGCCTCAACAGAACGGGGTTGCTGAAAGAAGGAATAGAACTCTCAAAGAAGCCGCAAGGACCATGCTCTCACAAGCCAACATATCGCAAGGATTTTGGGCAGAAGCAATCAACACAGCGTGCTATACCCAAAATCGGTCCTTGATTGTGAAAGGAGTTGGAAAGACTCCATATGAGTTGTGGAATGAAAGAAAACCGAATGTAAGCCACTTCCACACATTCGGGTGCAAATGCTATATCCACAACAATGGGAAGGCTCAACGAAGAACTTTTGAAGAAAAGGCAGATTATGGAGTATTTCTAGGATACTCATCAACAAGCAGAGCATTCAGAGTCTTCAACAAGCGGAGTTTAGTGGTTGAAGAGTCCATACATGTTACCTTTGATGAAAGGGCATCGACAGATCAACCATCAAAGACAACGGAAGCAGCTGAGGAAGATCAGCCAGAGTCTATCGAGAGATCAAACTTACCTCTCGAAGACAAGCAGTCTATAGTTCGAGACGTAGCGGAACTCCAGTCAGAATCAGATGATGAAGAGTCTACCAAGAAGAAAGCTCCTGACTCAGTTGATCAAATCCAGATCATAGATGTTGAACCCACATCTCAATCTTCAACGGAAGTATCAACTGAGGAGCCACAACCCAACCTAAGATGGTTGAAGAGTCACCCTGCTGATCAAGTGATTGGAGATGTACGTGACAGAGTTCAAACCAGATCAGCATACAGAGAAAGCATGTTTGCTTGCTTTCTATCTCAAATAGAGCCTAAGGTGATCGAAGAGGCTCTATGTGATCCAGATTGGGTGCAAGCCATGCAAGAGGAACTTCATCAGTTTGAACGGAACGATGTTTGGGAACTAGTTCCGAGACCTCATCATCAGAATGTCATTGGTACAAAGTGGGTTTTCAGAAACAAGATGAATGAGGATGGA